>NC_086195.1:112580377-112895377 GCF_035770615.1 Melospiza melodia melodia | reverse complement strand
AACGCACTAAGCGGGGAAACGGGAGGAATAAGGCACTGTGGCTCCATACGTGAAATGGCCATGGAGGCGGTGAGAAATGAAACTAAAAAACAACTGTTTTCTATTTACAATTTTAAATAAACAGAACAGCCTTCCCCGCGGTGTTTGTCTAAGTGCAGCAGCATTGCTGCTGTGTAGGTCATGAAAAGGTTGGTGCATAGTTTAAAACTTCCCATTCTGTTAATTTCTTAAAGAACAGTCGTTCATAGTCTGAGCACAAAAGCTCATGATTTAATGAGGAACAGAAACAAAATCTCTGATTGTTGGTGTTTCAAACTTCATTGGAGTCCTCTGGCAACCACAAGTTGATCCTCTGCAGCTTCAATACCCTTTAGCCCTCCATATAAGAGTACATGCTGAATAGAGGACAATGCCTGGTTGTTATGTTTATTTACCCTTACTACAAGCTGGGTTAACCTCTTCAAAACAGCTTTACTAAGCCCGTTAACCACACAGCCCACATGATCTGTAGCCGTATCCCTAATGTGATGTAAATCTGACTCGAGACCATATGCACAAGTTCTGCTGCATTGTGTCTCCAAAAACTACAAGTTTATTGCCGTCCAACCCTTCCCGGGCTGGACGCTTCCAGGAGGAAACTCTCTGAATAGAGACTGCTTAAAAAAAGGGAGAAGAAAGTCAAGAGTCCTGTATTGTTGGAGCATTATTTTTAATGGCTGTTGCACACTTACAGAAGGGCAGTGTGGGGGGATAGCAAAGCTCACAAAGGGTAAAGATTTTCATTGCAGTTATTTCAACTGGTGCATAATTATGTGAGGCTTTCTCGTTTCTGCCAGGAGTTCTGCATCAGAGCAGGAAGAAGCACAGAAAGAAATAGAAAGAATTGAATTAGTTTCCATCTGCTCTTTAACAGAGCTCAGGGCTCATGTTTTGCCTTTCTTCTTCAGTGAAGTCATACTCCCACATTTGCAGTAATTACTGTGATGTCACAGATTTGATGATGTAACTTCATTGCAGGCTATGAGTAGAACATGGGCCATGCAGCAGTGAGCAGTGGTTTGAGTTGGGAATAGTTTTAGCAATTAGCAATTCCAGCAAGCAAACTATGACAGATCTGCAAAATGGAAATGAATTTCTGTTTAAGCCTGACGTCTTTAATTTTACACCCCCCTTCCCCTCCCCAAAGTATTATAGTCATCTTTTAAAACAGCTACTGGGGCCCCATGGCGAGAGCTTCATTTACCAGCTCATTTTTTCTTGATGGCTGTGGCAAGTGTAACAATGTTCTGTGCCTGCTTCAGTAATGGCATGTCGATCATGCTCCCGCGGAAAGTAAACGCTCCCTGGAAAAGAGAGAATATGAACTTCCTGAGACACCTTTGGAAATTGTAGTTGCCCTGTCTTGCTCTTTCCAAACACATCTGTTTGCCAGGAAACATCATCTCCCTCAGAAATCCTGAAGAAGTTTTAGGAGACAAGCTCATCGAGACAGGGCAAGTGCATTTAAAGAAATGTGAAGGGCAGCAAGCTCTCCAAAGGGGAGGCAAAAAGAGAGAGAAAGAGACGCCCAGGGTGCAGCTGGCCTGTTTCAGCCTCTCTAGCTGGCAAACACCAAGGGCCAAGAGCAGTGAGGCCATGTGTGCCAGCTGGGGAGAGGGGCTGGCACACCCCACACTGGGGGCAGCTCTGTGACCCACCTCTGGCATCCCCATCCACCACCCAGCAGGGCTGTGCCACAAGGCCAGCGAGAAACTGCCTGCAGACAGAGGAAAAGCCAGAAGTTCCCTTTGTCAGCAACCAGCAGTGGGTGTTTGTGGGGGTGGAGGGAAGTTTTCTGGATTTGGGGGTTTGCTGAGGTTGTGCTGCTGGTGCTGCACCTCTCCATCAGGTCTCCAGTGCTAAAGACAGGCTGGGCCTGTGCTGAGAGCCAGGGACTGGGATGAAAGCTGAAATAACCAAGTGGGTGGCACAGTAATATTGCCCAAATCCCCTCTGGAGCCAAGGTAAAGCCCACTGGAGCACCACACATGGGGAATTTCCCCAAATGGATGCAGAGCTACTCTGTGTGCCTCAGCTGTGGCGATCTGAGAGTCAGGACAGATTTCAAAAGTCACTTTGTATTCGTAAGGATTTTTTGTTGGTACCATGGTGACAAGTTTAAAACAATTAACTATGAATCATAGTTAAATCTTAAACAGAAGACATATACTTTAAATAGTGCCAAACCTGACTTGTTCCCTTAGATGCTTTAATCCCCATGTGTTTCTGAGGTAGGATTTGGAAGATAAAACACTGCATTAAGACATGCTGAAGTTTAACAGACAAAACAAAAAAAAATCTTATTTGCAATTCTAACAGTATTTTGGCACATTAAAAAACCCCTAAAAAACAAACCCAAAAATCCAAGTGCAAAGGTGCATTCCCTTCCCTGAAGAACTCAGAGTTGAGCCCCAGCAGCACATAGGGTGGCTCTGAGAAGCACTGCACACCCTTTGAATGTCCTGCTGCAATCCATACGGGATCACAGGCTGGCCTTGGGCTTGACAGTGAGCCAGGCTAACCAGGAGCAGCACATGTGTCTGTGCACGAGCAGTGCACGAGAGAAATGCACAGAAGAACAAACCTTTTTCTAGTTTTCATTTGAGGCTTGATAATTATTAAATAGAGGAGTCCAGCAAGTAAAGTGAAAATAAAACCCATTTACAAAAATATTTAGGAAATGTGTCGCTCCAGTGGCATATCTAGCTAAACTGAAGCAGTATTAATTAAATACTAAATCATGTTTTGGAATAATTAAGATAAAAATCCACCTTAAATAGTAATCTAACACAAATCAATATTCTTGCATATAAGAGCAGGCTGCATTAAAGCCATTGAAAACATAATAGTATAAACAATTATTTTATTCAAAGTAAATTTTCCTACTATAATTTGCAATATTTCAGGTAGGTTTGAAGAATGGTGGTGACAGATACTCAAGGGTTGGTGCTTCAAGTTAATTTTTTTTCTGTACTGAGCAAACAAGCAATCCTACTGTACCCCAACACCAACATCAATAATCATTATATTTCTACTATTAATAATATATCACTTCTAATTATAGTTACATCTCTGTAGTTTCCAGTTATACTTTTAAAACTTTAAAGAAAACGCAGTCTCAAATTATTAAATTTATTAACTGTTGTGAAAAAAAATAGGAACTAAGTAAACATTTTATGACATAGAACATATTTGAAATAATTCAGGTCTATGTAGTGATCACAAACTGCAAGGTAGATTTTTTAACTGTAAGAAAAACATCCTTTACCTGTTCTTTTTTTTTCTGTAGGCATCAGTAATGCCTATTCAGTAACAGCTAATTCAGTGACAAAATAGAGTTAAGCTAATTCAGTTAACAGCTATTGCTTACAGCAGAAATTTGCATGTGGGATGACAGTCATAAGTAGAAATATGTTGAAGCCTCAAATTATCTTTCCTAGTTCTGTGAAAGGCTGATTTAGGAGTACAGCTATCTTAAGTACCTGCAATGGTTTGCAGAAAGAGATGGGTGCCTAGCACTGTCAGTTCTGATCTCTGGTGGTCCAAACCATGGCTGGGAGGGTCTCAGCCCTGCCACTGACTGGATACAGAATGATCTAAAGTCGGATACCCCTGCAGGTACCTAAGCTGTACCACGATGAATCTTGGCAGAATGTCTTCTTTATAAAGCAAGAGCTAATTAAACAGCAAGCTTGTCCTCTCTTCATTAAAGTAATATGTTTAAAAGGAAAACAGGCTAATGGTGTGTACATGGACACACAAACACTGAACCATGTGAGAAACAGCACATTTCCTGCTTGTCAGTGTGCAGCTGTACTGCGGGTTGCTAGGAATTTGAATTCTTGAAGGAAAAAAATGCCTTTTTTTTTTCCCCTAACAGCAAAGGGTAACGTGAAGTTGGCTTCTCTGCCTGCTCACTCTGAGGCTTATTTTCCCCCTGCTAATTTGCAGTGTTGAGCTAAAGTCCAGAAAAAGAAACTGATTTTAATGCCATTGAATATACCCTATTCACTGACTCTCTTTGCACCCACAGGTTTCAACAGATAGGAAATACCAGTAATTACAGCTTTGTCCCCATGCTCTCTTTTCCAATTCTGCTAGACGAAATTTGCCTCTAGCATTCTTTTGATTTTCTCTCACGTGAATATAAAGAAAACAAGACTTTCTATAAACACCATTTGCTTTGATAGCATTAATCTGGGGATTAATTTAGCCATAGATCTAAATTTTGTTTTTGGCTAATTTTCTCAACAATCTCACACTTCCAGTCTGTACTTAGATTTCCAGTAGTTCTGCTATGGGACCAAGGGCCTGCTCTCAAGGAAGCCTGCAGCATGAACAGGAGCAATGGCAGGGTAAAGCAGGGCTGAGATTTGCTTCCATCCCATTTGGTGGCTGTGGTTCTTGCTCACCATGCAATCATATAAATCATTCAGAGGGAGCCTTTCCAGAAATATGTAAAGGGACTCTGCCATCAGGCTAATCAAATGTGTCAGACCTGCCTTGGGAAGAGACAGGCCCTTCAGGTAGAGGCTGATGGAGATGTGGGGAGGAGGAGCATGCAGGGGGCAGAGCTGCAGATGATGGGCACAGCTTCTGGGTGGCAGTACCTGGATGCAAATGCCTCAGCTGGGATGAGAGGTGGGAGAATGGAGGACAAGTGTGGCACTCACCAGACAGCAGTGTGGAAGTGCAGCCCTACTGAGGAAGGGGCAGATCTGTGGGCCAAAGACAGATTGGTGAGCCCCTGTTTAAAGTGGCACAGCACAGATTCTGCTGTGCCTATTGAGTGCCATCCTCCATGCAGCCACACAGAGAATGTGCTGAAGGCAAAGCCCTGTGAGAAATAGGGTGACTTTGGTCTGCAGTGTTTGGGAGCTGTAAGGGCACTTTGGCTGGTGCAACTGCACAGCTGTGAAGGCACAACAACACAGCAGAAGGGTTTGTAAATACAAAATGTCTGTGCTCCCTCAGCCTGATGGCTCTACAGCTCCGGCAGGGCAGACTACCAAGGAGGAATCAAGGAAGAAAGTGAATGGACACTCTCCCCTGTTTGGGTCATTATTCAGACTATCTAAAAGTCCTTCCCAACTGATTGACAAGCAAGGAAAGACTCAAGGTTTTTCCTTCTGGCATGAAGTATTATTCACAGTGACATTTAATGCTCTATTGGGACAGTAGTAACATTTTTGAAAAATAACAGCAATTTATGCAAGATGCGGGCCAGGCTGAGTAAGGCCTTAACAGCTCTACTTCAAATGTCAGTATATCCTAAAGTGCTGTGAGGATGGGAAAAAGAAGATTTAGCAAATACAGAAAACAATTGCAAGTGAATTAAAATTATAGACAGCAGTTAGTGTTTTTTTTTTTTTTTTTTTTTGTGTTTTTTTTTTTTTTTTCTTTTTTTTTTTTTTTTTTTTTTTTTTTTTCCTCAGAGGTAATGGCAAATGATAATCTTGGAAAAAAGGAAACTGACAATGGTCAGCTCCAGGTGATGCAAGGATCCAGCCTACAGGGAAGAGAAGTCATAAGGCATAGCTGACAGAGAACAGTCATTTTCACAGGTCAGGGCATGAAGATACAGGTTTGTGATATAGGAGGGCAAATCAGTTGTGCAATAAAAATACCAAATGCAACTAATTTCCAGGTGGTTGTGGAGACACTGAAGAGATGCAGAACCTAACTTTGCAGCACACAAGCCTGTCAGATTTTATGCTTGTAACATACGAACTTCCTCTTAGATAAATGCAGCCACTCCAGCACAGCTCAGACCTGGCAAAGTTCAACATGTAATTGAGGGCTCTTCTTTGACAACTTAGAATGCAACCCTGGTCGCATGCTGCCATGAATCTTGAAGATGGCTTTTGTCACCTGTATGGCATCCTTAAAGATTTCCTTTATCTATAAGAAATGACATGTATCAAGTCACCGAAAGAGTCTCCCTTGGTCTGTCATTTGCCATGGCAAAAGATGAGCACATTATTGCAATGTTTCCTAGAACATGAAGACATCCTCTTTTTGTGCGTGTCTCTCCAGTATTTGGGAACATTTACTTTGTGGAACTTTTGGGAGTGGTTAAGAGCTTGGAAAATCTGTAAGACCACTTCATAACCAGAGTAATAATGGTTTTTAATGGCAAGAAGGTTTTTACCTTTCTAGAAGTCAAATGGACAGGATTCAGGGTCCATTATTTCAGTGTTGTCTAGGGATCAGTATTCTCTGGTGGAACCAGGAGAGGGGAAGAAATGATACAGGTGCTAGTGTTTACCATGGGTATAATGGAATGGTGTTAAATGTGGAACTGTGTTGACTTTGACTACACAGGAGATGGACAGGATGGCAAGTGAGGTACCCTTGTGTTTTTCCATAAAATCAGGGAATGTAAAGTTTTATACTTCTTCATCTGTATCGAAACCTTTTTTATGATACATAATGTTACACAAAGTTTTACTCTCACCATATTTTATTACTTTATGTACTGTTGGATTAAGGACAGAAATAAGCAGAGTAAAACTATCATGATACAGAATATTCAAGGCACCTCTTAGTAATGTGACACAATTATCTCTGAGTTGTGTATGGAAGTACTTGAGTTAATTAAAGTCAAACAATAATTGTTCTGGGACATGTGGGACAGTGATGAGACGAGCTAGTCCCCTTTGGCTGGCAATACAGAAGAATTAGATGTACTCCTGCACCAGCCAATGCTTGCAGCCTTTTCCTCAGCATTTGCTCTATCTGTGGTTACCTGTGCCTCTAACCACATCCATCCCAATGACTGCAATGAGCTCACTAAGAGGGTTACTGCAGGCCCTCAGTTCTTAGACCACTGTAATCTATTAATCACCCGCATTGGTACTGAATATGAAGATTGTATGCAAAAGTATGTACAAAAATAAGAAAGGATGTAAATTTTGAAGTACCAAATAACTCCTGTAAATTCCAAAAAGTCAGCTGGCTCCCTGTCTGTTGGCAGATGGGACTCCAAGCACAAGCATTGGTTTTGACATCTCTGTGCTCTCTTTTTGGAACCACTGCTGTGATTCCATTCAATCATTGTCCAGCCTTTGCTGATAAACCTGTGATTTGATGCCTTGATTTCATCATGCATGTAGCCAACAACTTAAACTCCCATGTGACAGTTGCCGGGATTTTCTCAAAGATATTTATATAGGTTACATTAAGATCGTGGCTTGAGCACAGCAGAAAGGAAAACCCAATTGTTCTGCATCAGATAAAGAATGTAACTAATAGTGCTAGGTTAATTTGGAATTTAACTAGTAGTGCTTGGTTAATTTGTTGTGTGTGTCCCTACATGGGCTGTCCTAGGTCGCTGTGTAGAGACAGCTGACTCTTCCAAAGCAGCTTACTCTGGGAATCTAGTCAGGGTACTCAGATGGCAGGCTTGAAGGTGCTAGGGGGTCCTGCGAGTAGGTAAGGCTTTGGCATATGGGACACTCTGGGTAGTTAAGCCAGTGGAAAAAAAGGAAAAGCAAGACAAGATAATGTGCCAAGAAACAGCAACATGGACAAGAAATCACCTGCTGCTGAATTTTAAATTAAGTATGGGTCTAAAATAGGGATTATGTGATGCTTATGAAATTGCCCAAAACCCCTCTTCCACTACTCAGGGGACTGCTGACTGTATGACATCTCACAAGTGAGGAGAGGTCCTTGGACAGAACTCTGCTGTCACACAGTTAGAAACAGTGCCCCACTGGGGGCTGGGGCATTGGGTTTTTTCCAACTACTTTTCTCAACACTTTTGCAATACTTCCCTTTGCAGACCACATCCCTGCAGAGTGTGTGGCAGTCTGGTTATCCCCTTGTCCCACTGGGCTCTTTTTGGAGGGGATGTGCACCTAGGACACGGGGGAAATGGGTGTAAAGGAACCAACAAGCCAGCCACCCTTCTCTCCTCCACCCCCTTGATCATTAGGAGATGTTGTGAGTCAGACAGAGCTCCCTCACTGCTCTGGCAGCACGGGCCAGAGGCTGGTGTGAATACAGCCTTTGTGTAAATCAGTAATTATGTAAGTGCCCTTCCAGCCCCGGTGACCTGTGTCGGCACTCGCGGGCAGCGCCAGGCTAAATGGAAATGGGCAGAAGGGCTGATGCCAGCTGGCCAGGGCAAACCTTGTGTACCTCCTAATCCATACAGACAAACGGCCTCAAGTCCACAGACACAGGAAATCTTTGATCCACAGTTATCTGAGACACTAGTTCTTTCCATGGTAGTTCAGTGTCTCACCCACTTCTGAAACACAAAGGTGTAGCTATGACTTTTTGGAGACACCAAAGGAATAAATGCACTAAGATCTGCTTGAGTCTGAGAACATTGCCTCTAATCCTGTAAAATATTAGCTGTTATAAGGCAATAAGAGTTTTGTGTTCTGCAAGCAGGGCAGATTTGGTCTTCTGAGGAGGGAAGGGAGCAGGTGGATGGCAAAGGCTCCCCCTAAAAAGCATGGCATTCATGAAGATAATTCCCCTGGGATTAATGAAAACACACGTTGTTTGAGTGACTCCCTGCAGAGGAAATTTGGAAGTCTTTGCTTTGGGGCTTAAAAAGAACGCTTGGATTTGCTTACAGGTAATGAACAAAGGAGAAGAGGAGCCTGGTCACAGCAAATGGCATTGGGTCTGTGCCTGGGGGAGGAGTGATTATCCTCAGTACAAAGGAATGATTTCTCTTGAAACAGAAGGTTGAGACCATATTTTTGGGGAAGTCAAGAGCTAACAGCTGTGATGGTGCTGAATGCAGGTTTAATTAATTTTTTTTTCTTCTGCAAGTTGTAGCCAAAGAGCTGTCATAAAGAGCTGGGTCATGATTCTACCTTCTCATAATGAACTTCCAAAGGTTAGTGAGCTGCTAGGAGGTGTTCAGTGAAATCTGGGTCAACTGAGAGTATGTTCCAGGCTGTGACAAGATAATGCCTCTCTCTCTTCTCTGCTCAGGCCTGTCCTGCCTTCAGAGCAGACTCACACATAACTCTGGCTTTCTTGAAGTGTCTTTGCAGTAGGTGGGAATGCCCAAATAACCAGTGCAGTCACATATGACAAACTGCAGATTTCACAGGCAGTGAGCTGTATGGACAAAGCTTTTTGGGCCACATATTTCCATAGCCTCTTCCCTTGGACCTTTTCACATTCACCCCTTTTCTGTAAAAACATTATGGGTGGAAAAACACTTGTACACAAAATCTTTGGGGAAAAAAGTGATCCCTGAAAAGGTTTGTCAAAGATATCTTCTTGGCAAGAGGAGATGCTCAGTGGGTCTCTTATCTGTTGAAGCGTGCCTAGAGAGGGAATTCTGCAAAGTATCATCACCATTAAGTTTCTGTAACCTTTTTGCTGATATGTAGAAAACATTAGAAATCACTACCTTTTGTTTCTTTTTGCCAGTGTAATCTTCCACAGGAGTAGAAGTAGTCAGTGAGTTCAGAGGATAAATCAGTTTGTAAAGCCAGAAGCAGGCCTGTTTGTTTGAGATAGGCTTCTGCCTCTAGGAGCAGATGGAAGGACACAAAAGGTCAAGAAAGAAAGAGCAACAACCACATGAAATAGAGATTGATTTTTGCCTCAAATAACTCCTGAGCAGCAGTGCAAGAACTCTGACAGAAGAAACCCTTTCTAAAGCTCAACAGGTAGAAAGGACTTTGTGATCCTTCAAGTCCGCAGTGGGGCAGGAAAGATGAAGAACAAGGACCTACAAGGTCCTTCATTTCTTCTCCACCTGGCAGAACTGCTTCCAGCCCATATATAAGGGTTTTGCCCTGCTGTGTGAGCCAGACAAGCTGTTTTTCCATCTTACAGTCCCCCAAGCTCCCTGAACAACCAGGGACAGCCCTTTCAGCTGGGGTGGGCCTGGGGATGCTGCTTGGTCCAGCGCCAGAAACTCCTCAGGCCACCAAAGCCTCTCCCTCTGCCTGAGCAAAAAAAATCTATTTAACATCCCTGAATGAAAGGCAGATAGCAGGGTTTTTTATTGCTGTCTTTGCATTTTCTTTAGTTACCTTCTTATTGTGGTTGCTGTCTTCCTGTGTGCTTCTCTAGAGGAGGAAGGAAAAAAACTAAAGAAGCAGAGGAAAGTTCTAGAAATCAGGAATACCCTCCACTGGGTTTCATTCTCTGTCTCATACTGTATTGGGAACGGAAGAATCCTAGAGAGCACACTTGCTGCTGCCAAGCAAATCTTTATTTTATAGCACAAAAGCAGCTTCCTGGACAAACAGCCTATCCAACCATGCATTTTTTCTCCCTAGTGAGCATCATGGTTATTATATGGAAAAGTAAAAAGGAACTGATATTAAGACTTAAGCATCCTTAGATGACCTTCATTTAGTAATTTCAAATTAACCTGAGGTTTATAGTCATGGAAGCAATTTGTTAAATATAAACTAGAAAATGCAATCTGAAAATAAATGACTACAGGGCACAGAGACAGCATTTGATACTGAAGGGAAAGGTAGCTGTAAAATACAATGGAGCTGAGGAAAATAATAATAGTGAGGCTTGTTCTGCCAACAAGCATGGAATTGCCCATATTTTTGTATTCTGTGTTTTTTCTAATTTCAGATTCATTTTCTGAATAGGATTGAACAGCCATTTTTTACTGTGATTCTCTATTTCAACCAACAGAGCTTTTGCAGACAGCCACTCCAGTTCCCTGCAAAAGCTGGCTAGCACAGAGACGAGTGAAAAGACAGCAAGACTGCTGCTACTTAAATTAACTGAAACAATATTTTGGCCGTACAGGCTTCTGAATTCCCTCAGTAAGGCTTAAAAAGAGCCATCTGGTCAGAGCATTACCTCTCTAGTTAGAGCCTGCTTTGGAAATTGAAATGAGGCTCATGAGCCCTCGTTAATGCTTTTTAAACAGGGATTTTGGAGGTGGGTAGCTGCCTTGGTGTGTCGCTTGGTGCAGAGCGGGTTTTGGCACGATGGTGGGCAGGTGTCTGCAGTGTTGGGTGTTTTCCCACTCCATGCTCACAGCAAAGCAGTGCCTGCACCGGCAATGTGCCGACACTGCACGGCCCTTCCGAAAGCAGCTCAGCCTGCCGACAAGGACGGGGGCTCATGCCTTGCTGAGGAGGAGCCCAGGGAGCTGCCATCCATCCTCTGCAGGGCCCGTGTCCCCCGGGACAGGAGCAGCTGCCCCCTCCAGGGCCGCCTCCGGGTGGAAAGGCCATGGAGGGGCACGGATCCACCCTGCTCCCGGCTCATGGCGAAACTTCTCCCCGCGGGAAACAGCAGCGTGCCATCCGAGTCCTTCTCCCTCTGTGTTTTGGACACAGGTCTTAATGAGTGGAGGAAAACAGATTAAGAGCCACTGAATGCCTGCTGGGGAGTGGAAAGGGCGGAAGCTGGCAAGAAAATGGTTTAGTATGAGTTTCTGCCCTGCTTAGAAGCTTTTGCAGCCCCGTGTAGTAAAATCTGTCTCCTTTTCTCCCCACCTGGCATAACTCCCTCAGGACTGATTGCACCAATGTAGGAACCAGTATAGCACAAGCAATTAGCTAATACAGCCCCTTCTGCTCTATTGTAGAGGTTCAAAATCCACCCCAGATGGATCTTTCTAAGAGAAAAGCCTTCAACCATGACACAAAACACATTTATAAAGCATTTTTCAAATACTAAATGTGTATAGGGAAATTTTGAGTACTAATATGAGCTCTCTTGATCTCAGTTTTGACATTAAAATTTAATTTGGCCACTTTTTAAAAAGACAAACAACATAACCATGGTCCATGCTTAAATCCCACTAGCACTCTTCATCTTTGCATAGAGATGCACCTGAGCCTAGACTTCTTAAGGCTGGTGCTCCTTAAAGGTGGCAATTTATCACAAATTCCTGAATCCCCCACTCTGCAGTGAAAGGAATACACATCGTCTAGATAACACAAGGGACAGCACATGCCCTGTGCTCTCAGGGGGAGGGCTGACAGTGCTGCAGCCCTGCACACACACATCCCTGGGCTGCCACTGCCACCCTGGGATGGGATCCAGCTTGGTTGGTGGCACCTCAAAACTCAGCAATCTGTCCTGGGCAATGGGAGTGGGGGCCTGGGCTGCTCCCTCACTCCCAGCTCTACATAAAGCTCTGAGATATAATGCCCTGTAAGGTGCAATATAATCCCTGGGGACTGATGGGATGTGATACAGCCCCACACCAGAGGGATGCTCCTGTGCATCCCTTCCCAGAGGCATCTCTTGGACATGGTCCCACGTTCCAAGCAACCACGGGCTGGATTGAGAAAGGGTGGATCCCACTTGGCTGGGGAGCCCTCCTGGGGTCCATGACACAGCCAGAAGGGGGAAGAAAGTCGGGGCAGACCTCCCTGTAAGGCGGTGGGAGCTGGAGCCGGCCGAAGCACGAGGGCGCATCGTCTCTAAGATACAGTGGCTTGGGGTAGCTTTTCCTAAACAAAGAGCATTATAAGAGAGCCACTGCTGGAAATTTCCATTCCTTTGTTGGGTTGATGCTGTGTAAATAAATGCGTTCCTAAGATTTTTCATAATCCTGGAAAGGGCTGTAAATGAAACTGTATAGTTTGCCAAATCACTGGAGTTCATATATATTATTCCTCAGCTGCTGGGAACATGATATACAATGGCACAGAATATAATACAAGAAACATACGCTAAAGGTCTTCTTAGAAGCACTCTGTGCATTTGTATGTGGCATACACAAATATTTATTTTGATTTGCTCTATAGGATTTAAATATTCAACCCATATTACAACTTGGATTTGTGATATACTTACCTTAACTCAAAATAATCCTTACCTGACAGGTGACCTTAGCAGCAGCATTCAGTTATTCCCTAGTTTATTATGTGGGTGCTTTGGAAGCATTTGTAAATTAGTATGTGAGATAAATGTGTAATCAACCTTTTACTTTATTCTTCTGCTTTTTCTTATATTTGAATTTCATTTAAAAGTAAGGTAATTTGGGAAGATTAAATTCCAATAACGATATTGTGCCTGATGTATTTCCACGTTGAATGGCTTAAAATGCATTTTCAATGTCTTACATTTTTGTCATATATAAACACTCATGGAAGAGATACAGTCCTGTATCCAATGTACTGGTAATGTTAATTCAGGAGTTAACTAAATAGTAAAGACTGTTATGTCCTAATTGTTAGAAATCAGATATTTTTCTTAAAATAGGCTAATAACTTCTCCCACTAACTCTACTCCCTCAGATTCAGTTTATCTGCATTCATAAGATCATTTCCCTGTTTAATGTAGTACAAATGCTTTAGAAATTTCTAACAGAAACTATCCTTTAGACTACTGGAATTATGTTTATCACCCTTGTTTTTTATTTTTGAGCACACTGACACCTATCTTATATTTAGACTTTCTGACAGCTATACCCACTTTTTTTAGTATGAATATTCTAATTTTGAAAATCATATCCCCTAGTAATGCAGTTCTACTGGAAAAATATTGAAATTATGTGGAAATGACACTTTTCTTTTTAAGCACATTTTAGTTTTAGATCTCAAAGTTTTAGACAAAAGAGAACACTTAATAAACAATTGAATAAAATACAAAATGAACTTTTTCAGCATTTGTTTCTACTTGTCCAAAATACAAAATTACCATTTATTTCCCGGACATGCCATTTTTAAGTTGGATTAGAAATGTAAAAAACAGCCTCACAAGCAAAACAACCTAGAAACCAAACCAAAGCAACCCCTCAAACAGGACTATCTCCATAAGGCAAGCCCAAATACTCCTGGCTAGCTGGTTAGCTCTCTGATTTCCTTCTGTTTGGACACTGCCACAGCATCTCTAATTCCACAGCGCTCATCTGAGATCCTAATTTTTCCTGACCTCAGTACTCACATTTGGGGGCTACTATGTCAAAGCTTTTCAGCGTCCAGGATGAAGGAGCCTGGTTCAGCCTTCTTTCAAAAGAAGATTATTATGGTAATTGTAGGTCTCAAATCAGAATAGATTATAAAAGCTTGTTACTGTATTTTAATGTAAAATATTGTTAAGTAAAGGCATCAAACTTTGAACCACATTAATAGCAAACTATGATCCCAGAGACTGCAGACCAGTAACTTATCTACCACACAAACAGCTGCACAAATCCCTCACATTTATTTTTTCCAGGCTTTCAACTTTGATTAATAACATGGTAAAACCATGCAAGTCTCAACCATATTAACCACAGCTATATTTTTAGTCCTACTGACATGAACACTTTAATATAATAAAAGGGAAAGGAAAACAGAAGAGGTGTTTCATTAGGACACGAGGATTACTGAAACCGCTGTGTGGAGCATTTGCCAGGAGGTGGTAGGGGAAGAGTTATTACTCACATTTTAGCATGTCGTTAGGATGTGGAGAGAGAGGATCCCTCTGTGAGATATGTTTGCTTTGGAAAAAAAATTAAGTAATCAGACTGTCCAAGCTCTTCTCACTGACACAGTCATAACAGCAAATTAGAAACTCAGTTAATGAGTTTCCAGCATTACATGGAAAGCTATTTTTCCAATTTTGTTATAAAATTCAGTAATACTACAGTGCTACGAGATCCAGAAGTTCACATATTAACCTGCCAGTCCTTTTTTATTGGTAGATGGCTATGTGCAAAAAATACATGAAGCATGCAACCTGGTTGGTTAAAAAAATAGCCTGCACCACAAACTCTCAGCAAATTTGCTCTTGAAACTGATTACAGAAGCTTATAACATATTTTAAAAGCATTAATGAAGAGGAAAAAAAATTCCCCAAACCCAAATAAACCTCCTCCCCGAATGGCTGATATAAACAAAAAACCTCAGCATTATGTCAGTAAAATAGCAGTTTCAAAATAAATTCAAAGACTAATGCTTGCCTAACATTAAATTATTCAATATTTAACATTTTTGGCTTAATGATTGTATGATGCTGGGACTAGAGCATTTAAATTTGGTCCAGTCTCCTAGTCGACAGCTCATATGACAGAGGTGTTCCTTAGATGAGTTTCTGACGCTAAATTCCACTGAATGAATAGTATTAAGCACATAATAAAAAATATTTGGCTGAGTAAGTAGTTTGACT
The DNA here is from genome assembly GCF_035770615.1 of Melospiza melodia melodia. Lineage (NCBI taxonomy): Eukaryota > Metazoa > Chordata > Aves > Passeriformes > Passerellidae > Melospiza > Melospiza melodia. The sequence continues at coordinate 112,880,272 of NC_086195.1, read as the reverse complement.
TTTTTCTTGCTGCACGTACCGGCCTACACATTTGCACCAGCAGTATGTTTGTAACGATGCCTTTTGTGAGGGAGCCAAGCCCTGTAAATCGGAATAATCGGCAAAACCAGTCACATATTTTTTTATTTCTATATTGCTTGCATGAAGAGAGCTACATTTCAAAATTGAGGTGGAGAGAACAAAGAGATCCAGGCATACAGCATCCTAATAGGGACCCTGAAATCAGTGCTCTGGACAGCACCCAAAGAGCATAGTCATGGCTGTGCTGGAAACAGCCAGGTACCACAAAGGGGATGCAATAGCCCAGCAAGGAGAAGGGCAGAGCAATAGCAAATACCTTGTCACACTTTAACTCTGAGAAGAAACCATAATATCTGTTTTGACCTTTGCAGCATTTTTAATGCATCCATAGTATCAGAAATGCAGGGGAACAGGGAAGGCAGACATCCCAATTTTTTCTAACCCGCTAGAAAGTAGAAAAAATGTGCAGAAAACATTTATATGGCACCAGTGAAATGAGACCGTATGCACAGTCTTATAGGTGAACTTCTCGACCAGAGGGATTTGTCTGCTACTTGAATGCCACACAAGCAAGTGTGAACCATTCTCACTCATCTGCACTCCCCATTCTGACATTGGGACTTTCCTTTTTAACTAGCCCAGGCTTGGCTAAGACTAAGATAAACATGTTTGGCTGCAACTTTTTTTTTTTCTTTCAAAAAGAGGCAAACTGGATTATAGCAAATAACCTTTAAGATAATTAACTGACAATGCCGCAACTAGCATAAAATCTTCCTTCAGGCGACCCCTAATTTAAGTATTACTGGCACAAAGTGGAGACAGATTGTGCATCACCACCGCAATATTTACATAGCAGAAACCCACAGAGCAGGAAACGTGAGACTCAATGATGCACTAAATTAGGAACAATCATATTCTAGTGTTAATTTGCTTTCTCCTCTATCCAAAATCCAGGTCCAGCAATTGGTACAAATGCACATAAAACATTCCCATTTTTAATGATTAAGAACCACAATCTGCAAGCAGTTTCACTCAAAAGTACATTCAATTACTACTGGGCATGTTTGAGGGATCAAACCCCCAAAAGCGAAACAGGTCTACCAATGCAGAGATTTTTTTTATAAACCAAGGCTTCCCAATGCATTTATTTCTTTCCATAAATGATGTCTGTGCACGCAGTCTGAGTCCTCTGCAAGCTACCTGACTTTTTGTTGCAAATATTTTCCTTTGACAGTAACACTGTGATTATGCAGCATAATGGAGAAACAGTTTTAATTCTCTGATGCTGTAGGTACTTGCAGGGACTCAAAAGGCTGCATAAGCAAAGAATTAAAGTTAAAATGGGGAGGAAGGAAAAGATAGCCATTCTATTTCTAAATATACTGGAAAGTGATACATTTATAATATCCACCATCCAGAGACAGATTTCACAAGCAATACTCTCAGTTACAGCACTTCATAAGATAAAAGCAAAGAGCCATCACTCTCTAATAAACCTTTCTAATAGAATCTTAAATATTATTCAAATTGGTTCCACTATGGCATATTAGCAAAATATTTACCTTGCCTAATCGCTGATGTTCTTCAAAAGCAGAAATCAGTTCTTGTGCCCACTTTATTTTTTCCGGGCTCGGAGAGAACTGTTCCTGGACAACAGCAATTTGGTTGGGGTGAATCACCTGCTTACCTACAAAGAAGATTAATAACACCAGAATCATGCATCGACAAACAGATGTTCAAGCAAAATGTTCCAACCACTTGAGGCTCTCATATGCCTTGCAGACTTTCTTGCTCTCTAACTAATTATTTTACTTGGTTTATTTTATTTTTAAAACTGGAAAACAGGCAGATAGCTTTTTGGCAGATTATTTTAAAAGTAAGAATACCTTGTGCTATGCTTGCATTCAATATAGTTTGAAAGAACCCAAGATTCTTTCTCCTCCCTCCCCATTTTGATCCATACATCTTCCCTCAGGAATTTCAGGTGCAGTTGCTTGTCTTGGGCAATCAATAACAATTAAGTGTAATGCATCTCTGAATTTGACTATGTAAATAACAGCTCCAGCCACTCTTAAATAAGTTGTATTAAAGTGTGCTCAGAAAATGAGATCTGAAGAAGATGGCAAGAGATCTGTTGGGCTGAAAAGTTACCAGTACCCTAAGGATCATTCCCTAAATTCTCAGTATTGGCTTATAATCATATAAACCCCAATGTTGTTTAAACTGTTGTTGCTGCAATTATTGGTAGTTGCAGGTAGGCTGCAATATTTATTTAGTCACTGGTATAGCAAACAACCACCAGCAGTGCCCTGAGGCTTTATGAAACAGTTTTTTTAATCCTTTCTTGTATAAACATAAGTTAAGAAAATAAAAATAGATGTTGTCTTTTTCATTAGAGATATTCAAACGTGAATAGACAGCCACATAATCCCTTTTAATCTGTGATTGAATTTAGCTGCCTTAAAACAAATACATGTCTAATTTGTTTGACACTTTAAAAAGTGCGGCGTTTGGCGTTATTAGTTCATTTCTATGGGAATTTCACAGACTGGTGGGATCTCTGTGGTTTGCTTTTAAGGTGCCCTAATAAAGGGAGGCTGCCGTAACTCCCAGCTTCCTTCGGAGGAAACAACTCTCTCTCCTCGGTGCCAGAAAACAAAACTAGTCAGAGGGGTGAGCCTGATGCTGCAAAGCTGCCAGCGAGTGAGCAGTGCCCTGCAGACCGAGGCTCCCACAGCCCCGCCGCCGCTGCCTCTTGTGCCAGCCAGAGTTTTGCACTTTGCCAGGACAAGCTGGAAGTGTCAGGACCCAAGGAGGTTCCCTGCACAACGGGGTCTGCTCCCTGTCCCTACTGCCATTAGGCCAGATGTCCTTTAGCAACCAGCCCATCACTGCATCTGAGAAGTCTCACGCCTGAGCGCAGGAATGCACCTATTTTCCATGAAATAACCACTGCAAAAATCCCTGGATTGTTTTCATCAGGCTGCAGTGGGTCTGAGTGATAACTTGGAGTACAAAGAAACTCTACTTAATTAAATGAGCAAAGAAATAGTAGTGCTGTGGTGTTGCTACATTCCTTTGCTGAAATGCCACAAGTAGCTCTATTTTATTTCGTCTTGAACAACGTTAGTTCATGATTTTACAGGCATGCAAATATTAGTTTGAAATTTCAATATCACAACTATTTTAAAAATACCTTAAATATTGGTAAAAATTTAAACTCCATTAAGAACCATAATTTTTGAAAGAAATGACGCAAATAATTTTTTTAAACTAATGTGTTTTATCCTAAGTTTACCCAGAAGTTTTTCATTAATTTTAATAAAATGTCATAATTAATAAGCTGATGATGTTCCTTATTTGTAATACAACAAATTCTCCATAGCTAAACCATTAATTCAAAAATTGAAGTGTGTACAACAATTTCTTAAAAAATCCTACGGAGCTTAACTATTTAAAAAAAAATGTTGAGTATATTTTAAATTATATTTGAAGTCAATCTCTAATTATAACAAAATTAAAATTTGTATTAAAAATACACAGATATGACTTTTTAAAAGTGTAAAACATTTCTGTAAAAAGACTTGCTTTTGATAAAGATACCTATGTTAGTAAACTATGCTTTTATCATTAAAACACTGCTGAACAATTTAGGAAGAATATAATCGAACTTTTGATTTATAGCACTTGGTTGATTTTTGTCACAGACTACCTATTCAAATAACTGTATTACAGACATGATGCCATGCAGGAACGAAGTAAATATTTTAAACAGAATTGTTGTTATTGACAAGTTACTGAGAGAGTGCAAAATTGGAAGACATTAAAATTTATGACCACGAAATCCTTTTTACAGTACCACTTGATATATTGTGTTTTAAATCAATACTTGTCAAGTCTTTTAGGTAACTGTATGATGGTGTCATTTTAGTCTCCTACAAAAGACTGAAAAGGAGAGGACACCTAGACTATTTCGTATTTATATCTGTTCTCTCAGCATGCAGCTCAGGACTTTTTATAATGACTAAGTCAGCTGTTAAAGCTTATGGCAAGGTTTACCTTATTTTTTACACAAACATTCCTAAAACCTATGCCCATTTATATAGGCAACACACTGATTTAAAGTCCACAGGTAATGCTAGTGTAAAACACCTTGACAGATGCCTATTTATAGATATATAAATTTTTAAATAAATATAAATATTAAAGGACTATTAATTTGGATGGATTACATTTGAAAACATTTGATTTTATGTTTATACACTCACTGAAGGAAAACCAGACTGATTTTAACATAATTGGAAAAGAAAACTTGGCTGCAATAAGCAGTGAGGTCTGCAATAATATTTAAATACCTGGTAAATTCTTCATTATATTATTTTGCTTGTTTAATCTTGAGGGAAGCTATTTAATTACATGAAGGGCAATTTTACTGGCCTAATATGGGGACATCTAAGTACATACAACTTAGCTAAATATTTTGGATTTGCATTGCTTTTGAGAGTGGTGAGTTCAGCCCTGTTCGTGCAAATAAATGAGTTGTTCTCCAGCTATGAGAGCAATTTGCAAGACTCAGTTAATTTCAGTTCTTTTGATTTCAATGATTTTGGTTGTTTATTAAAAAGTAACAGGGAGGGATCTTATATTTAAAAATTAGAAAAATTGCACATTTTGAATTTGTTAATAGGTTGGCATTTCAGTACTTTTACATTATCAGAGGACTGTCAGTGGCAAATACAATGTGCGTACTTCTGCTTTATACGAAGTCATGGATTAAGCTGAGGCCCATTTGTAATTTTCTGTGATGAATGTGAAATTGGAAATGTTAAAATGATTAAATTATATAGATTATGAAAAAAATACTTGCATAGGTTTGGAAAAACATGATTTTGCTATCAGTTTTGAAATTAGATTTTATTTGAATCAAAAGAAGCAGGAAAGATTATAAAAATATTAGATAAACTGAGAGCAAAAAGCCAAAGAACAAGTGAAATATTTTAGATTGACCTAAAATATTTTTTTTTCTTTTTTCAGAGGAAAAAGAAAAATGCTGTTTTGTTTTAGCTCAAACAGATTTTAAATTTTTCCCCCACCAAATCAGTAGAATCAGTATTGACCCATCTCTAATTACAGTTGGACTGATTGTCAGGTTGTTTGCTGAATTTTGGAAATGTGTCGATGATAGCTGCAGAAAGGCAGGAGGCAAAGGTCAGGTGCAGTGAGAGCACCTTAATAAAATCTTTACTTTTCACAGACCCTTGCTCCTTGTATGGAAAGGCAAGTATGACACATGTACAGCCAAGACAGAAAGTAATTTTACACCCTAAATTGCTGTGTGACTTTTTCATTTGTCTTCTGTCTGGACCCTGTTCTAGGGTCAGGCAACTTCCACCATAAAGTCACTGGAGTCCAAATCACCATCAGCATTGGTTATGCTGAACATTTGTAAATTTCCTAAACTGACAGCCTCAGTTAAGCACTTCAATGTGCATTAAGCATTCAAAAGAGTGCTCTCAAAGGGTCTAGGCACCTGCAACTCCATCTTCTGTCAACAGGAGGTTCAGATGTTTATGTTTTTTCAAAAATGAAGCCTTTCCTTAAGCTAGGAAATATTGGTTGAGACTAGGTAGCCGTCAGCAGGTGCTACCATTCAGCAGCTCTATTATTTTCCCAACTTCAAAGGCAGCCGAGGGACGGGTGGAAGTCCACACGGCCGTGGATAATGTAGCTGTGAGGAGCTAACCATTTCACCTCCAAAACAGGACTTGGGCTTGCAAATGTCAAAGCTCAGAGCTTGTGCTGAAAAGCATTGATTGCTGTTCTTTTACCGGTATGCCAAGGTCACTTAAAATTGCACTTATTTTTTTGTTTGGTGTTTTAAGATGTTATATACAGCTAACTGTGAAACTAGAGTTTGCTAGGTGGCATTGCTAGCACCAACGCTTTTGGTAACAGAAACATAAGGGATATTCTCATATGCGTATCCTGGATAGTGGTCAAAGAAAAATAATGTGGTGTTCGTCCTGTGTGTTAGAATTCTCTCATGCATGTGTCAAATGGCTGCTTTCTATTGCAGCCCCCAGTCTTTGGTGGCTGCACTGTCCCAAAGAGGCATCCGAGCGACCTGGTACACCAATCACAGGGTGACAGGCTGCATTACAGGACTGTGGGGCAAGGAGCCTGCTGCTCTTGCTGTCTGCCAATACCCGTAGGTGTCACCAGCACTTACTAGGGAGAAAGCCAGGAGACTACAAAGAAACCAAAGAAAACAATAAGAAAATAACTTTCCCCTAGCAGCTAGCACATGAGATTTACTTCTCTTTTTTTTTTTCTTTGCCTAAAAAGTATTTTTAAACTGCTGCTGTTGTTCAAACAAAGAGAAAGGGCTCCAGGTGTGGAGGAGCCATGGCAGAGTACAGTATTGCCTTTCCTGTGCTCTGGGAAGGGAGGAATCACTGCACAGTCTCTACCCCAACTTCTCTTCAAAACCAGTCACACGCTTCATGGCAGACGGTTTCAAAAAGCAGCCTGTGACTTTTCAGGCAAAATTTCCAGCCACAATTTTTAAGATAGTAATAAACATAGAAGAGCTTGATATCAATGAGTTTTTCAATAAGTGCCCTGAAACAAAAATCAAGTTATTTGTCCAGGTGACAGTAAACATAGCAACCTATTTAAAATGAGCAAGGTCCGCGTTCTTTTGAGGCATCGGCAAAAGTCGTACCCGTGAATCCCATGGAGGCGCCTTCCCTCGATTGCCTGCGGAGCCCATCTTCATCATGGAAATCAATGTAAACAAGGTCTATTGCTTGAAGGCCAAATGCCTTTGCTGTGACTATGATTTTTTGCCTGGCGTATAGAATATCGTGAGTTTCTTTACTGCTTGTTGCACCTGAGAAAATAATGAGAACAAAGAAAAGCTGACATGAGTGTTTCAAACCTTTCTGTTTTAAATATTTCTTATGTTAAAAAAAAAAGGGGAAATTTTGAGATTATATTTAACTGATTTAGAAAATAGAAGAGGCATGTAAAGCTATACTGTAGAGTCAAAATGATACTCTTCTGAGGAAAAAAGATGCTTTAGCAAAAATAAAAAATAACATCCCTCTAAACACTAGCTTAGTTTAAATCAGAATTTGAAAGCCTGAAGTCAGTGGAAGCTTTGTCTGGTAAGGACTGCTGACTTGGCTAAAATGAAAGTAATTATTAGATTTTGCTATTTACTGAATGTACAGTGAGAAGCATTACAGCAAGAGAAGCTTTACACAAATTGATATACTGGGTCCAACTAAATGGTTAAAAAATTCACACTGAGAATAGAATTGCACTTTCCTTGGTTCTGATTCTTGTCACAACTGATGTCCTAAGCTGAATATTTAAGCTTTAGTATTTGAATGAAAAATTGATGGTAGATGACTTCTGAGAAGAAGCAAAAGTATTCATGAGACTTCATGTGCTCACAGGCTACCAGCTAAGCAATGTACTCATGTGAAATCTAGTGGGAAAAAAATAATAACAATAATAACCATAAGGTTACTATTTAGATAGAGATTTTCAGTCTGTAAGGAATATTTTAGTAAAGCAATGCTGATTTTTACATTAACATACTTATTTTTAATGTAGAAGTTCATAGCTCTGGGCTTTTACCTTTAAATTAAATCAGAAGCTAAGTGCCCTCTTATAAAATAAATAGTGAAGCATTTTTTAATTTTTAGGAAGACTAATGGTGCTTTCATTTGAATATGTGGCTGTATTGACATGTGACAACTTTAAAATAAATTTATGAAAGCAAAATGTAGCAGGAGAGTGTTTGTGCTTGATGTCAAAAGCTTGAGTGACAGTTGTATGTAAAGAAGTGGTGAAGCGGACACCAGAATTTTAGGACTTTCAAATGTAGTTCTAAAAAGCATGTGAATGTTGCTTATGCATACAATATTTTAAAATTATTTCAGTGACTCAACAGGGTGAGGGTTTATTTTGTTTGTCTGTTTTGGGGTTTTTTTGGGTGTTTTTTTAAAATTAACTTCTGGTACTGACTGGCAAAAAGCACAAGGAAGTCTCAGTGCCCTGTAGCACAAGGACCATGTTTTAAATTGCCAGTGGTACATTCTGCACTGAAAAGAAATTAACGAGTAAAATGAAAATGTAAAATGCAGACTCAAGTGTCATTAATTATTACTGTCAGAAATTTCACAGGCTTCTCCAAAACAAATGCCATACATAAACATTTATAGTAAAGAGGCAAGTAACAACCTATGCTGGCACGGAAATCCTCTCCTCCAAAGACAACTGCATCCAAATGAAAGCCAGCCTGGGATCCTGTTCTCAGTGCTTCTTCACAGACAGCCTTCAAATGAGAACAGAGCATTAATGTCTACAGAAATGCAGGATGCAGAGAAACTACAGAGGCTGTTACAGCAACCCAGTGGTACCAAAATCCTTCTGAAATGTTGCTCCTATTAAGCAAAGCCACTGTAGGTGCTCGCCAATGCGCAGTGCTTTAAAATGACTCAGCAAAAGAAAAAAGTATTTTGCTTTCCCTAAGCATCCAGATAGCAAACACTGGGCATCCATAACAGGTTCCCCACCTTCTGGTTTACATTATGCCTCAGGTGTTACTGTGACCACTACTTCAGACATTTATGTAGCAACATGAAACAAAACATTTGGCAAATATTGCTTAGCAACAAAAAAAAAGGTATTATATTTGATTAGTTTGACAAGCAATATATCTGCATGAGAAACTGAAATAAAGATCAGAAACTCTTTTATGAAATAAATAATATTAATGGTTTACAATTATTACAAGTTCCTTACAAGATAGAAGATTTGCCACTTTAAAGTGTCCATCTACATATAACTAAAAATAAGCTAAGGAAGTTAAAATGCAACAAGTGCTGCTGAAAAGCATTAAAATAAAAGTAAAACAATTTTCTGCTGTAGCTTTTTTCATGAGGAGAGTAGTATTACTATTTTATATTGGTGTTTGGATAATATTAGTATCTTTTAAGGCTAAGGTACATGGAAAGAGACATGTAATTACCAGCTCTACTAACGGGCGTTCTTCTGTAGCAGCTGGTGGGACACAAAATCATTCTGTAACAAAGTGTGCTTTAAAAGGGAACTCTCCTGCCAGCATCAGCAACTGCAACATTAAACCTCCACTATAAAATACTGTAGGTGAAGAAAAACCTCAATGGTTTAATATATGATCTAATTCTGTGTTTGCACACTGGACAGGAGCGTGTCCATTTGGTTATGGCTTTATCATGCTCGCAGATAGGTGAGTGTGTGCTGTAAGATAAATGGCAGTATCAAACGACCAGGCTGCCTGTGAGGTACTTCTGGAGGGACTTCTGATCTGTGTGTCCTCAGCTGGTCTGAAACTTTTCCCTTAGAGCTTGGGAGGGGAATGCGGAGTTCCTTGTGCATGCACGAGCTCTTCTGTTTCATTACCACGTTTCCTTGCCATTCTGAAAAACCTGGACTCGATAGGAAGGGCTGGGGAGGGATTTGTATTAAAATGAAATTAATAAATTAGATCTGATCTAAAATTACCCTAAAAATGAGCATGTTCTTCAAGTATTTTCAATGTTAATTCTGTGTCTAATCTTAGCATTAAACACTCCATCATACAGACAAAGAAATGACAACATGGAATTTGATTGTAATGTTATTAGTAGAAACCATTATAAAGAAGCAAGTTTAGCAATAGTGAGGTGATAATTAACTCTTATTTCAAACTAAGTGTTACACAAAAGTTGTGTCTGACAGCTACTAAATAGCCTGAAACACTGAGTATTCCAAATCTCTGGAGAGACCTTTTCCACTCCAAATGTGTTCAAAACAGTACCAATGAATGAAGAGAGGTTTTGATATTTGTTGTGGACTGTCTGGAGCTGTTCTGTCACTGGAATACTTTGAATTTATGAAGGCCTTTACAATACAAACATCAGAGTTCAATGTGCAAATGTTTTTGGGGATTGAACAATACGTTTTGTATTTTTTAACCTCTTTTCCTTGGTGAAATCAGGGAGAGACTGAGTATTCTCCTTATCCTAGTTTGCTGAGATGGCAAAATATGAACACTTCAAGACTTTCTTACCTTAAAATTGAGCAAGCCCATTGCAGTTTCCACAAAGGGGATAAAATTCATTGGTTCTACAAGTGTTCGGCCTTTTAGGTGATGTAAGAATTTGTCTGAAAACTAAAACTACACAGAATGAGCTATCAGAGGCAAAAAGAGAACAGTCTACATGTATACACAACATGGCAAATATTCACCTGACTGCAACAAACACCCCTCCCCACCCCAAAACCTGATAACTAAAAATTAGAACAGCTTATAACAAGGCCTGTGATCTGAAACTGCAACATTCCCATACATTTCTAAATTTGGAGGCTGGTTTGCAAGGAAAAAAAAAATAAAAAAAAAAATCCAATCTTAGCACCTCTCACCCTGGCTTAGTGAAATGCAAATCCGTGGGCTGTGGAAAACAATGAAGTGCTGCTGTACCTGAGGTCCGGTTTTGTTTCAGGTCCAGCACTGCCATCACTGGAAGCACTCCACAGCCTTCTAAGTGGCATCCGTATTATTCATTACGGCACCGTTACCCTTTTGTTCAATAGGCTTTTCTTCATAATTTTTTAGCTTACCTAGGAAGGCCTTAAAAAGGAAGTTTAATTCTTTGAAGACCAAAGCTTGCCAATTTTTTCCATGAGACCAGTTCACAGCTAGCTCTGAGCTGCCAGTGGGGTAGCCCAAATTCCAAAATCTATCATCTGGAAACATACAAAAGCTCTTGCACAGATTTTTCCCCTTTCAAAAGGGAAAAAAAAAAAAAAAAAAAAAAGGAGGGGGGAAAACCTTCAGCCCTATATTGTAAATGTCTTATGTCTATCCAGATCGAGTAATTTGCGTCAAGATAAACATATTTCAGGTACTGCAAAAATGTTAGTAAATAAAGACAAAAATCACATATGCATATATTTTAAATTTAAGGAATATTCAACTATTAATGGATATCAAAGGAAAGGGAATTTTAATCATCTCTCCATTCAGTCTCAGTTGGGTAAATCATATCTAAGAGATTTGCATAAATATAAACCATCAAAGACTTTTCATCTTCAAAGGGGGTTTCAAGACCCTATAAGCTTTGTACTGTAATCATCGCAGGTCACAACCCTGCAGGAATAAGGCTGCTATGGCAACATAAAAAACTAATGCTTAAGGCTTAGCATAATATTCTGACTAATAGAAAGGAAACTCATTTTAAAAGCTGGCAGCCTATTTACCAGAAGCTGGATTAGAGGTGTTATTTCCCCTTTTAGCTTCCCCCCACCACCCCTCCCCAAAAGAAGGAAAATCTAATCACCCAGATCTTGAAAAAAAAAAAAAGCTTTCCAGCAATTTGCAGTAACTTTACAATTAGGCCAAAATAAATCACAGCTTTCTCCGGTGAAGAATTCTGCCCTCCCATCTCTGCTCTGCATCATCACCATGGCCCTCTAGATAACTTTTCTTTAGTGAAGAGAATTCCACTCAAAAATGTGCAAGGAGAAAAAAAAAAATCAATTCACTCTGTACAGTATGGCAGGTTACTACAGTGACAGAAAACAGTAAAGTTCACCCAGGCAAATGCAGAAAATGAGGTAATATAATGGTATCAGTATATCTTCTTAAGACTCTTACCTGGTTTTAATTTTTTTAAGAGGAAAAAAAATGTTACTGTGTGTATATTTTAGGTGCAAGTTAAAGAGCAGAGTTCTTGTTTTATTTTAACTATTTTAAAAGTCCCACTCCTGGAATTTTCGCTATCTTTTGTTTTGAAGGTAAAGCAAAAAAAAAAAAAAAAAGAGCACATTTAATTAAATATTGCCTCCCTTCCTTTCCCTTGTAAAAGATTTGCAATAAGCACCAATACAAAAGGTAACGAGTGGAGAAGTTTCAATTAATTTTTTTTTTTTTCAAAAGGAGACGATTAAATGTTTCCGGCCCGGTAAAGTGTTCATTTCAGGGAGAAAGGGAAAAAAAAAAGAAGAAGGCGGAGGAAAAAAAAAAACCCACAAAGCTTGGGGAGGGGATGAAGTAGCAAGGCCTCAGCAATTCTTTCAATTCCAGTGCACACCCAATAGTGTGTCGGGAAGAATGCACACTGGTCGGGATTTGTGGGAGAATTGTCCCGCCACAAAGGAGGGAGAGTTACGCTTGTTATAGTCCAATAAGCCATGCCAGTCAAACAAGTACCCACACTAGGGACAAAAGGAAAGCAAGAGATTCTCACACAAAAGAAAACAAGTAAGCCCATCTTTTAGTTGTGCATCAGCCTCCAGGTTTTCTGCTGCACATAAATAAAAATGAAGGGGGGGAGCGGCTGTGCGTGGGGGGAAAGAAACAGCTTCTGGGAGGCTGAAAAATCATGCTGGAGTGATTTTTTTGAGGATTGGGAAAAGAAGGCAGCGGTGTTAGGCAGAATATGTTCTTTGTGTGCAAAGGTTGGGCAAAGGGAGAGCGAAGCAAAAGAAGGACAGTGATGCAGAAGCTTCTGGGGTTGGCTTGTTTTCCATGATGGAAATGAAAGTTAGCCAGAGGGAAGGTGGAAGAGGATGAGGTGACAAAGAGCCCTGGCATCCCGTCTCCCCGCAAAACCTACTTGGTGGCAGCAAGGGCTATGCCATTTTGGTATCATGAATATTCATCACTGACAAGTTCTGTCTAACGCTTACATGGCTGTAAACCCTGAGAGGTGCACTCTGGTTTATTTAATTACCCGTTGGTGGAAGGGGATGGAGAACCTTCTGTGGAGGCCAAAGGGGCAGCGCCACGGCATGGATGGGGCCTGTCCCACACCTGGTGACGGGGCTGAGCTCCGTGGTGTGCTCAGGCCCATCTCCATGGCCTGATCAAGGTTAGGTGCCGAGATTAAAATAGACCCTAATGCGCCTGCCTGCTTTTCATCACAGCTTGCACGCGTGCTAGCTGCTCAGCTAGCGGTTTGCAAAAATATGAAGTGAATAATTAAGCATTATTCCTTTACTGGTGTGTTGCAGCAATAATGGTATATCCAAACAAGCATCCCTCTTTTTTGACAATTAAAACAATTATAGCATAATTAGGCCTATTTCAAAGTTTTCTTAAGTAATTTGACATGCCAACCATTTACATTTCAGGTTTTTATTGGCTGAAAAGTCAGTTGTGAAACACAAACACACCTGTCAGCAATTAAAAAGGAAGAAGTAGAGAACTGTTCAGGAAATAATATCTGTGCTAATTAAAAACACTAGTTAAAAGCTTCCTGTTTGTTCCTCCAGTTGCCCCAAGGAGTGACCTTCCCCCCAACCCATTTTTTCATATGTTGCTAACATGGTTTCCCATCTCCTGCTTCCAATGCACGTAACTAAGGCTCTTGGACAGACAATAATTTTGCTTGTTAGGGTAGTCTGAGAAGAGTCAGGCACTTACCCTTCTACTTTTGATAATATATTCTGACAGCAATATTGGTTCTTTGTCAGCCATGGGAGAAATACACCTGGTTTTCTTTATAAATGTGTTCCATATATGCTTTTTATACAGCACATCACACACACACATTTAAGTGGATGCACTGCCCAATTACCTCAGCCAAGCAACAACATCATATGGCATTTGCAGCCTTCCTCTTAACTCACAGTCATTCCTCTCTGTGCCTGGATGAACTTGGCCCAACAGCTTCAGTCAAAAGCTACTGTGTTGTTGGTACTCACCCATCTTATTTCCTCAACATTTTCAACCTTTGGCAGCATCATGCTTGAAGGCAGGGTCTTGGACTGCAAAAGCACCTCTAGATCTTCTTCTGCAAGGCCGCTGGACACGGAGTTTATCCTGACACACTTTTCACCATGGCCTAAGTCAAACTCTTCAAGGGTTTTCACGATGTTCAGTCTTGCTTCTCTCTACATTATATATGAGTTCCGATGCACAAGAAAAGAAAAAGAAAACATATTTTCTATTGACAGAAAAACGCACTGAGAAGAAAACTTGTTGAAATGACATGGGGGAAAAGCTAGACAGCCAATATAGTGGTTTCCCCAAAATGTCTGTCACTCTTGGACTTTATTGAAGCAGTCATTACCAGAACCTCACAATTTTACCTTCCTCTTTACTGTTTCTTTATAACTGGTAAATTCAATGCATGGGGTTTCTACCACTTGCAGGAAACAAGACTTTTGTGTCTGCTAGTGCTGAACATGTATAACAAACACAAATCTTTATGCTAATATAATGTATTGCACTAACTGTCTGCTCTCTCAGAAATGGCATATTCTTAAATTTGCATTAAAAATTAATTTTTGTAATTTAGCTCTGCAATTTTGCCTGAATGTCGAAAAGTACAGACGTATATATGCCTCTTTGGTTTTCCTTTACTCCATGTATTCAAAGTGCATTAAAGGCAGTAATAGAATTCACAACATACGTATAAAAACAACACTGAAATAACTCCAAGGTTTTTCTTAGACCACATGAAAGGGCATTCTGTTGGCACAAAATAAAATCTCCAAAGACACACACTTCCCCATGTCGTTTGCTATTTTTGTGAAAGTAAATTTACAAATCTGTTTAATGGTTGATTTGCATGAAGAATACTGGCATGCTTTTCTAAAAGGAAATTCATTTCTTGGCCTGGAGAAGGGGGTAGGGGTCGGAGGAAGGTGCTAGGCTCCTTGCTTCCTGCCAACTGAAGTTTTAACCCCAAATTCCTTCCACTCACCAACAGCCCCTAACAAATTTGCATTGTCAAAACGCACACTTATCATTTCATTTGTGAAGAGTTTTTATGGGGCTAATAAAACTTTAAAGCTCCTGAGCCATGGAGGCTCAGGAATGACTTTAACAATATGCAGTTGCTGAATAGAGATGCTTTTCAAGAAAAAAGGCAAACTCAAGAGGAAAAAAACAACAAAAAGAAATCATCAAAGTTAATATCCAGGCTAATACAAATCAGCAAGAGAGCACATGACAGTAGATTTAAACCAGACGGATGCAGACCTCTGCCGGCAAGAGGGGCAGAGGTGGTTTCCCAATGTGGTCTGAGTTAAACAGTGTGAGGGAACAGTAGCTTACAGTTGTCAGGACCGATGAGAACAGGGTCTCCCAGGCCAGTTTAAGACAGCTCTGCAGTGTACTGATTTACAGGGCTGGGACCCCTGATAATTAGGGTAAGTTGGAGAAAAGCTGGTTAAAAGGAAGGAATAATGAAGCAGAAAGTTAATGAAATCTGAAGCAAACAGCCTTCAGCTTGGGGCTCCTAGCAGTGCTCCTCCCAAGGCTGGGAGCATATGCCTGTTAATGGGACAGGTGGGAACAAGGCACCCATGTATGCATCCCTGGGCTACCATCAAGGGGTGCCTTCAGAGGGAATCTCTGGGAAATGCAACCCAAAACGTGAGCTGCTGTGAATGGATTCTGTCTGGAGCCATTAGGAGAGCCACATAAACATGCACGCAGTTTAGTACAAACATGTCCAGCTGGAAGACAGCTCCGGCCCGTGGCTGTCTGATATGGCTCTTCCAAATTTGGTCAACCCAACTGTATGATGCCAATACTGGGAAATACAAATCCCTATGTTTTCCTTCTCTGACTCAGGGTAATGGGTTTCTAGGGCTGAGCTGAAAGCTTCTGGACATGATGCAGAAGGGTAGCTTAAAATCACACTCCAAACCAATTTATGCTTTTAATTAAAGTCAGATTATCACCATTTCAGCACACACCACTGCAATTTGCAAAAGAGAGATCTTCCCAAAGTATCCTCTAAGGCAGCACTCAATTCCAGCTGAAGGCACATCTCCAGCAAACTTGCAGCCTAATTTGTTATGATTTTTTTTCAGAATATAATAATGAGCACTATTATGAGACCATTTCATATCTGTTTTTCTCCTCAGTCTGCAAACTCCCTTCCCAAAAAAGACAGATCGTGTCTTTCTAGGTATATTTCCATACAAAACACTTATTAACAGGCTGTTGCTGTTATCAATTTACATAAACTAAATGTGCAGCCCTCTGGTACGTATCCCAAAAATAACCAACAACTTCACTGAATTTATACCAACCAACAAACATGGGGAGGGGGTTGATGTTTTTTCCCATATTTTAATAGAAAATATGTTGCTATGTTAGTTAACACACCCATGCCATCTGTTGGGTTGAGAATTGATGGGTTTGCTTAGAACCGCTATGTATTAGATCTGTATGCCCAGATACTCCAAGAATGGAAATCTTTCCTTTTCATGATATAATACTTCTAGTCACTATAGTTTCCACAGCAAGAATCAATTTATGTTTTTAACTGTGGAACAAACTGATGGGACCTGGCTGCCAAAGCCAGAGCTTGTGAGGGGGCTGACTGTGCCTACCCTTCCTACAATGGAGGAAATCTGACTAATGTTAGTGGGGAGTATCAGGTTCCCATAAAGGTTTCCAATAAAACATTTCATGGGTAAATAAAAAAATGATATACTAAAACCTTTGACCAAACGTATTAAAAACATGGAGAAAAGGGAGAGTCCTTTGTGCCTCATTAGGCAGGGAAATGTAGAGGCTCTTCTTATTGTAGAATTCGTGGAACAGCTAAAATATTAAGCTAGATAAACGACTCCAAAATTGTAACAGAGAAAAAGGTAGTCCTTGATACAATAATATCCTTACTGCCAAGAATGGGAAGACTAAAATTTTTATGGAATGGTGAGAAAAATATTTGCCCTGTTGTTCACATGAGAACTACAACATCAGATAATACTTTGTCATGAAGGAATAGCTGATAAAGAAATAAATCAAATCATTAAGTAAAATATTTCATGCTCAAGTAGCTTGGGATGGTGATATCCTCCTTGGGTCCCATGTGAGCTGGGTTCTTTATCAAACTGAACAAGAGAGAAATACAACAGAGAGCTTCATGGTAAATAGTGATGCTATCAAAATGCTTTAAATTTGTGCTGGGAAGCTCACTGAGGAAAAAGAATGGTTGGTCAGGGTGGCTACTTTAGCACCCTGTCTGTTTGAGGAGGACACAGGAAGAGGTTCATTATCATGTGCAGCTACGCCAACTGGTGAAGATAAAGGTTTTGGTGACGCAGCATTGCTGACAAATCCATTGCTACCCAAACACACACACACACCCCCCGAAATTAAAAACGGGAATACGCACAATGCCGGCTCCACTGGCACCCATTAAACCTAATAACTAAGCATCCTCATGAGTTTCTAGCTCTGAATTATCAAATCTGCAAAGAAAACAACATCCGTCCACTTTTACACTCCAGTGGAAGAGGTGGTCCCTCGCGGCAGGGCTGCGCAGTCTCGCCATCTGGAGAATAAATCGAGTGTGAAGTACAGTATAGTTTGGGACCAAGCTCCGTGGCGGCAGCCCAGCAGTTAGTTCATTAGTCCCAAACTTGCGGGGATTAGTGCGGTATCAGCTCTACTGTCGGATGGGATCAGGCAGGCAGAGCGCGAGACTCGGGGAAGGGGGTGGCGGCAAAGAGGGAGCCCCTTGGGCTCCTTGATAAAACCACACTCTATTAGTGCACCTGAATGTGTGCTTTTGGTAACAGTATTTGGAAACAGCTTCCCATCATCTGAATCAGTACCTTCCCATTTCTCCTTTTTTTCTTTTTCTTGCCGTTTTTTTCCTGTACGTTATTTGTCAAAACATAGATATTTCCACTTCAGAACAGAAAAACTAAAGAAGAAAGAATGCCACAGAGCTGGAAGTTCAGCCACCCACTCACCTTGGACACACTATTAATACAGCAAAAGATGGCCAAATTAACAGCAGATGGAAAAATTATATTTTCTTCTTTCTTTTCTAACTGGTACAATTCCCTACAATCCTGCTTTTCATCACTTTTTTCTAGATTTCTAGACCTACCTGATTTTGAGGACAAAACCTCTGTTTTGCTTTATTTTTCTTGCCTAGTCTTCCTCCCCTTTTTCTAAAGACCTCCAGGTCTTAGTGTAAAGATAGTGGTCATACTTAAATATATATTTGTATATAGATCCCATCCTGTTAACATCATTTGGTAACAGTTCTTCATGTGGAAATGTAAATATATGATGCACTAAAATGGCAGGCCAGAATCTATCATCCTCAATGCCATAATAAGTTGGCATGTTTCAAATAAGAGAGGAAAAATTAATTGCTATAATCACAATTCAAGTGCTTTTTTGGTGACATGCCTGACATGGTAAAAACATACAATTATGTGGTAATGTTAATTCCTTGGAGTGGTTTGTTTACAGAACTTGACATTGCTGTATCTTTTGTCACTTTTATTAGTGCATGCCATACAAATGCACATCACAAATAAGATTTTGCAGAAAAGCACATACACATTATATACCTATAGTAGCTTTTGTGCATAATAGAGTTTCTGCAGGGGAAAAGACTGACACCTTCTCCAAGCATAACTCTCCATCAATGAATGCCATACAGAATGAGAGCATACAAATGCCATTTAGTTTCAAACTTACAAATGGGAATGGCAAGAGAAAAGACAAGTCACATTTGTTTTTAAGGAAACAATGAGATCCATAAATGGGGAGCAGAGTGCTTCTGAGAGCAGCAGGTACTTGTCTCATGAGACTTGCTTTCTACCCTACATACATCAGGTACTCATTAGAATAAATCTTTGAAACGGCAGCTATGTATTCCTAGTTAGTCTAGTTTTTCAGTCTAGTTAGACTGAAAAACTGAAAAACTGTGCTGTAAAATATGCACAAAGCCTCCAGAAAGTGGTCATTAAATATTTTCTTATTTTTACCTCTGAGCAGATAATCAGTTAACAAGTATTTAAAGATTTAAGAAATTTTAGAACACATTTTCTTTTGGTTCAACATGGAACACACCAAACTCACCATGTAACCATTCCTGAAGGAAAAAAGGGGCAGGAGTGAGGAGAAGCAGGGAGAATAGAGTCTCCATCATGTATGTTGCTGTCTCTCCTCTGTATTTCAGGTAAATATATGTTTTAGCATACAGCAAGACACTGATTTTGCTGTTACTGTTTCCTGAAATCTTCATATTATTTCTTTAATAATTATTTGTTCTTTTTTTTTTTTTTTTTTTTTTTTTTTTGTTTAATACCAATCTTTCCACTTGTCTGAAAAAGATTCTTCATGACATCAAAATGAGTCATCTAATTCTGTGCACTTCTAGCATCTGCTGCTTTTCTCTCTGCTCTGCTAATTGTCCTTACATGCAGTACATGGTCTAGCAACACTAAAATGATGCAAACGTCAGTTGCAGTCAGCATTGTGAACTAAGCAGCAATTTAATTATGCTCTGCTGAGGAAACCAAATTTCTTTGCCTATTTCTCTGGAAATTCCTTTTAAGGTCTAGGAACACATCAGTGCACTTATCAGCAATAGCTACCCTGTATTTTTAAAAGAAAAGATCTCTAAAGTCTGTCCAGGAACAGCTGGGAGTGCTTGCTGCCATGTCAGCCTAGGAAACCTCTCCCTCCCTCTGCCAGCGTGGACAATGTGGATCCTGAAGATATTAGGTGGGGGTCTATCCAACACCATCAGAGTTGGGCAATTTCCACATATGGTGGTCAGGTGGCCTGTCCTGAGATGCTGTCAATGTGGAGAACCAGTGAACAAGAGCCTGAGGTGGTCTCAGCCAGCAGCCAGGAGCCAGGGCTCAGGAATCCCAATAAAGCTTATGGGGTGCTCAGCTATGTCAGTACTAAATTTCTGCTGAGCCTGACTGTCCAAGGATGTGGATTTGAATGCAACAGCAAGACATTTCCACAAGTTGTCATCAAGGTATTTTTCTGACTTGCACATATCTCAGAGAAATTTAAACAGAGGCCAGTAGGCTGCTAGAATGAACTGTCACATATAAATATTCACATAATATGAGGGCTGAGTATAAATGTATAAAAAAACTAGCAAAAATGATACAGCATGGGATATGTGTGTGTATGTGTCTGTTTGTACATAAACACAGAGACAGGCTTATACCTTAAGATTATGTGTACAAAAATGTTCCAAGAGGTTTTTAATGACAGTAATATATACAGCAGCTTAAATAAATCAAAGTTTTGTTCATGCAGGTAGGCAGCTATTCTTCTGTCTGCCAACTTTTACAAACACTTACAAAAGAGATGTAAGCAACCTACAAACACTTACAAAAGAGATGTAAGCAACCTTTCAATTAACACAAATCAAGCTAGCACTAATTTAAGCTGGCTGCAAGAAGTAATCTCTTTACTTTTTCCCCCTGGCTTTCTGAAGATACTTTTTGTTTTGTGACAGATTAGCATCACAAATGAAAATTCTTTAGAAGCATTAGTGTTAATTAGTCTTCCTGGACAGTCCAAATGAGCTACTGAATGATGAAATAAAGCCACAAAATATACAATATAATATATCAGTTAAGAAAAGGATTATCCTGTTCTTTCATCTGAACTTAAGAGTATGTTAATTTTTATTAAAAAATATTACAGTTTTAGATGTATTTAATTGGCAGTATGTAATAGATAGCTATGGAAAATGTGTATGTTTAGACATTTTTTTATTTTTACAAGTGCATCTTTTTGTTAATGCTGATAATGAAATGCACTGCTGTCTGTCAAAAGTACATATGCTTTAGCAAACTATCGATCCCTCTTCAGCAGCTGATTTCAGATGATTCTAAGTGAGATATAGATCAAATGTTTTAAAGATTGGCAAATTATTGCCTCAATTATTTAATAAATCGGTTGAAAAAAATGCTTAAAGCCAAGAGAGGTAAATAGAGTTTTTCTGAAAAAATACTAACTGGCTAGACCTTTATGCCTGCTTGTACTGGAGGAACCAGTGTCTGCCCTAAGCTGCTTAATAGCTCCTAGGAACAAGGAATGCATTAAGAAAAATCAGGTTAGGTGTGCCATGGCATTTTTTATCCTTCCTATTCTCTGGAACAAACTTTTCCCAGCATACCTACGGTCTCAATAAAACTGTGTGTTTCAAAGAGATAGCTTGAAATGACAGTTGTGTTTCTGTTGGTGCAAACACTGACTAACAGCTCTTATCTCAGTTTTCATAAGGTGCCTTATCTGCATCAGTAAATTAGCAAATTAATATTCTATAATGTGATCAAAGCCCCATAGAATGCCCTAAGTCCAAGTGTTCACAGTAAAACTGTAGCGGTACATAAAAGCTCTCAACTCTTCATTTTCAACTTACATTTTAAAGTTAAGTGGTGTCACCTTGTAGATGCATGTCTTTCCATGCAGTGGGGATTCAAGACCAGAACTGGTCACTCAGGCGTCTTACACTGGGAAAGGCACTCCCACAAGTTCTCTCACTAGATGGGTTCTTGAGACACTTAGAAGAGGACTTCTGAAACGTTCTCATGCCACAGGCATTTTTTTAAAGCAAAAATTACCTCATGTATACTGTATATGCCCTTGTGAGATCATGCCATTCATATCAATTTCCATGTACAGACCCTGTGAGAAAATCTATTCCTCTGGAAGAATTTAGTTCCCAGCTTCACCCGAAGGTTTTGAGTCAGCTGCCCACAAGGCACAACTGCCCATGTACATCCAGACTCTCCTTTGGGAGACTGAATCATCTATTTCCTCCAAACCACAATAAAGGTTTCAGAGATAGATCTCTTCAGGCATCATGCCTAGAGAGTGGTTTGGGCAGGAGTGCACCAAGTTCAGCTGCCCCCACCCTGCTCCTGTGAGGCTGCTCCAGCGAAGCCTGTGTCCCTCCAAACACTCACATGAGCTGTCTTGCCAAGCCCCAGGGTGTGCAACACATCCTCAGATAAAGTTTAAAAACCTCATGGTGGTATGCCACCCTGTTCATAGGCTGGAAATCAAGAAAAACCACCCAAAACCCAACCATATTACAAACCTAGCTACTCCATCAAAACCCCACGAGGAGACACAGGGCACCCACGTGTTAATTATGCATCACTGCACCTAGTCTGCTCTAGAGATTTACCCCTATGCCCATGTGGGCACACATGGCACTCTGCCACACTAGGTGAGGGCAGTAGGGATCTCTCCTTGGATCCCACACATTTAGCATTGTAGAAGTAGCCTGGAATTGGGAGAATAACATTACGAGATGTTCAACACAGGAAGCTTTGATCTAAGGAGCTTTGCACTAAATTGACACAACTCTTGCCTTCCTGCAAAGCAAACTTGTTTTATAATTGTATTTCTCAGCCGGTGCTCACCTCAACAAAGATCCACCTCACTAAGCTGGATTTTGCCAGAGATCCTTCTTCTTTCTCTAGCAGAAGAAGGGCTTGCTTTTGATAGAAATCCCACTTGCATGGGTGACTGGGGTGAGTCATGGACCCAACAATCCCACTTCACCCCAAATACAGGTTTTAGCACATCCTGCAGGCAACGTGCTCAGATGCTCCATATGATGAGGCAAAGCCCATTACACTTTCTGGCAGAGTCCCTGAAGGATGGGCGGTGGTATAAAAGCAGTTGTCCTCCCTTCTTTCCGCCCCCACACCCCAGAAGTGGGAGAGGGGAAACAGTACCAGAACACCATGTCCCATGTGTCCCTGTATTGGCAGTGACTAGCTGAGGCAGAGAGTGATCCCTGATACAAAATAAAATTGTTAAAAATAAACTCCATGACTCGTGTATTCATGGCAAGGAGTATGAACCTTTTGGAAATGAATTCACTTGTGTTCTGTGGTCTAAACAAAACCTGACAATGTGAATTTTTCCCTGCCTAGACCTGTGATTGGTGTCAAAGGAACTGAGATTTTTCTCCAGTTTGAAAGTGGGACCTGAGAAGGTGGTTGTTTTCTAGGTCAGATCTCTGCTAATCCTTCAGGACTGTAGGGTGGTATTTGTACATCACTGATTGATGTATTGTCCTGGTACAGTACAATACACACCTTTATAGACATGATGAGAATTGTTTACTGGTATTCTTCAAAATAGTGATTAAGTTCCTCATTTAGATATTCCTGATGGCAGTGGAACAAGTTATTAGACCTTATAACATTTCCTTCCCTAAGATTTTCTTCAGTTTACTTCCCTGATGAAATAAATAATTTTTAAATGCTAGGTTGGCTGAGAAGGTGCTCCTCAGTGGGGCTTCTGGAATATCTATGAAGTTTAAAGTAAAGTTGGTGCATATTTCCCAATAAAACGATAAAATAAACCGATATATGATTATTTCTGCAACATCTAAGCAGTTCCTACCCTCTTCTGCTTATTCCCATTCCATGCCCTGCTTTTTCCTTATGCAAGCTTTTCCAATCAACTTTTTCTCAAGCTGAGATGCAAACTGGATCACTGAAGCAATCCCATTAGAGAAATGGGTTTTTCAGGCTTTTCTGTGTGAGAGAATAGGATTTTGTTTTTTTACTCCAGCCTGTTTAATCAGTCTTGTTTACAGCCTGGCCAAACAAGCAATTGCACCGCTATAAACAAGGGCATGGCAAAGGAAGACAACAAGCAGCTAGGAAGGGCAACATGGGAAAAGGAACTTCTTGAGCTGTTTTTGTTTTTCTTTCCACCACAGCCCAGCCAGCTGAGCACCCAGCTGCAGCACTGTTGCACCTAATTTGTGCCCATGAGGAGAGCAGTAGGTAGGACTCAAGCAAATGCCTGCATCCCTTAACAACCCTCACTACAAGCCCCCATTCTTACATCCATGTGCATTTCCCCATAAAATTACCTCAGCATAACCAACAGGGGCATCTAGAAGCAGAGCACCTTGTTAAATTATTGATTACTTGACTAACACAACTTTTGCCTTAATTTATGTGGTTCCCTTCATAACATCTTTCCAGACCTGAATATGCAGGGCTCCTTCTACCTGTGCTTTTGTTAGCTACTCTTGCATCTGTCCAAATCTGACATGAATTTCATTCACTTCAAGCACACTGTCAGGGTTTGAGTTCAAATTCTTTACACATGGTTTATCAGGTATTTTCTCTCACTTTCTGGACAATGGCTCTGCCAAATGTAGTGTAAGTAAAAGACTAATAAGAAAATGGGTTCAGCTTTGAACCATTTCTATAAACATACAATAAATGCTGGGGTCAGCCTGGACTTAACTACTTCAGATTTATTTTAACTACTTCAGATTTATTTGACACCAATAACATTAAGTTGATGCAATACTCTGGCAAGAAACTATTTGGCTAAAATGTTACTAGCAATATAATTTATTCTCCTCTGTGAATAAAATTCATAGACAATCAGGATTTTACAGCAATATAACTGCAATACTACAGTACTACTGCTTTGTTTATCTTATACTAATTTTAAGCCAACAGTGATAAAATAGAACTCAGTGTTTACAAGTTTGACACCCATTAAACTGCCTTTTTTCTCACTTTCTTTTCCTCTTATATTTTTGCCCAACTTGCTTTATTGTTGCGTAACTTTCTGAACAAACTATGCAGTTAGCAATTGTTTTTTTGTCCTTTTGACTTGATATGATATCATTCTTGTTCTGAATGAAGGACTGCCATAAGAAAAATGTGAAAATGTGAAAATGTGAAAATGTGCTCTACTTACCTAAAAAAAATCTCTTTTTTGGGAAACTATTCTGCTTTACTTGCTAACCTGTTTATATTTTTTGATTTCCCCAGTAATAACGTGTTTTGTATTGAGAACAGAAGGTAGTTTTCCTCCCAAAGTGCTCAGAGACATTTACTCCAGCCAGAATCCCCGCTCCCATCCCCTGCATCAGGTGCAGGTTAACCCTGGTGGGACTCAGGTGATGCTCCCCTCCCTTTTCTTGGCAGCGGCCTCTCCCTGTGCTGCCAGCCTGCCACCAAGCACGGTGTCTGTTTGGCAGCCACCCCTCAAGCTCCGGAAGCTCCCTGGCTCCATTTCCTCGTTCCAGCTGGCCACTGAGGCACTGTCCCTGGCAGTGTGCTAGCAGTGCTTGTGCTGGTGTGTGCTGATGCTGCTGGATACAGAGGGCTCTTGGTGCCCTTCCCCTGTTAAGGTGTCTTTGCTTTTGCTTAGGGTGGGCTGGAGTGGGACAGTCCAGAGCGGTCCTACGGTTACCCTACATCCAGAGCACTTCACTCTGTTCTGAGGACAAAACACACAGTGGCATTAATGCTCTTTGACTTTATCTGTTGGCAAGTTCCCTACCCATTTCTCTCCTCACTCTTGGATTTGGCAAGCAATCATCTATAAACTTCCTAGGAAGTCCCTCTTTAGAGGCAGCAGGTTTCTGCAGCATGGGTGCAGAAACAAATCCTTCCTGAACCCACTAGACCACTCCAGTATCTGAGGATGCGAGGTACAACAGTACCAGAAAACTATTGTAAAGTTGGATATTACCAAAGTCTCCTTCTTTCCTGGTTCTTCATTTGATCTGTCACCTTCCCTACTGGGCTTCAGATGAAGTCAAAGAATCACAGGACTGCTGAGGTTGGAAGGAACATCTGGGGGTCATTTGTCCAATCTCCTGATGCAGCAGGGACACCCAGAGCTGCACAGCTGAGACTCTGTACAGATAGCTTTTGAATTTCTCCAAGGATAGAGACTCAGCTGCTGGGAAACCTGTCAGTGCTCAGTCACCTACACAGTGGAAAAGTGTTCTGATGTTCAGAGAGAACCTCCCATGTTTCAGCTTATGCCCGTTGCCTCCAGCCCTGTCACTGGGCACCCTTGAGCAGAGCCTGGCTCTGTCCTCTTTGCATCCTCCCTGCAGGTATTATATACATTGATGGGATCCCCCTGAGCTGAACAGTCTCAGATCTATAAGCTTCTCCTCAGAGGAGAGATATTCCAGTTCCTTTAACATTTTTGGAGCCCATTCCTGAGGCTTCTCCAGTACGTCCATGGCTCTTGAGTACTGATACCTCTGGCATTCTCCTCCACATGATTTGCAAAGTGTAGAAGTCTTCTCTGCTCTTTGTCAGACATGTTTGAGCATATTAAAACTGTCTACTTTTATTTTTTAATGTTAAGGTCCACTAAAAAAAATTACTAGTAATCTGCACTCCATTTTATTTATTAATTTTGTTGTTTTTAAAATTCTCATGTCCCTTCATGCTCTCAGCATCACCTTTTCCAATACAATTCTCATTTCCAACTGAGTGATTCGATCTTTGCTTTAAGATAATTTTTCATCTGTTGCTTATTTGGCTTTATTTCTTCTTGACCAGGTTTCACAGCTTCCGATTCTGTGTTGGCAGTTTCTTGGCCAGTTTTCCCTTCCCGTTGACCAGATATAATCTCTGCCAGTATGGATGCTAAGCCCTCTATTGCTGGCCAAGCAAGAATCAATCATGCTGGATCTTACTAATATAAATTTACACTTAATAGAAATATAATCCTCTTGGGAATTAACATCTGCCCTAACATAAACTTTGTCACATTTTATGAATGCTTATGAATATTAATTAATTATTCTAGCCCACTTACTTGCATGTTTGTAAATAGACAGCTATTAGGACAATTAAAATAGCAAGATGAGTAGCAAAATGGCTTCAGTCTAACAGCTATATAAATAAATATATATTTAAGAATACTACTTCTGCCTGTGTTTCTCAGGACAGGCCGTTGTTCCACTCGGTACGCATGTGGACCTACTTTCCAGCTATTCTTGTTTCACATCTATATTGCAGAATCACTGCAGAGCCACAGGCAGGATGAACCCCATTGTCCTCCGGAGCATTCAAGCTTAGCACAAATGCACGATCTAGCGACGAGAGCTTTCACGCAGCCGATTCTGCGTGCCCAGAAGTTCAGCTCAGCTTTTTCATCCTGAACAATGGGGAAGCAAGGGGGATAGCCTAATATTTCATCCTCTGTTTTACCTACGTAGTCTTTGTCCACCAGTGTTCTGTGGCATTAAAGGTGAACCTCTTTCATGCGATAGCTATCAAAAAGCCTTCCTCCTCTAGACAAGGCAATGATGAGTTAGAGTCACTGTTTGCTGTTATCCTGATCTGCTTTTCAAATGAAGATTCATTTTCTTTGATCTATATAACTTGTTCTGCTCCTTCTGTGTCTTCCCACACCATGGCATACAGTCTCTAGGTTAAATACAGGAGAAAATTCTGAAAATTCATTTTTCTGCTGTCCTGTCTCCTAGGCATGCCCCCTCCCTTCAAGCTTTCCTTGTACTTTTTTTTCATTGCTCGTAGTCAAACAAGTTATTGAAATGTTTTTGTTTGTTTTTTGGTGTTTCCCTCCCTCACCTTCAGTCGATGTTTGTAAAGCATTTAACACTACACCAGGCGGGTTAATTTACTGCGCTGGTAAAACAGGCTATTTGGAGTGTCTTGCAACACTGACATGTTTTCAGCTTGAAAATCAGATGTCTCCATCCCAAAGGAAAGAATTCTTGCCAAAGCTTTGTTTATATCGATGCCAGGTGCAATCTGGCCCAACAGTGGTAATGACATATGAACACTAAACAGTTTGTAAAAAACATACTTCAAAATGAAATCTGAAGCCTGTCTATAAAGACCCAGGTAAAGGTCTTACTAGGAATTTGCCTGGTGTAGAAAAGTATTTCTTTGTAGAAACATTAATTTGGCTTCTGGGCACCCTTTAGTGTTATTAGTGGCCTCTGATTTCAGTTTTTTCATTACAGCTTGTTTTTCTTTTGCTTCTGGTAGAGCTTTCAAAGCCAAAGGTTTACTGTGTAAAAACATTTTAACAAAAATTACTGTAATTACTGTATTTAATATTTTATTTTGTACATGGCTTTTGCATGTATGATCAGGAAAATAAACCTTTTCTTTTTTTTGCTTCACAGAGAGCAACCCTGACCTGGTGAAAATTAGAAATACTGCAATGCAAAGCATACTGCAGCACCTCTTGAAAGGGAATTGCCAGAATTTAATTGCATCCTCCTCTTCTTAAACAAGTTCAAAATAGGCTTTCATACCTAGAGGCGATTTTTTGGTTATTGGTAAGTTAAACCTGTGTAAGAGTCCTGACCCTTAGATGAAGTAACTCCCTGCCCATAGTGTGAAAGCATCAGAAACCCCAGTAGGCTGCAAATTGTGTATGTTTGTCTGATCTCTGTGATGCTCACATCCTTTGCACATCCTTACTTAAGGTAAGATAAAACTGTGGAGAGCAGAGGCAGGTAGACACACTGAAACGTTTTTAAAATGTGCTCAGATTTTGTTTGCAAATCTGTATTAAATTGACACACCCACTAAATCAGCGGCCATTTAAATGAAAATCTGGCCCTTAAAAATCAATGACATTTATACAGTGATCAGATTCTTCTCTCTTCAGAGGGTCAGCGCTAAACCCAAGCGCTCATTGCTGCTGTCAGTATGTGTGCTGCTGTAAGGAAGGTGCCCAGTGTGATCTACATATACTATAGGCATAGAGCAAATCGCTTCCTCAAAGAGTAAACCAAACAAAAGCCACAGAACAACAGCAATAAGAGACTATTTGACAAAAAGCTATTCATGTGCAGAACCCATTACCTCACCACATACCTAAGAGTGAGCTAGTGGCTTTGGGTTTTGTCCTAAGAGGAAGCTGAGGGAAATTTTCAGGATGCTTTTCCCATGTGTTTGAAGTAAAATCAGGAGATCAGTATGCCTTTAAAATGAGAGATAAGCCTCTTAATACTTTAACTCAAACTTCACAAATCATGATTTTTGAATCAGTGCCTCAGCAGAAAAGGAAAGACTCAGATTTGCAGATGGCAAGTTGCTTGCTGCAATCTGAAAGGGTCTATACTATAATGGCAAAAAATATGACTATATACACTTTCTTCCTCTGTCCATCTGCCACTGTTATAGTCTAATGTGGGGGTGATTTTATTTAAATTTGGACTGTTTGCAGGCTGATTTCTCATTTCTGCAATCATTAGGTTTGTAACAAAAAGAGTAAATAGATTTTTTTAAAAAAATCCCAACTGCTGCCTTAGTGCTGTGTGATTTAAATAGTGAAATCATTGCTACAGGCTGCCACAGAGGAAATCTGCATACATCTGCTGCTGGTCTGCATGGTATCTCATCCAGTGACTATATATGTACATATATACATGGAGGGAATCTTTGGGAATCTTCTTAATTCTTGCAAGTAGTTTCTGAAATGGAAGATACAGAATCTTCTGGTGGTAATGACCAGGCAGACCAAGAAAAACAGAAGATAAATACATTAATAATAGAAAATGAGTGATGCAAATAGATATTTAATTTATTAATATTTAAAGGTCATAGGAAGAGTCATCTTGTTTTACTCACTTATTATTCTCCTTCATCCAGGGAAATGACACAGTAGATGCCCTGCAAGCCAGTTTCCCCCACACTCATAAGAAAAAAGGTCAATGGACAGAGGTACGTATTTATCAAGACTCAGGGACATTGAAAAGCTGTCAGGAACCATGACTGCAAGCATCAGAGCATTCACCTTTCCCCTTGCTCAAGACTTGCCACGAAGAGGACACACAGATGGATTTTTGTTCTCTTGTTTTTCAGAGGGAGTGGAGTTCCCTAAAAAAAGCCTTTGTGCTTTCAGCCATCAGACCCTCATCATTGCAGGGACTGCCTGGTGGATCTGCCTCCTGGAGTGGTGGTCCTCATGGACAAATCCCCGGCCCAGACTGGTCCCCTGTGCTTTCCCCATGCCCTTGGCTCCCAGCAGCACTGGTGCACCAAGGCTGCGTCCCTGGGGCTCTGCCCCAGCACATCCTGCCTCCTAGAAGGCAAGCTGGTGACTGCAGGGAACAGAAACAGCTGTCTAAGGCTGCCAGCTCTGCCAGGCTGATGGCAAAGGAACTGCATCAAATAAGGGAAATTGACTCCTTGATATGTTATGTTTTTAAAATGGCCTGTGATGTTACATGATAAGTTGTTTTAGGGCTTGTAGGTCATTAGCTCAGAGGATCTGAAAAAATAATATCTGAAGACAGACTTCTAAAGGATTCCCTTTAAATAGCTTATTCAGTGAGAATGAAAAAACATCAAACTAAAATTATTGCAGAACACCGATTCCCATCTCTTTTACACTGTGGAAGTGTCAGTGTGCAAGATGGAAACTCGAGCCCACTGGGACAGTAAATATTTTGAATCTGTGTTTTTTTGCAAGATGGAAGAAAACAAAGCAGCTGCCCACAAGGCTTCTTCTGCTCTGAGTACCATGGCAACTCCACCAGTGAAGGGAGTTTTGGTCCATTGCTTGGCAGTACCTTGAAAAGTATACTTGGAGGTATAAGTCATCTAAATACTAATGAAATTTAGCCACTTTTTGGATGGCCTATCTCATACATTTTTTTACTTTCTTCTTTTTCCTTCAAAATTTAAAAGGAACTTTGATTTTGTTAGTGTTTGTATTCAATATTTGTCCTCCATTAAGACGGTATTGATATAATTTGGCATGCATGCTGTTCTTAAGTCACCGAAAAGAGTGGTAAAGAGCACTGAATAACACTGTTTGCCATGGATCTGAAAATGTATAAATATTAATATATTTATTTAATGTAAGAAAATGAATAGGCAGGATACATTTTGATACACAGTTCTGAAATTTGGCTCTTTGTCTAAAGCCAATGTAAAAAATAAATGGGTTTTAAGCCTATGCAAAGTTTAAACTATCCAGTATCTTTGTCACTTATTCCATGTCAAGTGGGTTAGAATGTAGTGATTGTGATAAGGAGGCTTTTCACATCCATTTCTACCAGAAGTAACCCAAGACGCAGAGGGGGGTGAGGAACAAGGGTCATATTTATAATCTGGAATGCTGCAAAATGTATCTCTTCAAGTTTTCAGCTGAACTGAGATATTTATCTTAACAAGATCTAATTAGACCTAATTTCCATAGCATATCAATTATTTTCCTCATTAGAGTAGCTAATGCCATGTTCAGATATCATGGCAATCAAGCTTGCGATTTCTGGAAAAACTGGTTAGAAGGCTTAGTATTAAGTGTGTTTCCAACTGTGAAATTTATCCTTCTGAGCAATGCCTCCCAGTTTACTCACTTTGTTCCAGGATTCTCTGCAGCATATGGCCACTGGAACCCATTAAATAACACAAAGTAAGACAGGCAGCGATGAGTCAAAAATAGCTGCACTAGTGAATCGCCTTTCAAAATTCTGTCTCTAACAAGAAAAATAATGAAGAATAAGACATGCAATTAGAAGAAATTAAGGTCAATTTTCAAGCCGGGTTGCCTACATGGTGGTTTCAAAATCCACGTTAGGCACCTCAAATAAAAGCAGCCTGATTGAACACCTGCAGCTCTTGGCAATGTACTCGTGTGTATAAGGCAGCCAGGCAATTCTTGCACTCGGAGTCTGTACCTCCTGATTTTATTTTCCTCAGTTCCTAAACATCCTAAAACTCTGGGTTCCAACCACTAGGTTTAACACTTTCCTTTTTCCTCCTAAGGAAGATACCCAGTGCTTCCAGTGCAGGGCCATATGTGTGCCATATACTTGTTGGACAAATCCCACTGGCTCAGCGTGAGAGTGAAGGCACTTTTTTCATTACAGGAGTTTGTCACATTTTGTTTGGCCAAATGCATTGTCACAAGACACTTGGATTCCTTGCATCCAGCCTGAGTCATCTACAAGTTTGGTGTCTGTTCTAAGGTTTTTTTCTAGAGGTTTTGTTACAGAGGTCAGTATATCTGCAAGGAGATTTATCTTCTAGAGTGGCTGCCTGCAGCATTGAGATTATTTGTGCTTTGGACGCACCCAGATCCCACAGCTGAAGCACCTTCTTCCTAGGGAGCTACAACAGTCAGGCTGAATCTCACCTCAGTGTTTTCTGGGCTGTTGTCTCCAATCCCAGATCAGACACATAGCATTTTGCTAATATGAAAAGCAGAGGTAGAGACCTGCTGCTATAAGAATGTTACACTAGCAGTGGATCTGAGCTCGATGTATGGTTGTACTGACATGCTGCATGGCTGAGGGCAGCTTTCATTCACAGCTACCCCCTAATCAAACATTTATTAATTTTTTCTCATTTAAAATACGCCTCGTGCTCTCAATGAGTACATCTTGAATGAGGCACAGGAAACATGCAAGTTTCTGAATAAAGGGAATTCTTTACTTGATGCATTTTCATAGAATCACAAAATAGTTTTGAAGCTTTGTAGTTATTATTATTATTATTTGGTTATGTTTGTATCCAACTCCCTTCATTTGCAAATAAAAAGATGCTTCATGTGGCTGTCCAAATAACGTATTCAAAGTACACAAGAAAATAAACAACTCTGCTCTTGTCACCTGTGTTATGAAGAATAAAAAGTTACCTAAAGGTCCAGAGAAGGTACGTGCTGTGTTTGTGCCCTTATATCTAAGCATGTCTGTGAATTTAATGGGCATATTCAGGTATTGTGTGGATAGGAATTCAGCCACATTTCTCCTAATTGATTTGAAATTATATAGACAGTAACGGTGCCAGAAGACAAATTAGTTTGCTCTTTCATACTGAGCTGAAGTTGTTTGGTTTTCTTAAAAGAAATAAAACTGATAATTGTCACTACAATAAGTAAATATGTCTGAATACATGCAGAAAGCAGATCTATTGGGTAAGAAGGTTACAGAATCTCATTTTGTGGTCCATCTGCTCCCTCTTTGCTTCCCAAGCCAACAAACACTAATCTGGGATGAAGAAACTGACAGGACATGGGGGAGGAGTAGATGGTCATGATTCCTGCATGTTTCAGCTTTTTGATATTTGTGCTCATGCCATTGTGATATAATAGAAGGAAAATAACATAGTGGAGTCAGGAGGACAATTCCAACAATTATGCATTGCAGCAGCATTTTACTGCTCAAGATTTTCTCACATATTCAGTGCAATTTACATGTTTTACCACTGAGATCTGAGCACTCAAAATTAATGTTCAAGGGGGAAAAGATGCATTGCTGGAAAAGATTGTTAAGCAGATCATAAACTGAAATAAACAGTAAAATAATCAGATTGAGTTAAGAAAAGTGTCCAGAGTACTCCTGCTGGATTTTTTCTCTAATTTGCATCTATGCTGATGGTCTTGGAGAAAATGTGAACATCATCGTAGTAAAAATTTCTAGTGGCTGTAGCATGAAATAAAAGTGGTTCAAGAGGATGAAAATGAAATAAAGAAGAGATAGGGATAAAATCAAAATTCAAAGCCACAGACCATGAGTATGAAAGACAAAGCCAAAGTGGCAGTGTGGCTAATGAGGGATGAGAGTGAGAGAGGGATGTGCTACATGACTGTGCAGTAATCAAAAAAAGGGCCAATGGAGCTGTATCATGTCATCTCCATCTCTGCACAGCTCAGCAACAACAGCATTGCCAGTTTTTACTTCTAATTACGGTCACTTTGTCATCAGAAGGACCACAAGGAATAGAAATAAGTTTCAATGGAAGCAAAAAGGAGCAAAGTGAAAAAAAGAGATTAAAATAGATAAATATGTATTGTTTGCTTTAACTATAATCAAGATGCAAGGCATGTACAAATAATTCAAGCATTTGAATGCTTCACTAAAAGGGGTAAGTTCTTGAACATAAGCAAAGAGCAGCATCACTAGCATTTTGGATAAGAACTATGAAGAAGTTACAAAAACCAAAGCTGTTGTCAGCAGGGAAGTGTGCCTAATGATTAAAGCACCTAATCCAAGATTTAAAAATAATTTCGACCACATGATGTGAAGCACTGATGCAACATAAGGTCCCTCTGCCAGGTGAAGGCTGCTCAGAATTTCTAAAATGGTAACTGTAGCCCAGATCAGAGGCTGTGAGAGTGCACAAAAATGACTGACTTCCCTCAGCTAACCATGGATTTCTCATGGATTCCTTCTTATTCCCCTTCCATTCCACCCTTCCAAAGCCACCTGGCTGTCCCTTGGATGTGGTTACCCTCCCTTATGTGCAAGACCATCATGATTCACGAGGAGAGTGGCTTAACTTTGATGCATGAGCCAAGATGCACATTTGTCAGCCTAGAATAGCATGGATCCAAGTCACATCCTTCAGTCTGTGTGATGCCTTCAAATGGCCAGTCATCACCAAAAAGTCAGCCTAAGCTGTATCTCCTCACTCTCCTGTATTTTGGAAGCTGCTCTTGATGCATTCATCTTTCACAGAGGCTGTCAAAAATTCTCTGTTCCCAGGAGCAGACACAGGGCCTAAACTTTTCATGGCCTAAGGACTTTGTCCTTACAGGCTTACTCACTAGGATTAATGGCTATGAATTACATGATATTGATTTTGTGAGAGCCAGGAATTTTACACAGCAAAGCCTATACATAATTACAGATCTTCCTCTGAACTTCATCTAATGCTTCAGGATTTATAAAAATCAAACTTAAACTTGAGATAACAAAAGAGACTCCCAGCACAGCAAGTTTTTCCAGAAAAACCTGCCCAGAACTCTTCTCAATGGTTTAATGTGCTGCAGGCACAGTATGCAATCATGGAATAAGGATATGCTTGGCACGAGCCAAGATGTGCATTCATCAGCCTAGAATAGCATGGGTCCAAGTCACATCCTCTGGTCTGTGTGATGCCTTCAAATGGCCAGAGACATCACCAAAAAGTCAGTTTAAGCACTTTCTGCTCACTGTCTCGTATTTTGGAAGCTAGTCTTGATGCATTCATCTTTCACAGAGGGTGTCAATTCTCAGCAGTAAGAAGAGAACAACTTTCTCCTTCTACTTACACTGGCTGAGAGATCCTTGGAACGAGTGGCAGGCCCTTTGTGATTAATAGTCCTTGACTGGATTATTTCATGAATATACTCTTGCTTTTTGACTGATGTTCATTGCCACACTATCAAAAGGAAAACGAGTCTAACTATTCATTGTGTGAAACAGAGCTGCTTTTTGATTTGCTTGGAACGTGCCACTTGGTAATTTTTCTTGTTTGAAGCATCTTGGCATCCACAGCCAAAGACAGACAACTCAAGGACACAGCTGGTCCTACAGGCTCTAGAGAAACCCTGGGAACAAAACCAGGGCTGCAGAGTTGAGAGAAGACTCCACAGAGTGAACGTGCAAAATCAGACTTGGCAGAGAAAGCCACCACAAGTGTGGAGCACAGCCAGGCTTCAGTGAGTGCCTCAGTGGAAAACCTAAGGGCTTTTGTCCAGAGCATGACTAGCAGAGGTCAGTAATGAATAATACAGTAACAACACTTTCTGCTCATCCACATCCCGTGTCCAGCCTTTAGATCCCATCTCTTGGTGCAGCTGGAAAGCCAATGCAACGAAAAGCACTTTGACAACCCATGTGTCTATCATCTGTGAGAAGAGAGGGCCAACAGCTCTGCTGGCTTTCACTTTGCAGTCACGAATGGTAGTGTAGCAGAGAAAGCTGTGCAATCACCAGCTTCCAGGTGGCCATGGCAGTGGTTTTGTTCCCTCTTTGCAGGGGAGTCCATCAGCTATGTATGTGGTCCTTCTCATCCTGCAGCTCTTGCTCTGCTGCTAAGTCCTTCCTGCAGCTGCTGGAGCCCCTGCCTCTCCCTCTCCTGCAGGACAGACACTGGAGTGCTCTGTAATTCCAGATCCACCTGCAGTCTGCCTCTCCCTCTGCATGGTCTGGATGGCACAGGAGATGGTACTGGTGGCTGGAGACTCCAAGCAC
Organism: Melospiza melodia melodia; assembly: GCF_035770615.1. NCBI lineage: Eukaryota > Metazoa > Chordata > Aves > Passeriformes > Passerellidae > Melospiza > Melospiza melodia. Next base: position 112,844,711 of record NC_086195.1, on the reverse strand, counting down.
AGCTCTGATCCTCTTTATAGGGTCTTTGTTTTCTCCCAGCACATGCTTCTGTATTGTGTGAGCTGCTGAAAATAAACAGCATCCTGGAAATGGCACAGTTTCCATGGCAGGTTAGCTGATGTGGTGGTCCATGCACCACACTGCAGAGGGTGGGAAAGCCAAATGCAATAGGGCAGGGGATGCTGTGCACCAGACCCATGCCCAAAAAGAAGGGAGCCAGACCAGCCAAAATTACATAGGTGGGCAGGTTGCAGGAGCTAAGTAATCCATCCCAACTGAGCAGACCTACATTGAACTGCTGCCAACCATACATGTAAGAGAAATCACTTGTTGCTGCAAAATGCACCCTGAACACAGTTATAAACAGAATTAACTGGAAAACATGGATGTTCGGATGAATTAATTAAAAGCAACGCCAATTTTGATTGGTTCATAAAACACGCAATTAATTATTTCTGTAGATAAATCAAAACACACAATTTGCAAAGGAGAACCCAATTCACCCTATATGCTTTAGGTCCAATACATTTAGCAAAAGCCAAATTAAAGAGATTGAAAGGAATCTTTGCACTTCTTGTTGAAGAAGAATCCAGCCCCCCTTGATTGCAGATCATGCAGGAGCTAGTGCTGTCCTCTGTCTGGCAGCAGACTCCCACCCTCTCCACCAAAATAACATTTGCTTACTAATAATGTCTCTTTCTCCAAAAGGTGTAAATGGGCCCATGTTCGAGCTCATCACAGATTCAGCTATATTCTTTTATCTCCAGTAATCTGGAGATTTTTTTCCCCTGCAGATAGTTTCTGTGTTCCATTCGCTGCTATTTGCTAGAGAAAGACTCTTGGGCTTTTTGCCCTTTGTATTTCCTCTCTTCTTTCATGTGGAGAAGACTGCCAATGTGGGATTTGCAAACTGCTGCCAATATGGGATTTGTGCTGCTGCGGCTGCCAATCTTTAATTTAGCATATGTATAAAGCTAATTTTTGGACACGATGCTAGTGCCTGGCATCTCTGCAGGAGTCAGCCAGGTTGTAATGTTTGTATTGTACTGCACTATAAAAAAACAATAAAAAGAAAATATAAAGGAAAAAGCCTTTTATCTCTAGCTTTATAGCTACAGATATGGTCGAAATACTTGTATTCTCCCTCTGCATCTAAAATCCGCTTCCTCCTTTCTGTGCCGTAGCCCTTTCTTTTAGATTTGCAGTTTGTGTTGCCTGTATTAGAAGCCAATGATAGGCTCCTGCTCCCTACTGAGAATATCTTCATATTAAAATGTATAAATTCAACTCTTTAGAGGCAGAAAAAAAGACTAGTTTCCCTTTAATTATATTTAAAATACACAGTCATATATGAGAAGAAATATTTTCTCTTTAAAAAAATATGTTAATACAGAGAATCAGAGAAAAAAAAATCATTCAGGAAACATCTTTCTTATGGAAAACATAAGCTTGACTACCCTTCCTTGGCAAGGACATCTATGGTTTGGGAGGATGTTCCTGCAGTGAATTCTCTAAAATACGGCAGTGCCATTCTGGCCACTCAGTGGGAGTGTGAGTGAGCCAAACTCCAGCTCCAGAAGCCCCAATTTGGAGGACCCCATGTGGCTCCAGGGAGCTCCTTGGCCAGGCCTGGAAGCAGGCAAAGGGAAAGCTTCCGGGGAAGCCATGGCCACAGGATGGACTGAGGGAAGCAGCTTTCTGCTGCCCCATGACAGTGGCTACAGCAGGACAAAGGCTGTACTAGAACCACTGTTCCCAGGGGTCCCAGATGGATTTATAGGAAGAGATTAATTCATTGCAAGAGCCTTCAGTGACAGTTCACAGTTCTTTCTTATGGAGAGGATCTCCTAAACCTGTACCTAAACTTATTCCAGCCCTTGTACTTGAAGGATGGGTATTCACCAGAAGATGTGAATACCCATGGAGGAAATGCCAGTGAATGGGCTATGGTTTGGAAAAGCCTGGCAGACTGCGAGTGGCAAACTGAGCTAGTGACTTAAAGTAGGACCCACTGAGTGCACAGAGTCTGAGCATTTGCCCCCAAATGCAGGGGAAAAGATCACCAGACAAACACAGAGCATCATGAGGATTTTGTAAATCTGCTTTTCACAAATATTTAGTATACCCACAGGCTATTTTGATTTTTTCTTTTGTTATCAACAGAGATTTTTGCAGTTTCTTTTCCCACTAGATATATCAGATGAAGGAAAGGGAAATTGCTCTATCCTGGCATCACTTTTTCATTTTAATTATTGTGATTTACATTACCCCATCTACGGAAGCCCACAGTAGAGTGTTGACTACCCAGTAATAGAAGGTAGTTTTTCCGCACGGCTAGACTGGTATTTTCTAAGAAGGAGATCTGCTAGCTTGCCTACTTTCACAGCAGCAGTGCCATGGGCCGTAATGAGACAGGATTATTGTTGCAACTGCTCTTGAAGGCCTCTCTCCCCAGGCAGCCAAAGAATGACTGAGTCACGCAGATGATGCATTCGCTGTAACAAGATGGACAAAACCCTGAAATCCACATCCCAAATAATCCCCCACATACCCACACCTCTGGAGGAGGGGGTGTGGGGGGGTGAGAACAAAAGCACTGATGCCAGAAAAAAACAAACAACCCAAACTGTTTATTTTAAATAAATAAATAAAGGGGGAGGGGGGTGGTGGTGTTTTCTAATACCAATATGCCCTGCACAGTCATGCAGAAGAACCGGAGTTTGGTTTCTAATCGCAGCCTCTCGTTCCCGGGGCTGGCAGGAAGCACGCATGGGGTGAAGGAGGTGCCGTGCATCACTCAGCAGCAGCCCCTCTGGCTGCCTAATGAAAGGGGCTGACAGGCTCTTGTGGGAGACCCATCCAGCCTGCCTTGGCTGGAAGGATGATGGCCTTGGCACAGAGCACCACACCGCGGGAGGGGATTTTTTCCCGGCTTTATAAACGACATCCTTGAGGCCCTGTGTGGCTGCCAGCTTCTCCTGCCCAGCGCAGGACTGTCTAGGGCTCCCTCTGGGGCTCATCCGCCGGCTGGAGAAGCTGTGTTTGAGAAACACAGGACAGCCCCTGGCAGAGTGTGCCGAGCTGGACCACCCTCGCTGAGGTTCCTGCACCTGCTGGCAGGGAGAGCAAGCACTGCGACTGGAACAGCCTCAAGAATAGAACCATTGATAGAAGCACAAATGTAGAGCAATTATTTATCTTGTGCTAGGAGTGTGTGAGGTGGCAATTGTGCAGAGCCCTCTGTAAGTTAGAAATCTGCTCTATTCCCAGAGCACTGGTGCATCAAGGAAATTCTACTGACAGGCACCTCAGAAATATGGAAAGGATTAGGACTCTGAATGCCAGGATGGTGTCAGCAATGTTGTGCTCACATTAGCAGCCATGCTCGGACTCCCTCACCCTCTTCTGTCATGGGGACAGCAGAAGGAAATGCTGTCATCTTTTCAGAATCAAGCACTGCCACTGGAAGACATGAGACAAATTCTATTTTATAGAGCTCCATGAAGCTTCAGAATTACGACACAAAAATTCCTCAAAGGAGGGGGCTTTCTGCACTTTTGCCTTGCTTTGCAAGTTTCTGCACTGGGCATCAGCCTTTGAGCACTGGTGATTGCTCTGGGGAGCTGTTCCTGGTGACCAAGGTCTCATTTCCACCAGGAGTACCTGCTGTGGTTTGGATCAGTCATTACATTTCACAGCACACAGGGCTGCCCTCTGCTATGTGCCAGCTGCATCTGAAGCGAAGCAAGCAGTTAAGGATACTTCTACCAGGATAAAACCTACCATAGGTTTTGTTTCACTTGTGTCTGGCCCTTCTCTTCTGATTAAATTCCATGATTTATTAGGCTTGCCTGATGCAGGCAGAGCCCAAGCACACAGTTTTCCCTGACAAGGTATCACAAGCTCATGCAAGTACTGCTCATTCCCAAGACAAAGATTTTATCCCTGGACTGCAAGCACTGGCCACTGTCTGTGTCTGATCAACCACTAGTGACTCTGCTAAACCTGACAGAAAATAGGATGTTACCAAGTATTGTTTCTGTCAGAGAGCTGCAATCCTTGGCAGTGCCAAACAGGAATAAATATGAACCAAGTATTTAAACTGCATGCTGCATCATGAAACCTACTCAGACACAAAACCCAATTCAACCCAAACAACAATAAAAAGCTTTTCAGGAGGTCTTGGTATGACCTCATAATTGACCTGCTGATTCACCATTCAGTTAGGCAAAGGATTCATATGACACTAGTCTTCCCCAATCATGTGAGAAGGGTACCAAATAAAATTGACTCACTGGTGTGAAACATGAAATTATCCTCTCACATTTCATCTGTCAATTATTTCACATCAGCAGTCAAGGAAAACAGATGTAATGAACAGCTCATCATTCAAAACAATCACCCCCTAAACCCAATTCCCTTTCTAAACATATTCAGGGGAAGATCAGCAATGGTTGGATTTACACACTATGTGAACTGAGTTCACTGGCCAGTTTTCTGTGTTGGGCCACACCAGCCCAGCTGTACCCCACACCTCTGAGTGTCCAGGCAGCTGCCTGCTCCCAACACGTGACCCCTCACCATGCAATACCATGTCCAGCTCTGAATAGAAGTGCAATGTCTTGATGTCACTCGCTTGACAGCCTGGGCATCTACCTCTCCCAGCATACCAGTGCTGAAAGCAGGGCAAGAAAATAAGGACAATAAAATAGCCAGGATAAGAGAAAAACACCATTGTGTCCAGGGTAGATCACAATCAACAGTGAAAGTGAGAACACATAAATGTTAAAGCTTCACGTCAAAAAAGACTGATGTCCCCCAGAATAATCCATATTTAAGAGACAGGCAGACGCCCCACATTTTTCCATCTATTTTTTTAAAGTCTTTGCCCTTACCTTTGCCGTCCTACCCACATCTGACTTCAGGACTACCAAAGCCTGAACACTGCTGACTGTATCTCAGTATCAGAAATACCTTGGCAATTGCACGACGAGATAAATGTCACTGCAGACTGATATTTAAAAATGCGTTACTATGACTTAAGGGAGACGAAAAGAGAGAATTTTTTATTTCTCATAATATGGCACACACAACCATTACATCCTGAGCTTATACATATCACCCTTTGCTGACGTAAATACTAGAAATGGATGCTATGTTGTCAACAGAGCACTGCTGAAGCACGGGCAGTCACACAAGAGTGACGTTTCCCACCTAATTGCACAAACACTCCAACAAACCGCGGCACCTCGGAGGTCTGGTTCCTTACTGATATTTCAGTTGTTCACTGCTGCAGCCACGGACGCAGCGAATTTTGAATTAAACACCACTGCTCGGTGATGCTGACACTCCCAGTCAAGCATATCTTGATGAAATTAGAGATGCAGAAAATATTTTCTGACAGAGTGCACGAGCAAAACAGCCAGAAGTGCAGCGAGTTCGGTGTGAATGGCTCGTGCAGAGAGAGAGGCTGGGGAGATGTTGAAAATTGGAATCTCTGATTTTGGCAGGAAGAGGCGAATTTTATTAGCAATCTATGCCGCAAACATAACTTTCCAACTATTAATAGGTTTTAGTTGCCAAAAGAAAAACACCATTTCTAATTGCTTCTCAGCTCTTACATTTTGCAATGGAAAAAGAAAAAAGGAGAAGGCAAGAAAACTTACATCTCCATTATGTAAAATATCAGACCGGTGGAGAATACAGCAGCATTCAAGTTTAACAAAATCTTCACAAATGTAAACACTTTACAACCTTCTGCCAAAACCTGCAATTCTATGACAAATTAGCACAAACGTATTAAAAATATGCAGGAAAGTTTTGCAAAGCATCATAGGTTATTTAGGAATTGGTAAAATAAGATTGGTTATTCTTACTATTGCTACCCCCTAGCATGCAGGGTCATAAAAAGTCTAAGGGCATTTTATTTCCTTGAAGAAACATTATTTTCTTTTGAGTTTAACAGAATGGAAAATGTAAATTAATGCAAGAGACAGCAGGATTAATTCCAACCTGTAAAGCTCCAAATCCCACCTGTTTCAGTGTACTTCTTCCTAGTCTAAGAAGGAAAATACAGCCTTTTTGGCTCTGCAAGTACCACTGAGATCCCTGAGCAGAGAAAATTGCTATGATACAATACTTTAATTGTCTTTGACTTAGAGGTTTGGATGGGCTAAATGAGACTTTTAAAGTAGCATGTCTAAACTTCATTGAAAAGATCCTCAGCTTTTCAGAAGGTCCTCAAAAGTTCACTAAGACACAGCTTGTGAAAATTAGTAGCTAGCTCCTTTCCAGAGGAAGGCTGGCAAGCTCAACTGGGAAATAGCCTTTAGTCAGAGCAGAGAGAGCGGCCCTTGGGGAAGGGCCCAGATAGACTTGGTTCCCATGGGCAGCTACTTTCTGTCCAGCCAGAAACACACAGCTTACCCCTAAAACCAAACCAGCTGCTCTCAATCATAACTGTGTGTACCTAAAAATTGCAAAGATGTCTTTATCCAATGCTCTGATCACACTGGCTGAGGTGCCCACACACATGAGCTTTCCAGTTGCATAAGAAAGCATTGACTAGCTGCTCCGTGAGGTGACTGGGGACTTTTCCTACCTTACATTGCCAGAACATGGACAGCATATGTACTGGCTTGCATGAGACAGGGTCTTGAAATTGAAATACAAATTCTCCTACGTGTCCTCACTGGAGCCATGGAAGTTGGAAGGAAGAAAATGCAGAGCTGAGCAGTGCCTGGTGTGCAAGGGTTTGGAACCCACGCTGATGACAAAACTAAAGGAGCAGCACTGTGTCAGGGCACAAGGTAGGAGAGATGTGTTCCACAAGGAGCTCCCTGGACTACAGCATGCCAGCTAAAGCCCACTGCTGCTCATGGCCACACTTTCTCATTTGTCTCTGTGGCTGGGTGCAGCCAAGCACGTGTGACAGTGGAGGCTCACCCTGAGACCTCCTGCGTCCCTGGATGTTGCCCACAGCACTGCTTCAGGTTCAGGTGACAGAGATGAGAGGGAAGCACCCCATCCTCACAGAAGCCTCTGGCAGGACCCAGCCCAAGAGCAGACCTGAGGTTCAGTGACCAGGTCCAGCTCAGCTCCCATGTGCAATCTGGGTGGCCAGAGCAAGCACAGAGGAGCAAGGGGACAACAAAACCCAATCTTTCCTTCATCCTTCTTTGAGGTGGCAGAGGGGCCTCTGCATGTGTGTGCCTGCAGCTTGAAGCCAGGCTCTGGGAAATGAAGCAACCACGACAGGCTGAGCATGGCGTGCCCCGCCAGGCGCCCGCTGGGCTCTGCACCCACCCCTACTGCTCGCCCCCTCGCAGTGCAACAATTTACCCCTGAATAAATTAGCAATAATTGGAAATCCACTTCACTGGACCTTACACAGCATGACTAATGTGACTCACTTTTTAGCTCTGTTCCTTTTGTGTGACTACCCAGCAAAGAGGGTGCCTTAGAAAAGACAAGAATCAGTAAACTTTATGCTATGGAAAAAGAAATTACAGTCTCTGAAGAGTGATATAAAGGTTTAATGGGTGCTTTGGATGCACAAGAAGCGAGTGTGCTAAGAGTGCTGTGGGGCACAATGTTCCTACTGATGGCTTTTTGGCTTTGTATCCTTGTCTTTACCTTTCAGACGGTGCATGTTAATTTTGGTGGCATGGGGACAAGGCTCACGGAAGTACATCTCTGCAACAAAGGCAGTACAAATCTGCAGAATACAAATAATTTTGAAGAAAAACTCCAGACTTGTGCTGTTTACTAGCAATGTTTCAAGGGCTGGGTGGGCTGAGAGCTATCTGAATCCCAGCCTTTGTCTTTGCCTAGATCTCTTATGAGAAAGTGGTTAAGCCATTTTAATTCTTCCTTTATGTAAAAAAAAAAAATATTAAAGGTTATTTAGAATGGTTAACATAGAGAAATTACAGCATAAAAACATTACATGCCAGATAGGTAACTTTTAAGAAGCAAGAGTGCAAACACTGTTAATTCTGGAGTGTCACATACATCCATTTTCTCTCATAACCCTATTCAAGCTCATTGTATCGACCTAATTGCCAGGCTATGTTTTTTCAAGAAAAATAAAATGAGGAGTGTTCAGCACATAAATGCCTATGTAAGCCCTGTAATATAGCACAGCTACAATATTCAAACAATTTGGCAAACTCTGTGCACTCGCAGTAACTTGCAACCTGGTATATGAAGTAAGCACTGTGAATTACAATACAGAATTTGCAACATAATCAGTGTGGGTTTATTAATGTTATATGCAAATGCCATGTTTAAATATTTATCTTTTGGTACCTGCCAACAGGTATTTTCCATTCTAGGGGGAGTACTTTTCTCTTGATTTATGCACATAATTCCTACTACATGAAGCCCAGATATGCATGCAGAAGGAGAGAGAAATGCATCCCTGTAGCTATAATTTTTTCTAAGACATTAGTGAGACAAGTGTTTCACAATTGCTGTGCAGGATCCTTAAGCAGAAATTGTGGTGCATGAAACAATCCCAATTTCCAAGGAAAAAATTATACCCTTTCATTCTCATAGCAGCATGTAACTAAGGTTTAGATGAGTGAACAGATGCATGCAAAAATCAGCCATGAGAATGGAAAACATTCATTTTCACAATCTGCTAAATCTGCTAGGTATGCATGAAACGAAGCCAGAGAGATCTCCAGCAGAACGCAATGTCACAGTGTTGGCACAACGGGGAACTTTCTCAGATGCTGCTTGTGCCAGCACTGGCACTTTTACTGTACAGCTGTGTTTAGAGAACACTGAAATACACTGGAATCTCAAAGAGTTAATGATACAACTGCTATTAAAATACATTCTCTCTACCTCCCACCTTTTCAGGAAATTAGATGGGATTTTTTTTTCTTATTATTGCAGCTATTGCTTCACATGAAGTAACAAGTTCAATAGTGAGATTTTCCACGTGTGTATCCCTCTGCAACAATGCAAGTCCCTTATCACACCTTTTCAATGAAACTCTGGTTTTGTCTTCACAGCACATACATGACCCTGGCTTAGTGATCTCATGCAATGCTGAAAAAAATCTCAAATTTTATATTCTTTTTTTTATTACCGTTATTCTCAGATAGAGAATAAATGAGCATATAATTAGAATGAGTAGCTTAAATTGAATTAAAGAGCATAGTCAAATCATCGCCTAAATAGCAGATTCTCAGAAATATGGTTTCTGACTTTTCAAGGGTGAATTAAATGTCTGACTCTGTTGAAATGTAGATCTTATCAATTTAACGTCACAGCTGGTGCCTGGCCTCCAAAAGCCTGATTCTCTAAAGCCCAAAGAAAGCAAATGCACCACCCTGTTTCATTCTAGCATGTTGTAAACAAGGGTTGTGGGCAAGAAACCATACATGGAAAAGCAGGAAGGGAGGAGACTATTTCCTTGAGTGGCAGGACTTCCTCTGGCAGCTCCTTTGTGCCTCCTCTTGGTGCAGGAGTCTCAGGTCTTCCCTTTCCTAAAGAAGGCACCTCCAGTGTCTTTTCCCCTAAATTGCTTGGAAGCACTTGGTTTGAGCAGGACCTTCAGGATGAAGACCTTTTCTGGAAATGACAGGGAGAGGTTTTCTGCAGAGACAGTGTTTTTTTCTGGTCTCCTGATGGGATTCTTTCTTTTGGAAATCTGGCAGCTTCACACAGAAGGGGAATTTCATAGCTTATCTTTTGGTATCTTGGATCAATTTTAATGGCAAAAAGCATTAAAGGAACTTGTCACATGGCTTCTGGAATCACATGGAGAGTCCAGGATGTCTCCACACTCCAAGGCTGCTGCTCAAGCACTGGCATTTATATTTCTTGGCAAAACCTGCATTTATGTACTCACTCAATTTCCAGAACAGGGTGAAAACCAGATGCCCTTCTTTGCACCATGCAGCTTACACCCTGGGATGTCTACATGAAAGATACTGTGATGATGGGGTTTATTTTAAGGAGGTGGTTGATTGGTAGCCTACAGTGTTGCCCTTTTCATGCCACACTCTGGAAGGGAAAAAAAAACCTATGAAAGGAGGTGTGCTTGCGCCAAGGCACTCTGTGAAGTGTACCTTCCCTCTGATCTATGACCTGGAATCAGTCCCCAGAGGCAGGGAGGTAGATGCTGCCAGGATGGCCCTTGGACTGCTTACAAAACTCTGCTGGAGTCCTGACATGAGGAGGAGGAAAATGAAAAGAGTAGTTTAGAAAAAAAATACTTTTGTTTAGGCCAGATCTGTGACCTGTAAAGCTGCCTCAAAAGGGATACACAGCCTCTATACTTCCTTCAGAGGCTCCATCAAAAGGAATGCCTGGAATCTGCAGCTCTGTGCAGTATAATGTTTCACTGCATACTCCTTCCTCTTTGTTATGCTCCAGAAGTGTGCATTACAATTTTGTACCTTCTTCAATGACTTACTTCTCTTTTTTTTAGGGTGTTTCTCTTTCTTGCCATTTAAAAAATTTCCAGGGAAATTTCCACCAAAAGAATGGACAAATCAATTGTCTGAGTCAGATGCAACATCAGTATCCACTTCTCTGGCTTGTCCTATAATTGACAATAATGATTTTTAACAGTGCTTTGGGGAATGAGTACTCTGTATTTAGGAAATCCAGGCAAAGTCTACAAGTTTTTCAATATTGTGATGAAAGGATAGTGCCTTTCCTACTATGGTGATTGGGGTGCAAAGCCATGCTTTGGGATGCTATGTCATTGGTTACAGAGATGATTTCACATAAGTGAAAAACATGTAATTCCCATTCTGTGACAGCGTGGTGCAGCCACTTGGGAAAAAGCCACAACAACAACAGCAACAAAAACCCCAGAACTAGTTCACTGTGGTTACAGCAAAGCAGGCTCTTTACTGCATGTGCTGTGAGGCTACCTTGTCAGGCCTATAGGTTGCTTCCACTGACAAATGCTGGGGAACCCATTTGCATGGTTGGATGAGTGCACAGGAGAGAAGATGGTGTGCAACCTCGGCAAGCGCTGGAAGCGCGAGGCATGGAAACGTGTAAAGTGCCAAAAGGGAGCCGGCAGAACATTACACTTGTATGAAATGGGAGTAATCTCATTACCAGAGGTGATAACCATTGCACCCCTGATGGAAATGCATAATTACTGAAAACAGCTAATCAACTGCAAGAGCAGCAGGGTAGCCAGAAGCTCCTATCTAAACCATCTACTGCGCTTAACCCAGTTGAGCTGCTCCTCCTCCTCCATCACCTTCTACAAAAGGATCAGTAAAACATGCTGCACATACAGACCCTCACATGTGGGTCAGCCCAGCTGAGTGATACAGTGCTTTGAATTTTTACTTGCAAATAAAACATGCATCAGTGAAGTCTCTGACTTAATTCTACAAAATGCTCAAGCACGCCACGCTTGCAGCTGCTCATTTCATAGCTACATCTCTAGATGAACAGAATTTGGAATAACAGCCTGATATCCGACTTCTGTTGAAAAAAAGTGGACAGCAAGCTTCTTGCCTTTAATCTCTGACTTTGAGAAATCTTGCCTTTAATTTGCTAACAATATATTTGGCTATGGACAGTAAGAGGTGATAATTCTCAGACTAACGGTAAGGGAAATTGACCTGTTAATGGGATCTGAAGAACACTTGCTCAGCCTCATTGATGGTGAAACTGGTAATAACCAGCTGCTGGATTCAGCAGCTGCAGGCACATAGTTTTTTAATTTTTCTGATCCTTTCAGTCTCTATCCAGGCCCTTCCAACAAAAAGAAGAACTGGCTTGAATTGTTTCCTGAACTGCAACAGGTGAGGGAAGAGTACAGAGGGAGGGAGAAAATATCTCTTGGCAGTTAAAAGCAAAATGCATAATTTTCTAGTTACAATTAGAAAAGCAGTAAAAACTGCACGAATTGTTTCAAGGTCTTTAAACAGGACAAGCTGCTCATGGAGCTGGCAGGCTATTAGGAAAACACAGAAATGAAAATTTCCCTGCTAGTATAGCGATGGTATCAGTTTCATGTCGGTTGAGGATCTGATTTCTTGATGATGTCAGTAAACTAGGAATAGAACCACACAGGGACACGTGCACTGTGATGCTTGAAAAAAGTCATAGACCAAAATGTACAATCTGTCCCTGGAGCACAGATATAAATCCAGGTCTGTCTTCTCATGTTTCATGTCCTGACCACTAAGCTAGAAAGTCAGCTTCAGGCCTAGATTTGGTCTGTGGCCCAGTTAATATCTACTTATTTAAAGCAAGGTGGAGGATGTCTCTGCCACAGGGGTGCATACATACAGATGGAGCACCAGAGTTTTATTTAGCAAGCAGAGTGCTGCTGTCATCACTCCAGATAAGGACAAATAGGCCTGTGCTCCTGGCTTCCTGGACAAGTTTTCTAACCACTAGGAAAATCATGTAATCACACATCTATTTCAGGAAGGAAAGGAAACCACTTCATCCATCTGCCTCCTCAAAGCAGGGTTATCTACCACTCTACCCGAGGCTGATAAGGGCCTTACCCAGCCAGGGCTTGGATACCCCCATGGAGCAAGGACAGACCAGTGCTCTGAGCAGCCTCTTCCAATGGCTGACCACCTGCATGGCAAAGACTTTATTCCCTTTGTCTCCAGTCAGCATCTTCCTTCAGGCAGGCTGTGGCTGTTGATTGCAGCCAGTCTTTGGCCTTCCTCATTCTGTGCTTACATATCCAGGTAATATTTCTGCGTTCCTCCTTGGGAGCCCATTCCTGCATCCATTTCCTATATTCTTCCTTTTTGTGTTTGAGTTAAATCAAGAGTTTCCTTTGCAACAAGCTGGCTGTCTGCCATGTCTGCCTGTTCTTCCACCCTTCAGATGATTTTTTTTGTATTTTGTGCAGATTGTCACTGCAGTCTGACTAGCCCTTATGAGCTCCCTTGCCTCCAGGGGAAGCTTAATGTGGAATTGGTTCTGTCTACAGCTGAAGTCTTGTGTCCTTGCCTTCATCACTGCCTTCAGGATCATAAACTCCAGCATCTGACAGCTCCTGCAGCCAAAACTGCTATTGACTGACAGTTCATTTTCATTCAGGATTCCAGCAAAGCATCTCCCCTAGTTAGTTGCTTGGCACTTCCACCAAAAATTTGTCTTTCTTGCATTCCAGAAATCTAAGTGTCTTGTGACCCATCACGTGCTCCTGTCAGTAGATTCTAGCATGGTTAAAGATCTCCATGAGAGTCAGAAAGAATTTGAGATATTCCCTTCAATTGTTTAAAGAAATATTTGTCCACAGTCTCTCCTTGATCAGAGGAGACATTCTTGTATTCTGGCTTCCCCTCTGACCCTGATCCATCAGCTTTCAGTAAGCCTTTTACTGATGCCACCGTGGACATGACCATTATTTCCTCTTTTCTAGCCTAGCCATCTTAAAATAAAAAAGCCACGGCTCGTGTGCTTTGCATGTGTCTCTTGTCAGTCTGCTAGGCAAATTTTGATTGCTCAAGTGCCTCAGACAGAAAATATTTGTTTGATAACCTTGGCATGAAAGAGACAACAAGCCACCACAAGAACACAGAAATATTGCTAGTAGGCACAAAAGCAAACTTTCAAGCACTTAAGAGTACATTCAGGGATATGTCTAGGAATAGCACTCTTGAATGCAGCTGTCTAAAGTTAACTCAAGGCAACTATAACATGTTCCAGTGCTAAGGATGCTTCAAAATACCTGAAATTGTGAAGCTGCATGATGAAGTAAGAATAAAGTCTATTGTTCATGATATCTATTGATTCAACCTGGGTAAAGAAGAAGACAGGACAAAACAAGCTGACATCATGATTTCATGATAATTACTCAGCACTGGTGAAGCTGCTCCTGAAATGCAATCTCCAGCTTTGGCCACTGACTTTGAGAGAGGTGTTGAGAGACTGTGGAGGGCAGTCAAGATGTGAGAAAGCTTTTGACACTGCTGCATAAAGCAACTTCAAAGGGAATGTGCTAATGCGACAAATGATCCCAAATGGAAGTTCTAGTTTCCCCTGCCAGATACATTCATCAGTAAAACAAAAAAAAGTCACAATTCTATAAATGCTCTGCTTCACTCAAGGAATTGAGCTTGATAGCCATAGCAGATTTACAACACATTCTAAGTTTCCTAAGCACTTATGGAGTTCAGGGTGCCACTTGTCTGGCTGACAAGGTGGGAACTTCTTTCATGTAGCTTGAGCATTTAAAAGGTACCACAAGCTCTCTTCTCTTGGACAGTGAGAGTAAAAAAAGGGCTTATGGGCAGCCCAGTGTGAAACCCAGGCAAGACTTCATTGAGCTGAGAGGCTGATTCTTTGTTCCACTGTTCCTCAGCAGCATCTCATTTGCTTCCCTAGCATTTCCTAACACCCTGCCTCCCACTTACCAGCTCTTGGACCACACTGGAAAAGAGCCTCCTTACTTCCAGCTACAGTGGACACAACCAGCTCATAGATGTTGCCTCTGCCATTATCTGAAGTGCCCACTACTACTTGTTAAATATGCAGAACATACATCATCATCATCGTCATCATCATCCTCATCATCATCGTCGTCATCATCATCATCATCATCATCATCATCATCATCATTATTATTATTATAATTATATTTTTTTTTACCTTAGTCTGCCTTCCAAGACTATATGGCTTTGACAGGTGAGACTTGTGGCTCTGTTCACCACTAGCAGCACAATGAAATCCCAGAGATTCCATGGCAAAAAACAAAAAACAAAAAAACACCCCCACAAACCAAAACAAACAAACACACAAAAGTGTGTGGGGGGGGAGATCTCTGAGAGCCCTTGTTTATGGCAAAGAGCTGCTGCTTTTCCTGCAGGAAACATCACCCCCATGAAGGCACAAGCCATGCAAGGTTTTGCTGTGTAGCACCACACCTCAGTGAATGTAGGTGGATGTAGGAAGAGGTGATGTCTGATGACCAAGAATGGGAATTGCTGTCAGAGGTTAGAAGCCAGTTGCTCTTTCTGCTAGTTTCTGTCAATTCACATCAAGCACTACCCAGAGGTTGCTCAGTGCATGAATCACCTCTAGCTACAAAATAAAGCATATGTGTGCAGGGCTGCTTGTAACAGCCTCAAGCACTGAGAACCACAACCCACCTTCACATTTCTGGGCATTTCTTTTTCTCCTCAGTACCTCCACAGTACCTCGTGGATGATAAGCAAATTTGAAAACATGAAGCCAGATTCTGAGGTCAGGTGCCCTGGCTGGCAATGTTCAGGTGATGCTGCTGTTGTTTTCCACATGTTGGTCCTGAAGGAGCTTCTACAAAGCATCTACTCCAGGAAAATACATACTCAGATCCAAGAGTGCTGGGTGGCAGAGCCAAGCATCCTTCATCCCTCCCTCCCGATTCAATAACTTCTTTCACAGCCAGGCAGCAGCCAGTCACAGCAGGTGTAGGATCATATGGAGGAAGGGTGTTCTGCTCAGTAACCCCATTGCCCCCTTGCATCTCCATCTCTCTCTTCCAGAGACTGAAGGCAGATTATGAGTATCCAGTCAGGTGATGTGGCTACAACTCCCTGGTCATATAGCATAATCTTTCTTTATTTCCACATAATCTTTCTTTATTTCTCACTTGACAGCTGCTTCCATATGGAAAATGAAGAGCTAAGCCTTTTGACCCAAACTGAGGAGATATAGACAAACATTTTAAAAACAACCTGTCTTAAGGGCCAAGTGTATATACCTTCCAACTCTGACAGCAAACCTGGAAACAAAATGCCATAGCACTGCTCATTACTTAAGGGGGAAGGAAAGGCAGATCTTTTATCAAGGACCATGTGCTCCTGGGAGACATGAAGTTTGTGCCTTTCCTGATGTGAGAAATCACAGGCACGTTGTATGCCCACTTCTCTCAACACTGTCAGCACCTCAGACCTCTGTGGCAGTGGCTACAAGATCCCTGTGTGCTTTAAAGCATCAGGCTTATGGTCTGTTGCCTATGGAATAAAGGAACACATTTGGAGGACAGATTTTTGAAAAAGAGCCACAACAGAGGGTGAACTGCTATTTCCCATTTCTAGTAGGGTTCATAATCATTGGTGCAAAATGCATACAATAGAGTATAAATCTTGGTCCTGTTGTAAAATCTGTACTGGGCCAGCAACACTGAATATGATGTTGCAAAATCTAGAAGAAATTTTTTTCATGTTTTTGTGACTGGTAGCTTTATTAAGTGGATTCTTCTTAGCCCTCCACACAGAAGATTACTAATTTAATTATTTCAATGCTGCAACTGTGATTAGGTAAAGACTTGGATTCTAACCACAGAACATTTAAAATAATTTACAGGGGATGCATAATTCACAATTTTGAGCAATAAAAGTTTTGTTCTGCAACTATGATGTGGACAAAGATTTTTAAATTGAAATATGACACAGTACATACCCTTACAGCTTTTCAGTTTATGTATTTCAGGACAAGAAAGTTCATTCTCCCACTCATCCCCTGTTCCACTGCCTGCAGCAGCTGTCCCAGAACTGCTCTTCAAAGTGTGTAAGGAGAACTCCATCAGAGTCTCTGTGGAACAGCTTGGTGGGCCTTTTAGTAAAGCAATGAGTGTTCCTTCTGCACTGCTGTCAGTCTTCCTACAGCTGGAATGCAGAGGCAGCCTCCCAGGACAGGAGAAGGTCTCTGTGGCTGTCCCATGCTCATTTGGATAACTGAGAATTAGGCACAAGGCATGTACAAATCAATGTGTGGGTTATATATGAATTATCAATTGTGGTATCTCTTCCTACTCCTTTGTATTTGAGGCAGAACATGACCACTCCCAGATTTCACCTCATGCATATTTCACTCCATTTTCCCCTCCTGCACTATTTGTGCCATTTATCTTGTCCTATATTCACTTTCTTTTTTTTCCTACTTTTGGGAAAAGCATCTAATATCCCTGTAGCATTAGTTTTTCTTTGTTAATGTCAAAAAATGTTAATCCGTGAAGACTTACTTCCTAGATAATGTTAATTCAGCTGCCAGTTTTATAATAGGATTATGCTTTCCAGGATTTAAAAATCCCACTTGTTAGCTACAAAACAGACTTCTACTAACAGCTATAAAATCTAATTTAATCCCTATTGGCATTAACTAAATAGCTGAGGTATAATTTCTGTCTAGCTGCACTTAACACCCTGCTATTGCCATAAATATATAAAATTCCCTTTGAAGTTATAAAAGAAAATGTTTGGTAGGATAAACAGGGTCTCGTGAGTCCAATCATATGTTATCTCCAAGGCATAACAAATGTTGTTTACATATTGTAAGGATTTTGTGGACAGCGTATTTAAATAGATTCATCCATGTTTACATGTATTAATTTGCCCTTTTTCTCAAGAAAATGCATACTAAATTATGATCTTTAAATATTCTATTTAAAAATAATTGGTTAATGAGTGGAAGATTTGGTCTGTGTGGAATCAAAGCTTAAAATGTAACCAAATAACCTGACGAAGCTGGAAGAAAATACCAATTTGTTCCACATATCCCCTTTTAATGCACAATTATATTGTGAAACCTCAGAAGATAAAGTTATCTGAAGTCTGGCATAGGAGCAGCTATTTTAAGGCAATCTAGCAAGAGGCTGTAACAAGTTAGGAGGAAAGAATGAGCAAGTCATGGTTTATAATCATCCTAAAATGAACAGCCAGGATCTTTATAACCATTTGCTCCCAAATGAGGAACAACACAAGGATTTATGGTCTTCTGGAGCTCAGTGATCAAAATAAAGAAAAGTATTTATAATTATTTTCTCCCAGTCTTGAAATAACTGGTAAGTACATTGTTCTGGAGAGGATAGCCCTACTGCACTGCAGTGAAAGAAGGATAGCAAAAGAGCCATTACAGCGACCCACAGCAGGCAGCACTGTGTTATGCAGGAGTTAAAGCAGCAATCTCAGAGCAACCAAGCTGCCTTAAAGATAGAAATTGTTAGTCAGACTCAGAAAACACGAGAATTTCATTTATGCTTTCAAAAAGATGCAAAGTGCTGATCAGACTCCACAGTCAGCTTATCAATTTCCTTATTGATAGACAAAAAGGCAGTTTATTTTGTGATATTACAGACAAAAAGAAAGATGAACAACCTCAGCAAAGCAGCTGAAATTAACATCCAAATCTGTGGCAGGCTGGATTTGCAGACATGTACACTTGTTTTTAGAGAGTTATACACTATGCTTTGGACAGCACATTTAGGTATGCTAACAACTGCACATGCTCCATACAGCTATAAAAAACACTGTCAAAACAGCAACTTTTCAAATGCAGCTGGATGTTCTGACTTACTCATAATAATAATAAAACTGGCAAGTTTTTCACTTCTTTGTAAAAGAATTTCTTGCTTGGACCCCAAATTCTGGGCACGGCAATGTGTGACCTAAGGATGCATTAAGAGCTTTCATGCCCTTGGAGCCTGCTGCATACTGTGGAGGCTGCAGAGCTGTGCAGGTTTAGATGGGAATAAAAAAATGCATATAGTTCCTAATGCTCCATCCCCATTTGTTATGGCTTTTACGGCAGGGACTAGAAAAATTGCAATACTTGCATTTTGTGTTCTATTCTGTATGTGAGTGCACATTAGATTTGTGGCTCTGGATGCCCTCCACTGTCAGTGAGCCAGAGATTTTGGGTATCAGCTTGTTCCATGAAAGTATATTCTTTTGGTGCGTAAAGCAGAGCTTTACAATCGTTCACAATTTGGAGAAGAAAGTTATTCACAGAATATGTAAAAACCAGGGCTTTAGGAAATCATAATCCATGTGTTTTGTCTTCTGTTCAACAGAGATAAATTGCTCCACTCTAAGTTAAAGGGATGTCATGGCATGGGTTTGATTCATGGTGGAAATAAATGGCTGGTTTTAGACAGTTCTCTGCTTATTTCACAACTAGCACAGTTCACATGTCTTCAATTCAATATTTGCTGGTGTATAGGAGGAAGAAGCTCAAATTCCCTAAGGGCTTAAGTCTGAGTTACTCATTTAGACACAAATGTCCTTAATTCATGAAATGTGAAATGTTATCTGAATAAGGACAGAGAACCCATAGCACTGTCAGTATTGTGGACTCCTGGTCATACAGTGGAAGGAAATGAGGCTTTTGCATAGGTACTGGTGGTTTAGTTCCCACCACTAGGATCCTTTTATCTGGTCTCCAGAAGAATAGTGGATGAACCCAAAGATACAGATGTTAAACTTCATGTCTTTTTGGGTATCTTGGCAGCTAACACCTGCCAAGATTCCCAAGCCTAGCCATGACAACACACACCTTCACTTTCATCTGCAACTTCCTTGTGTATGGTTATGCTGTTTCTCCATCTGACATCAAAAATTCTTTTCTCTTACCCAGCATCTCACCACATTTTCTTGTGTTGCTACCTAATAACACTACTAAACCCCAGATGAACAGGTATTGTTTAAACAGTCTGGAAAATAAACCACAGATTTCCCCATAATCTTCTGAGTATCTCTGAGGTTCTTCTCTTCAGTGGGACAGGTCCAGCTTTGATGGCACCAATGCACTGGGAAAAGTACCATGCATTTCCACCTTTCCTTCCCTACCTATCTTGCCCAAATCAGACCACAGGGCTCCTGTACCACTACCTGTGACCGTAGAGATACCTTGCAGACAAGTTTACCAAAGAGTGCAAGGGCTGTATTCTCTGTGTGTCCTACCACTGTCTGGTCCATGTCCCTGTTGATGAGGGTCTCTAGGTTCCCTCACGCTTCACTTGCCACTCTGTTTTAGAAGTGTGGGCCTTGCAATGAGGAAGAACAAGCAGGGTGGACTACTGGCTATGAAAGCACAATGAAATCTGAAGTTCAAGACTAGGCTCAAGATTAATTGCAATAGAAACTTGGATACACAAACATATTCCAATGCCTGCTCATTTCCAACAAAAAAAAAAGCAAAGGAGCAAATGGTGTTAAGTGCTGAGTACCCCTGAGACTGAGAGAGGAGCAGTACCTTTATCATTTTCTCACCCCATTGGAGCACTGACAACACAACACAATGCATGGCTTTGCATACAAAAAAAGTGCCCAAATTTGATCTCACAGAGTGTTTCTCAGCTACCCATGTAAACTGAACTTTTTAGTATTACCTTGGTTTTCTGCAGCACACTTGGAACTCAACAGCTCCCTTCTAACTAAATAATAGGTGCTCAATGGCTGTGTAGGCAGGTCCTTCCTGCTACAGGAACAGATGAAATATTGAAATGTGGTCCAGAAATGTGTAGCAACCCATTCAAGTCCTGCAGTTAGCCTTTCGTACCCAGGTGTGCTGATGTGCCTGCAGACAGTGGACTACACACAAAAGTGAAGGACTGTGACTTACAAGTCCATACAAATATTAACTGTACGTTTTAAAATATTTTCGTAGGTCTATTAATGTATTCCTGTCTGAAATCCCCATTAATACTGAGCCAAGACATTTTCCCTCAGTTTCTAGACACCATTCTGTCAGCAGTAATGGTTACATCAGTACATGTCCAAGTCAAACTTAATTGGATACATCTGAATCAGTGGAAAAGAAATAACTGGCAATTCAAAGGCTCTGCTCGAAGAGAAATAGGCATTACTGAGCTCATTAAGAAGAAAATTGCTGAATATTGCGATCTCCTTATGAATCCTCAAATCTTTATGTAAGGAAGATGATTGGCTTGTAGAGTAAAACAATAGGAACAAAAACTTTTATTGTCACAGTCAGTACTCAGGAGTGGCAGTTCTTCCAGGACCATGGTGGGATTAATGAGGAAATGAAAACACTTTACAACTTTCATAAAAATGTATATTCATCAGAACTCTTCAAGGATCAAAAAGGCCTTGCAGAGTTTCACCATACAGTTCAGCTCCCCTACAATAAACCAGAGAGACTTTTGGACTCCCCAATTCCTACAGAAGAAATTTCCCATGCTACTCAGACTTTTAATAATGGCAAGCCAGTAGGGAAAGCAGCATTCCCATTTTAATTTTGTGCATCTTTTGAAAAGAAGTCACCCTACTATGCGCCTGTGTACATTTAATCATTCTCTACACACTTTATCAGCAAGCCTTCTCCCTGTAGGAGGAATACAATTAGGTACAGTACTAATTTATTATAAATAAAGCAAAGACCTGGTAAAATAACCTAGTTATCAATGTTTCATGCAACTGTGCCTATGAAGTACTAGCTAACAGTCTCACTATGAGCCTAGAGAAATACCTGCAGCATTGATAAATCCTAACCAACATGGCTTTATAAAAAAAAAAAAAAAAAGAGAGAGATTATCATCATATAATACAGGAAAACTGTTGGGTTTAATTGAAGTAACTAGAGATTTATGGAAACCAACTGGAGCTTTCTTCCACTAATACTATAAAATCCTTCAATAACATCAATAAGGAAATGCATCTCAACAAAGAGAGCCTCACATTTTTTTTGTATACCACGCTGACCCATTTTATGTATTTATCTCCACCCCCGAATTTAGTTGAAGTGTTGTTTTATATGCAAGAGCCTCTTGTCATCAATGATAAGGACTAAAAAGGTCAGAAGGTCTCAGATTAAGGGGAAAATGGTAGGCAAGGATGCCCTCTCTCTGGAGTGCTGTTTGTTCTGACCCCAGGATGAGATCACTAGAGAGATGGAGGAGGCATTCTCACAGGGAGAAATCTCCATAAAATCAGCATGTTTGTGGATGATCTGCTCTTCACTGTAATGAACTAAGAGTCATCTCTTACATATGTGTTATTCATAATGGAACACTTTGAAAAGTGGCCAGGCTTTAATCCTATTTTTAAAAACAGACAATTCAAAAGAATTAACTGATTTTTCCTTCCCTCATGACACAGCACAATGAGTTTTAAGTGGCTCCATGATGTTAGGTAGGAACACATTTATGCTATGATTCTAAGAGGACATGCTTCGGATTAGTAAAATAGGTCCTTCCTTGAACCTCCTCTTAACACAACAAAATTTCCCCTCACTGCTGAGGAAACTGGGAAGAACAGGAGAGACTCGGGAGCCACCACTTCCTCTCTCAAGGAAAAGATATGGGGAAAGGACAAAGCTGAGGCTTTCTCTTCCCCAGCTTCTCTTGCTTAAGTGCTGGAGGAGAGAGCAACATTTTTCTAAAAAAGACAAAGTGGCATAATGACGATTCACATTAAATGAAGCTTAGGAGATTAAACTCTAATCAGTCTGACATAATTCTACAGTGAAGCCCTGAATATCAATAATTTTTTATTGGATGAATGAGCTCCATATAGTTCCCGAGAATCAACAATAAAATTTCCTGTATTCAAATATTTTATGTCAGAGGAGTGCACAGACGTTTCTCAGCCATATGTACACTCCAAGGGATTACTTTTACACCTCTGGTACAAAAAAAAAACATGAGCAGAGGGAACATGGGGCTTTGTTTTGATTCTTAATTATAACACTGGCATTCCCCATGGAAAGAAAAGGCCAAATCCTATCACTTTCAAAATTTGCCTGAGAGAATTTTCAAAGGTCATCTTTGGCAGGAGGGACTGTGCCCTGCCTGGCCCTGATGGCACACTGAAGGAAGCTGCAGAGTGCACTGTATTATCCCAGTTTTTCAAAACCACCCTGCAGACCACAAACAAGATAAAGCCACAAATAGCATTGATTTGGAGACATTAAAATTCTCCAAAACTCTTGCCAAGGACTCAGAAAGATATATAAAGACTATAGTAGCACCCCCAACTGTTCTCTTCCTTGGCTGACCTGGCAGCTAACACCTCCCAGATTCTCTGAAGAACAGCACCACCAAGACAGGATCCTGCTGGAAAAAAGACAGCTCTAGAAAACTCTCTTGTAGGGGTGGTAATTTTACATAACCCATGGGAACTAACTACAAAATCTCAGCCCACTGTGACCTTGGAAAATGAATGCACTGACATGGAAATTTTTCTTACTTCAACAGGAGAACTTTTCCACATGATAATAGATCCACCTGACCTACAAGCACAGTGAGTGATGCAGCTCTACAGAGGAAAGCTACAGCAGGGACTGCTGGCTTGGCTGAGCGCCCTCGAGACAGCTCAGCTCCTGCACAGAGATCTTTCATAAGATGCAATTCAGCTTGCTGGCTTATATGATTCATACAAGCATATCAATGCAGCCATTTTAAAAACCTTTTTATTTTTTAGAATCAAAATGAAAGCATATTCAGACCTTTTCCTTTGAAGAGCTGAAATAGATACAAGCTATTTTTGTCTCTAAGAGTGTGATGCATTTGTGATGTATCAACACTACAATCTGTATTATTTCTAATTTTATAGTTTTAGAATTTTTATTTGGACTGTACACTTTAAAATATCACCAAGCTCGTAATTCTTACTTATTTCTTTAAAATGCACATCAGTGGCAAAGAAATCATATCTTTGTCTGTGAATAGTACCTCAGGGAAGATAACTTCCTTTTACTAATATTCAATTGTTCCCACAACCAAAACTTAAATCTCTGTTGTAGAAATACCCAAAGTGTTACAGAGTCAGAAACCTTGAGAGGCAGCTGACCGTCTACATCATATGGCACTATGCATCTGAACCTGTAAAAACAGCACGTGGATCCCCAACCAGGATTAGAGAACAGCATGACATGGAGGGTATGTTCAGCAAGACTGATGCTGCCTCTGTAAAATATATTTTCAGCAACGTCAGCATATCTCTCTATCACCTTTCCTATTCTGAATTTTTGAAGCCCTCCTACTGCTCTGCCTGGTCCCAAAGGTGTTGCAAAAGCCCCTGTGCTACTCATACCAGGATCAGGTGTAACCCTACCTTCAGGGTTAGTACTCAGCATACTATAACAACTTTGCTTATTAGCCATTTCTTCCCACTGGTTTTCCTCAGAAAATTCATTGAAATATTTTCTCCTTGTGAATGCTGTGAGGTTTTCTGTGTTTTTCTGATTTAGTCAAAATATCAGATTCAATAAGATTCAAAGAAGGGGAAAGAGCTGACGCCTGAAGTTGTGGTCAATGCTGTAGTTCTTGAAGGTAAGAAATGCAGGCACCAAAATGGTAAAGGAGATTAGGGTATGGGTATGGCTTCCCCCCTTCTGGTGCTCTCTGACAGCCATTAGAAAACATAATTGTGGGGGTAAGGCACAGGGAAGGAAGTCTTTCAAAACTTCATTGAGAGAAAATACTGCAGAGAAAATAGTTAAATATTTTTATTTTCTGGCCACAGCTTCAAAAGCTGCTACTGCAACCAAATGCAGTTTTACAAATGTTATCAGTTTCAGTAACAGGAAGCTCATCTTCCTCATTTCCTTCTGAATGAACAAGCGAATAGGGCTGCTGACATGCCAGTTTATCGATCTGTCAAATTTTAACTTAATCCTAATATAAACCACACAGCATCTTGTTAAAATAGACCCATTAGATGTGGTTCAGGCTTGCTGCTTGGACTTCCTGCAAATGAAGATCTGTAGACAGGCAGGTTTGGCCCAAGGCACTGTGAACCTTCAGTCAGGTCCTGGTTTTCCCCAAATTCAAAAATTCTGCAGCAATTTGAAGGAAGTCCATATGTAGCATTTTAAGTATTATAAGACACAGCAATAAATAGTCAAATTCATCAGTACTATTTGAGAAGAATGAATAAAGGACAGACTCAGCATTGCTGTGTTTCCTAGTGGGTTTTTTCCCCTCAGCTTGAAATGACCCATTTGCAATGGGCCACTGAACACTGTACTTCAATGCACGTTCTTGACATATCTTTCACACAAAGTCTCCAAACACCTCATAAACATTAATAAAGTAAGCTGCAAAAGCAATAAGAATTTCAGCTTCACATTCCTAGAACCTATGACTCAAACTCTTCCTGAGTATCTGTGGCAGATCTAAAAATTAAATTCAAACTTCCAATCACTTTGAATTAGGCTTCTCTACTAAATCATGCAATCACAGAGTCTAATTCAGGTTGGGAGAGATCTCAGGAGACCACTTCAAAGCAGCACTAAGTACTGCTCTACACCAGGCCAATCACAGCTTCTTACATCCAAGGCTCCTCAGGGAGGGAGGATACACCACCAATGGACAGTTTCTTCCAGCCTCTGATCACCTGCGTGGGCAAAACATTCTCCCTTGTCTCCAGTCAGCATCTCCCCTCATGCAACCTGTACCCAGTTTTTTCCTTTTTTCATTTCTGAGCTTCTCTGAGAAGAGTCTGGCTCTGCACCCATTCAGCTCCCCTCGGGAAGCAAACTGTCCATCAAGACCCAACTCAGCCATCTCATCTCCAGGATGAAGAAACTCAACCCCTCAGCCTCTCCTCCTGTACCATGATCATCCTGATGGCCCTTGATGGGCTCCTTGCTGTTGGTCAGCCTCTCTCTTGTCCTGGGATCCACAGCTTGGCACAGGGACTCCACACAGGGACTGCCAGAATCAAATGCAGGGGATGGAGCCCTTCCTTGGACCTGCTGGGTGCAGCTGGGCCAGCACAGCCCTGGGGATGGTTGGTGCTGCAAGGACACACCAGTGACCCTGTGCAGCTTGTTGTGCAACTGCACCAGGGCCTTCTGGACAGAGGTGCCTTTCTCCAGGCTTCAGGAACATCCCCCAGCCTTGATCTTTCAGGGATGACAGACAGCAGCCTCATGATGACACACGACAGCTCCCTGAGAGGCCTCCCGTGTGTCCTGTCTGGTCCCACACACCAGCTTATTTACATAGACCCTAACTCCATCCTCCCCTACTGTGGCAGCTCCTTCCCTCCCCAGAGTTTTGCTTCCAGGCCTGAGACTGGGCAGACTCTGACAGTAAAGCCTGCAGTTCCATGGAGCAGCGCATCCATTTGACTGGTTCTCATTCTCATTTTTCCTGCTGATACACTTGAGGTAGCCATTTTTGCTGTCCTGCTCATCCCTCACCAGTTTTGATTCCAGACAAGCTCTGAACTTCCTCATTCTGCTCCTACAAGCCTGGACCACACTTTATGTTATTTCTTGGTAGCTTGTCCCCACTTCTACCTCCTGTCTGCTTTCTTTTTGCGTTTAAGCTGAGGCAGGGGCTCATCTGTCATCTCAAGTTTTCATTACCAATTTTCCCCCTAATTTCCTTGAAATCTTATACCCAGTGGCACAACTTCACTTTAACAGAGCTAGAATTTTACCACCCTTGAGAAACTGCTACTGTCAACTTTGTTGTCTTGATCATAAAATTTTGTTTTTCTGTCATTGTTTATTACAAATAAATGCTTATGCTATAAATTATTTGATATAATTAAGCTGCACCTAAAAATACTTCAGTTTTATACACAACTACATCTTGTATCACACAGCAGCAGCTTCTGAAAGGTGATGAAACAATACTAATTCACTGTGACAGGATATATAATCCTAGTCTTTCAACACTGAATTTTAGCAACTGAAAAATGCTTTCCAGTCATCTCCAGCAGCACACAGGAACATCCAGCAATGCTACTTTCACTTTTCAGAATTAAAACAGGTACATGCAAACTCTGTAAAATTTTTCCTTTCCAACATACCTGTAAAGAGCGGAAGGTTAAAGAAAGCACTATCCAACAGAGTCCTTCTGGAAAGCATTAACTCACAAGAAAAAGAAAACAATAAAACTTCATCCACATTTTGAAAGGAAATGGGAAAATTTTCAAGTCTGTTTTCCTAACTTTCTGGACAAGATACTTATGCTCAAACCCTAAACACTGCTTGCTGTAGTCTGAAGCATGGAGACACAGTTAGGAAAACCAACAAATATGAAAATAATGTGACAGCAAACTTACATTCCTGTTGAGAAATAGCTTTTGTTAGGAAACATTTGCACCAATTTCTCGTATACATTGTTTAAGATGGCTGACTTGGCAGTTATTTTTAAAGTTGGACTCAGTGATCTTAAAGGTTTTTTCCAATAATTCTGCGGTTCTAAGAGGTGGAACATACTGAAATGGTTACTTCCATATGTTTAAAAAAGAAATTGTTTGCAAGCAAAACTGAATGCATGCTAGAGCATTCTCTCTTTTTCCACAGTTTAATGTTAACAAAAACTTGGCACAGGTACTTGACATATACACATCAATCTCCCACTTTGCTCTCCATCCCCATTCCAAACACTGATAATAATTGGGATTGAACTTCTGGTTCCTTGAGAAACATCCTTTACAGCATTTCCTCCAAAATTTCAGGAAGTACATATTTCCAAACTCGCCAAGGCTCATGCACCAAACAGACTCATGCTGTTTTGCTCACAATCTGAAGATGCTTTTATTTCAATAACAAACTGCCCACCTGGTGATTCTGAACTAATGCTTCCTTTCCCACTTCTTTTCTTACACTGTTTCTTCCTCTTCCCTAAGAAATGTGTTGCAATAATAACAACATCTCCCACTCCTCTGTGATGACAGCTTATGCCCAGTTCTGTATTCCTGAAAAACTCCCTCCCTGCTTACTCACACGGGATCTCTTTGAGTTCTGAGTAACCAGATTTTCCCAACACCCTCACAAAGCCTATCACTGTGACATTACTCTGTATATCTTAAGAGTTATCTTTGTCTTTCTGGTTGTCACTTCCCCAAGGCAAAGGCAATGTTTTTCCACAAGTTCTCTTTAGTGCTGATTATATCACACAGATAATTTTTAATTACCTTTCTGTTCAGAGCCACACCATCTTCACAGTCCAACACTGCACAATCTACATTTAGTGATGGGATTTTTCTTATCTTCTTTTCATCATCCGCAGGTACATAGAGCACAGCCCGTCTGGGAACATATTTGTGTGATGATGTAAAGCGATAACTGAGCTTAGGAACACCAGCTGGCTGAAGAGAATCCACCCTGTAAAGGATATTGTTGAAATTAGACTATTGGCAGCAATGCTGTAAATAATACTGTATTATATATGTAAATAATGCTGTATTTTAAAAGCAAAACATTCCTACCTAAATAGTGGCTGGGTTTGGGCTCCTTACATATTTTTTCCCTTCAGAAGAGACAAGTTAGGGACATATCAGTATTACAGTTAATTACAATATAAAACTCCAAAACCACTGTGTTCAATAAAAGTTGCAAACTTAATCATAATTGATGACCTGCCAGGGCTGAGGTTTATGCAGCTTTAATTACACTGCCTATTCTGGGTGCTACAGCAAGTATGAAATACAGAAGGGTGGTGGTTGGTTTTTTTTTTCCTTGTCATAGGACTCCTCTGTAGGATGCAGACTGTGCTGGGAATGCATCAGGACTGCTTTGGGGAGGAGCTGCTATCTGCTACATTTCCTCCAGGAGCTGGATGCCATGCTGTGAATGATGCAGGGATGCTGGTTAAAACAAACACAGGTTTGTGAAGTTCATTTTGCAACCTTAGCATTACATCAACAAATGTATTTGCATGCAAATTTTAAATAAGCAAGATGGATGGAGGGGGAAATGAAGAAAAAAGAATGAAAACCCCAGGTAGTGTGGAACCTTGCTACTCTCTTCAGACCTTCACGTCCACAGCACAGACTTCCAGTGGCAGAGCTCACAAACCCAGCAGCATCAGCAGCATGGTTTTTGGCTGTGGTGTCTTTTTAAATTTGTAAATGCTTTGTGCACCACACTTCAGTGCAGGTGTGAGCCTTTGGTGCCACACGGCCTGAGAGGATAACATCCCTGTGGCCCGTAGGTGTGAGCTCTGGGGTGGTCTCCACCACATGCTGATATTCCTGGTGAGGCCCAGCTAACCTGCTCCAGGCAGGAGCTGGGTTACTGCACTTGGAGGCTGCCAAAGGAGGCTGCTCTTCAGTCCTGTGGGGAGCTTGCTTTGCTCCATAATTACGAGCACAGAAATAAATTATAGAGAGTGCCACTGTGTTTGTTGGCCTTCCAAAAAAATCCCCTTGCCTGCTCCTGTTCCTCCCCACTGCATGCTGTACCCCCGGGCCTATTCTGCTACATCAAAGATGAGGACAAAATAATACAATTTACCTTTGTACTAAGCACAAGGCACTTACACCACAAAATAATCCTACCATATAACACCATTATGCATTATCATGTATATTATTCAGCACTTTGAATAATGCAAAGCTTTCCTAGCACCATGCTGAACATGTCATTATCACATCATGTCAGGGACCCATGCATTTTCCTGTGCCCCTCTTAATAATGCTTCCCAAGTTGCTAGACTTGGATGACACATGGCTACACACATATGTGGGTTTTCTTCAAAGCAAACACGACTAACACTCTCAAATGCCTGGAAATGAGTTCAGTCAATCTAAATCAGAGCCAGTGTGGCATGTCACTGGCAGACCACTGTAATACTTGCCTTTCTAAGCTGAATCTGTTGAAGAACCCTCTCTTCCCCTAGAGTGTGCACCCTTAAAGCTGAATATAAGAGTTGGGTTAAAAATATGAAAAAAGCTTTTATCACATTTTAACTCAGTAAACTAAATTTAAAAGGAAAGGATTCCATCATCTCATCTGCTGCATCTCTGCATATCCTGTGTGGATCCATTTTAAGAGCCTATAAAAACCACTGCTGGGCTCTTCTTTGCAACATGCCTGGTAATGCTTAACTCAGTTTAAGAAATGGGACAGCTTGGCAGTTAAATAGACATTATTCTATTAAAAGTGTCAGTGTTACACTTGTTAATAACAGCAACAGCTTCAAGACTCAGGTGTAGGAGGTCCTATCAGCACCTGGAGACATGCAACTGAGATCCACTGAGCCCTCCAAAGTGCTCTCTTTGCCTCTTTCACAAGCTGCTTCACGTTCCCTGCTTCAGGCTGAAGTGGGGATGGTAACAGAACTTGTGGCAACTCAAGTGGCTGCTAGACAAATCCACTTAATCGCATTTTCCTGCAGTAGTACACTTTGGGAGAGCAAGGACGGGGTGGAGAGTGGTTTATCTCAAATGGAAAGAGGAGGATCTTTTTTCAGTGTGACACAGAGGTCAGTAAAGAAGTCTGCAGTCCTTCCCATAACATATATGAGGGAACAAAAGTGATTAGTTTCTATTCTCTTTCTCTGATGGCTTCAGCCTTGTGGTTGCCAAGGGCACAAAGGAGGCAAAGAGCTCAGCCCATTAATAGTTAACTCCAGCCTGGAGCCAGGCAGCCCCTGAAGCACCCTTAATGACTGCCTCTCACCAGCCCTCCAACCTGCCAGAAACCTGATAGACATGGTGAACACCATAATCTCAGAGCATGCATCTCATCTCAGAGATGAGATGTATCTTCTGTCACACACGTTTCCTAGGATTTCTTCTGGGCTGTCATCAAACCAAGGGCTGTTTGACCAGCCGTTTTCCCTCTCACTGCTGCAAGCCCCCTGAAGGCAGCCCGGCTCTGCATACCACACACAATGGCCTGCAGTGTTGTGTAGGTGAAAGCACCATTACCTGCAGACCAGATTTAGTCAGGTGTCACCAGCCAGGTCTATGAACTTGTGTTTAGATGGAGGAGCAGTACAGCTTCCTCAGCAGACCACCTGACTCCACAGAAGTGATAGACTTAATCTGTTAAAAAGCCATCATTAATAGGCTTAATGCTGGAAATGCTACTGCCTGGTGACTATTGCTGTCTCTCCCTCAGCTAAACAACTTTGTAACCACATGGGCTCAAACAACATGTTTCTCAGGACATGAATTATTATAAAAAATACACTGTCAATGTGTCAAAATATTAGTTTTATGGGATATCTTAGCAAGTTGAAGAAAAAATAATTTTTTCAAAAAGTATGGCCCGGAAAAAAATATATACAGCAGGAGATGGTGTCAGTGGACCAACACAGAATCCTTCTCCTTTCAAAATAAGAGCTCTAGAAATATTCGTATAAAATAAGAGTTCTCAAAATCAACATCGTACCTCTCTTTAGGTATGACAGCAGTAAATGGCATCAATGCTAATTCTTTGACATATATTCTTTAATCATCACCGTGCATTTTGCTTGCAAAGTCATATTTTATGTTCTACAATAAAAAAGCAGAGGAACACATGGATTAATTAATAGATCCATTTGTCTATAGACTTATTTTAAATAGTGGCAAGGCTTGTGGTGCTCTGTATATGAGCAGTTAGCAACTCTGGTAGGAAACACTCCCCTGATTATCTTGACTTCTGTTATGTTGATAGAATGAAAAAATCCCCAGCAGTTGCTTTTTTAGGACAAAAAACCCACACAGCACTGCAGTCTCGATTATACTGTTAACCCTGTGCCATAAAGAGGAGGAAAATCTTACATATGTTTCCTGGCTCCAAGTATTTTAATGATTCAAACTAAGCTTGACTATGCTTTAAACTAAACACATGGACAAAAGCCAAGTGAATTTGCTAAGACAATGTTTCTTCCTTTAAGCACTGTAAGTTAAAACAAGGACTAGGCTATTGGGTAATGCTCATTAAATTGTTTTACAGCAGCATATTTTCATTCGTAGCATCTGGCAGCATGCTGAGTGCTCTTGGGTCTTGGAAATAAAACTAAATTTCTTCAGCAAACATAACACTCTACTAAAGTCTTCATCAAATATGTAAAAGTAGCTGGCAAGTTAAAGTTTCTCATGGTCCTTTGAGAACCATTCCACCCAAGAGTGAATAGTTCATCCTCAGGAAGGAGAAAAGAAAACCTATTTGACTACTAAGAGACACTGCAGTTTGCAATGGCAGCCATACAGCGTGACTGCGAACAGTGAAATTACCCCAAATTATGCAAATTTCCCTGCTGTAAACTGCATTTCCACATTCCAGAATTGCTCATACACATACTTAAATGCACACACCTGTGCAGTGACACTGGAGCCAACAACATATAGCTCACAAAGTAAAGTACTCGCACAAGTGATTTCCAGCACTTTAACCTGTGCCTCTGTTCCCTGTTTATTTGCTAAATCAAATCCCCCTGGAAGATCTGCCAAACACATAGAAAAATATTCATTGTTCAGTAGGCCAAATCTTTCCTTCTACAATCTTTGGCATAGTGTAGGCAAAGTGTTTGAAAAGAGCATTTTTAGACACTTCACTAAAACTATTAAAAAAGCTGGATAATTTCCACATGTATTTTTGACCTCTGTGCATGTAACTACACACCATGATATCTGTGGAACTGTGGAAGAAAGACAGAAGTGATCCAAGACCCACAACCCCCCCGAAAAAGACCCAGCTAATGCAGGAAAACGTTGTACAAATTATTTCTGCAATATGTGCAAAAAAACCCCACTCCAGCAAAAATGTAATGGTTTTCCTGCGTTGAATTTACTGGGGAGTAGCACACCAGCGCACACAAATAATCCACCAAAACAAAGGAAACTTCTATGGAATTACAAAGCCCCACAATTTGCATAGTAATTCTTTCTAATTAAAAAAAGAAGATACAAGTTGTTTGTTATAAACATCAGCAGGCCCTGTGCAAATACGGAGGGCTCGCAGCCGCGCTGAGTGTTTGTCGAATCAAAGCGACTCGCTGGAGAGTTTTATTGGTACAGCTGCGGCGCATGCATTTTATCACACATGCTAATAATCCTGGTTATGGCACTAACATTTTAATCATTTGTTCTCTGGGCTTGTTTCTCAAACAATTAGCACTAATGAATGGCCAAAATACCTCGGATCATATATGTCTAATTGCAGTCAAGAGCGGTTATTGTCCGCATGTACATTTCAATTCACCTCTGGGGATAATGTTTGTTAATTGTATTTCTTTATATAGCAAGTGAAAAAAGGCTGTTCACTCAAAAAGGGACTAAGTGTTCTCTTCTTTCCCTTTGTTCCCACAAGAAGCTAAAGTCACTTCAAGAGGCACTTAATCCCATCATCCATGGTTACAATTGCCTTACAGCATCAATCAAAAAGAATCTGAAGTAAAATGATGCAGCTATATTGTGTAATTAAAAGCAATTCAGGTAGTTATTACTTGGGGCGTTTTCCAGGTCCAAATACTTAAAATGGCACTGCAGGGATTCTAAATACTGTAGTGTTTTAAATTTGGTGAACTACAATATCTCACAGAGAAAGGGAAGGAATATGCAAAAAAAAAATCTCCTAGTGTGTATTGTAAAGTGAAAGAAAAGAGGAGGAACAGCTAATGTTTGAAGTGACAAAATCTACAAGTCTCCATATAAAAGGGAAATAAAAATATCAAGAAGAGAGAAAAGGGGAGAAAAAAAGAAAAGGACAGCAGTTTTCAAGGAAAAGAAATTCCTCGTAATTGTTAAAAAGTTAACATGTGAAAAAATGCTAACATTTCCTCGAATGGAAAACAAAAGCTCATGTCACAAGCTTTACCATCAGAATACAGGTCTCCAAAATCTTAGTGCTCTCCTAGTGGAAATAAATCTGGGTAAAGCAAGCAGCTCTTCTTTAGGGAAAGAAAAAAAAAAAGAAAAAAAAAAGAAAAACACTTAGGTTAAAAGTGAAGAGCTATGATATTTACTTTTGAATAAAATGTAAGGGAAGGAACTTTACGTAACAACTGCCGCTAACCTTGATCCAATTATGCTGAAATTAAAACTGAGAGGTTATCAACATACCAAACACTCAGCTTTACATTTTGATTTCTTCCTTTGTTCCAGACTCAGTACGGTCATTTCCCTGACCCTCAAAAAACTAATTAAGAAACCCCCCCAAACCTAAGCCCTTTCCAGGGCAGGCAGAAGCCACCAGCTCTCATGGTTTGA
Source organism: Melospiza melodia melodia (assembly GCF_035770615.1). NCBI lineage: Eukaryota > Metazoa > Chordata > Aves > Passeriformes > Passerellidae > Melospiza > Melospiza melodia. Next base: position 112,811,082 of record NC_086195.1, on the reverse strand, counting down.
GATCTCTTTGCAAGCAGTTTTCTTTACCAGGAGAGGCTTTGTCTGATTTTAAACTTCCCACCATAAGGCTGATACTATGTCTCACAGACATAAGGTGAAGATTAATTCCCCTGAAACTGATGGAAGACATAAAGGTATGAAATTGGCCTCCCAAAAGTGAAGAAAGTGAAAGAATAAGCCCTAGCACTTCCTCAACATCCTAAGGGAGACAGGCGGTCTGCACCCAGCTGCGGGGACTGAGAGTGGTGAGCTGAAGAAGCGCTCACAAAAACTCAGCGAATTAAGAAATTTAACCCCCGTAACAACCAGCTTTGGATATCAAAAGGGACAGATTGGAGGGGGTTGCTCCTGAGAGCACTTGCCTGCTGGAAAGACTGTAGCAGGAAGAAATGAAAAGGGGGCTTCCAAGTGACCTTTCACAAGCACTCACTCCAACTGATCAGGACACATTGCATTATAGCCAAAAAACAGATAGCTGAACCAAATGGGGAAGGAGAGCCCCAATGATTTAAAAAAAAAAAAAAAAAAAAAAAAAAGACACAGGGAAGTGTGAGTGGAAATGAAAACTAAGCACCAAATCCAAAGCTGCTGGAAAGTAATTTTAGGAAAAATATGTGTCTTTGTCTGCTATTTAAAAATTTTCCCTATCTCCAGTAAATCAATGTAAGTCGTATAACTGGGCTCCAGAGAAAAGATTAATACAAGAAAAGATGAATATAAACCAGGAACTTAGTGGCAAAAGCTTAAAATCATGGACCCCTAAGCCATAAAATGATAAAAGGCTATCATAGGTTAAATAGTTAACCAAACTTTCTCCTCCCACCAGCACTAAAAGTAAAAAAAAAAAAAACAACAAAAAAACCCCTTTTATTTACCCCACCATGTTCTTTCAACTACATTTGACCCTGTTGTTTTGGTTCACTCTGAGCTCCATCATGCCTTAAATTGCTTTGACTGAAGATCAGGCATTTTTTCTTCTCAATTCAAAATGGCCAAATTAGACAGCGAGGATAAAAATAAAAGGACCACTGGCTTCTCATATTACTAACATGTCCTGTTTTCAGGGCAGCAAAAATAGCCTGTTTGTGAGGAAGAGGAGAGTGCTACCGTTCTTTGACTTAAGAAGTGAATTTTAAAAGAGATTTAAATAATGGCTCAGGGTGACAAGGGCTGCTGCTTCCTACTAATGGCAACAGGCTGCTCCTCTCGGGCAGCCTGTGTGTGTGTGTGTTTGCTATCATCCAAGGTTAATTGGTGTCCTGTCTTGGGGAGCTTTAGCATATGTGACATACAGTTGAGGCTTTGCTCCCTTCCTTACGGTGTGGATAACCCTGAATCACCCGTCATGCCCATAAAGGATTCTCAAGCCAAGCTGTACCTCACTTTGCTTTTACCATTGACAAAGTATCTGGCTTCTTGGGATGCTTTCTGATGCTTAAGCAGACCCACAGCACTGCAGGGCAATGGAAAAGCACTCTGTCTGTCTGTAGCATATTCACATTGCCACTAAGGAACATGCAGTTAGGATAACAGTTAATTTCTCTGTCTTCGTAAATATAAAGATATAGAAATAAATGCCAAGTATGGACAGTTTTAAAGAAAATTTTAAGTGTTTTAATTTACTTAACTAATTCAGTTTCTAAGTTGCATTTTTAAAATCTACAACACTGTAAATAGATATTGCAAAATTTTGTCTAGCTGCATGTTTTTTTAAGCGAAACTCTTGCATTACATTTTTTAAACAGAATTGCAACTTGCAGCTGCAACAGAAATTTGCAACACATTTTAAATAACAAAAACATCCCACAATAAAGATGAAGATCCAATACCAACATTGAGAGATTTAGAAAAAAATATACACATAAATTTGCCTTTTTAAGGTATGCATTGATAAGTAAGAAGATATTGCTTTTAGTTATGTGATGTTGATGTATGATTTGCTTTGATTTACTTGTGTTTGGGTTTTGTGTACAGACAAATATGCACCAAGTGTTATCAGAGCTGTATGGCACAAAGGGAAAAACATGCCTTTGGAGGTTAAGAATCTTCCAGTTCAGGGGGAGGACCACATATAACCAAAAAGCTGTCCTGCAACATCCCACGCCAAAATCTGTCTTAGGAAGTGAATACATAAAACCCACAAATCTGCAATGGTTACCCTTTTATACAGTCAGATCCATCCTGGTGGCCTCTGCAGAAAAGCTGAACTTTGAAGGGATTCTTTATGTCACTGCAAAACCACTCTTGGCTCTTCCAGTTCTCCCCTCCATCTTACCATCAGGTACTTACTTCCCTTGCTCCTAAATCTGCCCCAGCCCTTTCGCACACTGACTTTGCACCCACCCATCTCAGTGCACATGCACCAAAATTGGTAACGATGTTTGGGCACAATTACTTTTCTTGCTGAAGGTGTTTTCCCCTCTTTTCTCCCCCGCTGCCCTCTGTTCCCTCGGCGTCGGTTCCCACACCAGGACACCGGGAGCATCCCCAGCACTGAGCTCCTGCAGCCCCGGCCGCCGGCCCAGCTGTGCGCGCATTGGCTAAATGCTGCAAGGTCAAGATTCAAAGATTCAGAGCGGGATTCAAAAATTCCACGCTAATTACTGTGATTAAAGTCCAAGTCCTAGACTCATCCAAAGGCTCCTGAGCAGTTTAGGAGCAGGCTGCTAATGAGTTATACACAAAGTAAGAAACAGGCACTTGATAAAGTCAGAATCAATAAAGTGCCATTCCTGCCTGTTAAAATGATCTTGCCATCCATCACAGAGAGTCACTATGTTCACCAGAGCCTGTGTAGGTTAGATATCTATGTCTGCATGGTGTGAGAGAAAAGGAAAACACTACAGTCCTTAAAACCACTTCTGAATTATATCTGAGTTGAAATAAAATTACACCGAAGTTGTGATTGACAATTTTTAGCAGAAGGAAATGAATGGAGTGTCAATATACCAGTGCTGAAGAAGTTAGGAGAAAGAAGGCATTTGTCATCCACTTTGGGTCTTCCAGAATTTCAGATTTTTTTTATTACAAACTGTTGTCTTCATAATTTTGGTTGTGGTGAGGTTATTTTACAAACTGAAGGTCCCTTCACACTTCTAGGAATTTTTCACTGGTAGACCATATTTTATCTCAATTTTCAATTTACATCAGTCTACATTTAGTCAAACCACAAACATTTTGATGATTTCTGCACTTAGAAACATAGGTAAATTATAATACTATATAAAGCACAGACATTTTTACCATATAAGAAAAAGAAAACAATATTGCAGTCTTCTCTGCATTTTGAAACTGCTCCTGTAAACCCACTTGTTTACAGGCATGTGCCTAGCCCAGAGAAATCAAAAAGATTAGTCAAACACCTAGAGTTAACCATGTCCTTAAGTGCTTCCAGGACTGGGGATTAATTTTGAATTATGAAACTGTTCCATTTCCATGTGTTCTTAGGCTATACATGGGTCAACCAGCTTTTTTCACGTTTTTGCACAGAGACTTGTGCAAAATTGAGACTTAGATGTATATGGATGCAATCCAGGTGGTGAATATCTTTTAAACAATATAAAGATGCTAAATTTCAGCTGGTGGAAAAAACCAAACTTACATGATATTTTCAGAATAAGATTAAAAGTAAACATATTATTTATGTTTAGCCAAGTATTATTCTGTAGAATTATTACGTGGAGGAATTACTAAGTCAAAGAATTATTTTGTATTAAACTGGACTTACTCAGAATGTTTTCTGCACCAAATAACTGAGCAGTGAAAAACAATTTAGCAAGCAATTAGTAAATATTAAATTGCTGAAGAACAGAACTATAAAACTACAATGCACTGCAATTAGATCCAAAAAAAGAAAATGTTGTAATTACTTCAAAGCTGATGCAATATGACAGAAAAAAAGAACGAATACACAATGCTTTCAGTTCAACAGCAATTGTGGCCACACTAATTGAAAACCAACTGCTCCCTGGCTTTGAATACAAGCCTGGTGGAAATTTAAAAATATTTCCTAAACGGACAATAAAGAAGAACGCTTACAAATCCTGCAGTGCTCCAGGCAACACTTAACTTTGGGAATGTCTACAGGCAGAAATACTACCCTGCAATATGGCTCAGGATGGCACAAACAAGCATCTGTGTTTATTTTTTAACTAGTGGATTTATAAGAGCAATGAAATCCCTACATAAGCATTTTATATTGACCTGATATGGACTTACTGTTTTAACCAGCTTTTTAACTAACTCCACAAGTTAATAAAGGCAACTACATGAATCCTTACTGCCTACACATTAAGATAAGAAAAACATTCATTAAGCAATATCCAGACTGTTTTAATTACAGGAATATCACTCTTATTTGTAGTATAATGTTCGTTAAGTACAGTATAACATTTTCTTAAAATGCCCCAGAGGCAGTTAAACTCTTGATTAGCTATTAAAAAAAAAAAAAAAAAGAAATCTCCCTTAACTTCAATCACAGGAGTTAATGCCTACTGCAATGAAATTCCAGCACTTATAATCATGCAAAAATGTCATATGAAAATCTTATTAACCATGAAAACATTATATAAGATCAAATGAATCTTCTGTGCTGTTAGCACTACTCAATGTTAGCAAAATGTTGGACTTTTTCTATGCTGATTGTGGTAGTAACAATAATAAGCCCAGCCCTATTTCTTTTGAAAATGACATGAATTGAAAACATGCTCTTATTTTATTAATTTCAAATTATAGCAAGGAATGCACAAAAATTCTGACTTCCATATTTTCATGCCTTTAACTACATCTCTGTTCTATTATCCAATGTTAAAGCATACCAAACTAGAAGCAGTGGGTGGATTAAAAAACATAAAGACATAACCTTCATGATCTCTAGGAAATAAACACTATTTAGGTGCTTTACTATTCAATAATGAAACTTCCTTTTTTTCCCTGCCTTTTCCAGTACATTACAAAATTTAACATTATTATTGTTATTGTACAGAGTACAATGAAACATCTATATTTTCTTCAGTATTTATCCTGCATCTGCCCCTTATTCCATACAGCTCTTGAAAAAAAAAATGTTGTTCATTTTTTATTTGCTAAGACCACCAGGAATTAAAAAATTGTGAACAACATGATGCATTAAAAATTGCAATATTTTTAAAGTACATATTGAAACATTATTTTCTGGTTCTGTGTCTTTGACTTTGTATTTTCAAGCTTTTTCAAAGACAAAAATTTTCTTGAAAGTAAAAAAAAGTAAAAGGTGAGATTTCAGGAATCAGGATTAAAGGAAATAACAAATACGGTGATGTTAATGATAAATAGGTGACAGCTGTCAGCTCATTTTGATCTTTCACATAAGCAGCTGAAGGATAATTTTATTATATGGGAATGCCAAACCCTAACTCCAAAATGGCCCTCCAAAACCATCTCCTTAGTAAGGTCAGCAAACTAAAAATTGCAAATTTAGCACCCACCAGTGTCTTCAAGCTCAGCACCTCTCTATGCACAGAGTTGCCCACAGTGAGTGATCGGGGTTTGCTACCCTGAAAGGGACAAACCCCTCCCTCCACTGAGCTGCTGGGTCAGGTCCTGCCACCCCCATGGGTGCATATTTGGGGGGAGTGGTCAAAGCCCTGGGTGCACCTTTCAAGGGCAGATTGAGCCATAATCCTCCCCCTGACTCAGGCAGTTCCGATGTCCCCTGAGGAGGTGAGTGTGCCTGGGGGAGATGAACCCCACCCCAGGGTGTCCCCAGCAGGGAACCAATTTCAAGGAACACATCGGTCATATCATGACAGCCTGTCCTACCAGGCACAACCCTTGTTGTGTAGGCAAGCTCAAAGACCATAAAGGTGCTGAACCTACCAGGCAGATAATATGAATGTGTGATGGGGGATAAACATTAGCCAAGGAATACATTTTAACACTAAATCAGAAGATTGCTATAACTTTATTTTTTTTAGCCCTATTCCTAAGATACTTTTATAATTTAATTCTCTGAACATTTTCACAGAACTCTTCAGATTAGCTTTGCCACATCCCAAGAAACTCAGAAACCTGTCCTAAAACCATGGCTCCCAGGTCCCTGTTTCAGATCCCCCACTGTCAAAGTCCCATCCCATCTGAGGCTCAGTTCATCATCAACATGGACACTTTAAAAAATCATCCAGACTGAAAGTCAGATGGGGTGAAAATCAACTTCTCTGCAAACCAGCATGATTTAATTATCAGGTAGCAGCTCTTTTTGGGGGCACCTGATGGGCCTGTGCAAGGGCAAGTCCAAGCACTCTCATTTTATGGCATGTGGAATACAGATAACTTCCCTGTGGAAGTTTCTAATCTGTATTTCCCAGGTGAGATTACTTGTGTGGTTATGGTTGCTATAACATATATCCACTGTGGCCAGTGAACACATGAAAAGGCCCAATGACACTTCGGCAAAGCTGAAGAACCAAAGCTTCTCCCCTCACCAGCAGCCTTGCTCCACAGGACATTCCTTTTCTCCCAGACATCGCAGTTCCATTAAATGGGGATTTCCTATCTCACTGCCTCACAACACTGGTTCACACACTGGTTCCCCTCTCTTAAAACTAAATTTTAGGAAACAGCCTTGTCCTTAGTGGCTGCCTAGAGGGGAGGAAAGAGTTGGATATTAGAGAGAAGTTGGCAGAGAGGGAAGGGAAGAAAAAGAGAAGAGGTCACCAAGCACACAGCTTGCTTGGGAGACCCATGAAGAAGAAATTCTTCCAACTTAGTTTAAGAGTGAGGGTTTTCCTCTAAATTCTTGACACAGGCTGTTCAATATTTATTTAAAAACAAGTAAAGAAGAAAAATCCACTTCCTCCCTTGCAGTCTGCACATATAAAGAAAATGGCTTTTAGCTCATAATGATGGTACATTATAGATAAGCAAAAGTCCTGGATTACAGGAAAATAAAATCTACAAGGAGAAATAGGATTAAGCCTACTTCCACATAACAGCTTTTATGACATTTAAATGAGCAGCCGTGTTTCTTTAAGTAAGTGTTATAGCATTCCACATCTGTATAAAAACTGCATGACAGACAGACTTTCTCAAGTCACTGATATATAACCTTGTGAGGATAAAAAAATCCCTGTGAAAATGCATAAAGGCATTGCTTGGCTTTCCTTTAAGTCTTCCTTTACAACCTATGTCATGAATATAGGTTTAGGCTTAAGGAAATAAGGCAGTTAGATCACATATGTCTTTTGTCCTGTACTGCACAAAGAGAAAAATTATTCCATTACCGAATCAGCCAACTTTTTTTCTTTGGGTAACATTTTAGATATACTTCAGTGTAAAGGCCTTGAGATACATTTTAATTCTGCAGTGCATGTCAGCAATCTGTAAGAATATTAAGAAACTCTACCTCCCAAAGTTAATATTGTATATAAGGAATTTGGATAGTTTGAACCAGTTTTAGTTTCACTTGATGCCTTGCTTGCCATCATCTGTTTCCTTGCTGATAGGAAGAATGTTATGGATGTTTCAATTTTTATCTTCTTCCTGAATAACAGTTTAGTTGAGCTGATGTCTCAGTAACAGCAAAATTTGTTGACAGAGATTAACATCAGATGTGGTGAAAAAAAAATTGTGGCATATTGACTCTCTTCTCTAGAATATATCCAGCAGGCAAAGCCTTCCTCCTTTTTTGTTTTTGTGTCATTTGTGTTTAAGGGAGAACATGCAAAACAATGACCTCACTAGTTCTGTGTGCAAGCAAGAACAGAATCTGAGACACCAAGCAGACATTAAAATAGGCCCACCCTTAAAAGTAATGTTTTCTTTTGGCCTGCAGCCACAATAGTCTGAGGTGAGCATTTATATGTGTGTGTGCTTGTGTTTATATATTTGTGTGCCTTTATATGTCTATCTACATACACAATCTATTTATGTATTTGTGCACATATAAATGTACATATATAAGTGTCCATATATGTACATGTGTATACATGTATGCATATAAGAAGACCCAACATGGCATAGTACAACAGCAGCACTGATCAGTGGAAAGTGGTAAAAAAGAATGGACTTCCATAAATCCAAGCAATAGTAAAACTGTTTTTTTCCCCCCAACTTTTAGCCTCAAAGATTCCTCATACTTTGCTGGAATAAACTACCTGTTCCTGCATCTCCAGCAAAGGCATTAGAGTGGGAGTTCTCCAGTGGAATACAGAGTTCCCCCAGCACCCCAAATGTACCAGACTGAGAGCTGTTCCACCATTACTTATGGATGGCCCTGCCTTGCTTTTGCAAGGCTTGAGGTCTTTGCATCACACACTGCATCCACACGCTGTGGGCATCCTGTGCACCTTGCAATTTCAGGTGTGACCCTGCATATTTACAGCTGCTGTAGACTGAAGCTGTGCCTCAGTGAGCTAAAGCAGTGCAGCCCCTCATGTTACTGCTGTCTTTGACAAATCCCTGCCAGAATAAACAAGCCACAAGTGACACTCCTTTCCACTTCATCTCCTGGAGCTCAACATTTTTAGCCCTGAAAAAGTGAACATTCATATCCTCTTTTCCTTGCCCCTGCTCATACTACTTTGGAGGTGAAGGAGGGGATTTAGGGGCTGTTTCACCAATTCTCTACCAGTATTTGTTAATAGAGGGGAAGAAAGACTAATGGCTAAACCAGGCATTTACAGCAGTAGCCAGAAACATTAAACTGAACCACAAAAGACGGGGTTTGGGAGAAGAGATAATAATTCTTTCCTTTTTCCCTTTTGAGAAGCACCAGGATAAGGTGGGGCACACTCTTGTCATGAGTATCTTAAGGGTCTTTTCCAATCCAAATTATATTCTCTTTCCCTCTCCTAAGGGCCCAGTCTGGGCTGTGAAAACCACAGCTGAGGCCTTAGAAAAACAGGCTCTGTTCCTGTCCTAAGCAGATAAAATGTAAATTGTTTTCCCACCATGACAACAGTCATACACGCTAACTTGAGCATTTTGAAGATGTTGATAGATTTCGATCCACAAAAAGGACATTATAACCATTAGTAAGTACGTTTTTTCGTGACTCCGTGGCTTATATTAGTTTGAAAAATAAATAACCAGTAGTTAAGTTGCATGTGGTTGTAATTATACTAATCATAAAATATTCTGTTTCATTATTCTCTAACCTCTGCAAAAATGTTCCTGTTATGAAGAAACAGAAGACAGATTCTAGACCAGGACAGACTGAATTAAGGAGAAGTGAAGATAAAAGAGGCTGGAGAGACAAATAAGGTTGCAGGTGGCTGCAGTATATTTATTACCCTGTTATTTTAAAGGACATTCACATCTTGATTCAAAATACACTTTTATTACTCTCTACACCTTTTCCATTGCTTGGAAACAGCAATCAACAAAGCAATGTTTAACCTATCACAAGGAATATTAGGGGGGCTTTGAAAACAGAGAAGATGGAGAACTTTGTAAGACTGTTCATGTTTGAGACCCAGTAAGGAAGAAGCCTAAAAATCATCTACAGGAGGAAGAGAATGAAAGGGTAATTGTAAGCTGCAAGAAGCTTACAGGTCTGGCAGAGTAATTAAGTGAGGAAAGCCCAGGACCAGGGCACCACACACACAAAAACTGAAGCTGACAACAAGCAACAGGCAGCTCTAGAGGTCAGTCAGAGCAGGAGAGTCCTGAACAGCCAGCACACAGCAAGGCAGGAAGGCCCAGCTGGCCAGGAGAGGGGTGACAAATGCATAATGCCTTGGTGAGATGGCCCCCGGGCACCACAAGGAGTTTTAGGTTTGTGCAAGTGGCAAGGCAGACTCTGCCAGGATATGTCCTCAGCTGAGCCACCACAGAAGACAAGGAAGGAATGTGGGAGAGATGAACAAAGAAAGGAGGTGAGACCATGGAAAAGAAACCACACCATCAACCAGGGATGCAAACAAGAAGACATAGTAGGCACTCACTTAGAAAGTCTGAAGAAAACAAGGTCAAAGGCAAGATTAAAAGAGCAAGGTGAAGATGTAATTTAAAGATAAAAAAGAGAAAAAACAGGAAGAGGACAAGGTCAATGGAGATTTTGGTGAGGGAAGAATCAATGAAGCAGGAACTGAGCAGTCTCTTGATTCAGCATCAGACACAGAGAAGATGTATTAACTCAGGGCAGCCAGCTGTATCACTTAAGGAAAACAGGTAGAGTGGCATAAATATTTGAAAAATGAAACAGTGGAAAGAGGAGTCAAGGGTGGGAGCACCAGGGAGGAAGAGGAGGAAGCAAAAAGGAGACAGGGGGATCTTGATTCAGCCACTAAGCTGAGCCTAATGTGAAGAGTCTGAGCACTTATGTAGCATCACTTGACTAACCACCACTGTGAACCAGGGCCTGGTACAGGAGCCTTCCAGCAGAAGACTGAGGAAGATGTGTGAAATGCACAGAACACAGTGATTCAGCATTGAGAATGGAAATGAAATGGGGACTTCCATGGCCATCCCAAAAGAAGTTCTTTTGAAACCTCCTAAGTGTGACCTTTCACCTCACTTCATAGAGAAAGCAGAAAAATATTTTTATGCGGCCTTCACACTGACTTCTTGTACACAAGCAATCATTTAAATTTAGGCTTCTAGATCATTTTGCCAGCACTTAATGTTGCATAAAAATAAAGAAACTTAAGCTCCCTGCAACGCAGTGCAAGTGACTGAACTTCCTTTCAGTAGCCAGAACTGCATCTATTAAATGTGTGAAATGCTAAAGGTAACAGTGTCCAACAATAGAAAATGAAGCAAAAGGAATTTAGACCAACCTCAGGAACCAGTTTGCCAAAATTATGGGTGAATGCTAGGGAAAAAGGACAATTAATACAGGGACAGATGGCTAAGCAAAAACAAAAGCCATTATCTAAAACCTGGCTAAGGAAAGCTTAGCAACTGATTTGTTCAACAGACGGAATTAAAGAACTCAATTAAATATAGTACTATCAATAGTTTGGATCGCAAGGAATAAGAAAATAGAGGACTTGCTGTCATTTGTGGCAACATTAAAGTCTTTCTGTGCTTACATTAAATATTAAGGTGCTCAAGTTTTATACAGAAACAGACATTAATCATCCTTGTGAGAAGGTGGGTTATAGAATGCAAAAACCTCTAGCCCAGTAATAAAAGCTTTAGTGACTTGAAAATCTTAGAAAACCATAACAGTGTTCTGCAAGTGGTCTGCAGCTCAGGAGATCCTGCTGAAATATGACAGTCTTTCCCTTCCCTCTTGATTCCCCCCCAAAACATGCATGCATATAGTCCAGAAAAACCATACTCAGGTGAGATGGGCAGTCTTTGGCTGTGTCCCCATGGGGATGAAAGGTTACTCCAGAACAGCAGCATCGTTTTTTGAAGGTGTCCCATCTGAAACACATCAGCTGACAGCCACTACTGAGCAAGAGCTGGGAGAACAGCACGGGAAGTGGTACAAGAAGATATGTCCCACATGTGTTTAGAGTCATGCTCAGAGAGAGATCTGCGACCTCTGGCAGCTCTTAGCAGAGGGAGGGTGCAGCACAGGCTCTGAAAAATCCTCTGGCATCACCACCTGAAGCACTCTCTGCCAAGCAGCCCATGGAAAACTTTATCTGGGGGAGTTGCAGCCGCTCTCATGCTAGGAGCAGGCACACGCACAGTCAAATCACTTGGTCCTGTACTAAAAGAATTAACTCCAAATAAATATCTGAATCTCTGCCTGCAGCCTCAGTACAAACATTGACTCCCTCAGGGGAGCACTCCATGAAAAGTTGCTCAAGTAATTAAAATGAAGCCTTCTAAGAGCTTTACACAGCACAAAATGATGGCTAAACCTGTCTGCCATCACTGTCTGGTATGAACAGCCTGAACCGATAGGCCCCACTCATACATGCAAGCCATGTTTGGTTCTTGTTGATACTTTAGCAGTACTTTAATTATTGTAGTAATTAGTTGACATGCATTGTTTCAACACATCACATCTCCATGGTGGCATCATCAGTTTGTAATAGAGGCTTCTTTAAGAAAAGAAACAGCTTCCTAATTTTTTTATTAAAAAAAGTTAATAATTACAGGAACACTGACAGTGTTGCTATAGTTACGACTATATCAGCCTTTCACTTACAACTCCCCGTTTTCAAGGGTCAATAACTCAGTTGTCAAAAATCCCACTGGGCAGTAGCCTGACACGTCTTAGACATAAATGAAACAACTGCATAACTAAAAATCAGCTGTTACACTCTTGTGAACATTTTGAATCAAATCACTCTTTCCATATGATATTTTGAGCATCCAACAGTAGGTTTTGTGGCTTTTTTTGTATATATTTTTTGGCAGTCTGTTGGTCCTTTAGGTGCTCCAGCGGTTTCGGCAACTGCCAGAGGGAAAGGAAGAAGAGCCATCACTTTCTCCTCCAGCCATTTCATCCCATCCCACCAGAAAGGAAGCAATTCTGGACGCGCCCGCTATGGTCCCAACAAAACTTCCCCAGGATTTTCAGGCACAAAAGCTTCACACGCATGTGCAGCAGCTGGATTACCACAAAAGACCATAACGGCCCTAAGAGCCGTTACGGTATATCAAGTGAGTAAACCGAAAACTAAGAAGGATTTACACAATGACCATAGTGGCTCCCTGGGAGCCGTTACGGTCTATCAGGTCAAAAATCCACTTTTCAAAGAGCGCCTAAATATGTGTATGCCCAACAGGGCCTTGAATCTCCGGAGCAACTATCACACACATTTTCAAAATCAGCCAGGGAAGAGAAGGGAGATTACACCCAACAACATAAAGAGAGAAATTTTTTACAATGAATAAAAGACATATCATGCAAATTCTAAAGACCTACATTTAAATGGAAAGAAGTGCACGTTAAGTTGAGAAATAGGACACAACATGATTTCTTCATTGTCAAAACAGGTCCTTTGAGGCTTTTTCTTTTTTTTTCTTTTTTAATGAAAAAGGAAATTTCCCACCAAAGCCAATCATTTTAAAAAAATTAAAAGTTAGTTTTCAAGAAGTACAGATATAATGCAATCACAGCTGGGTTCTGAATTGCAGTTCTGCTGCATTTCAAGTCTCTAGTCACGGCACAAGTTGGTAACAAGGCTCAGCTTTGCCTTCCTTTAATTCTCTCCCATTGTGTCACGAAACGAACAAGTTACTCAAGACAGTAATTTTCTCCGTAAAAGTCACGTCTATTTTTTCTAAAAAGAAATCTGTAATAAATCATCAGCCTACTTACTTTTTCTTCTTCCCCTTCCTTTACATGACATATTTGTTCCTGCAGCAAACCTTGCAAGAGAACACTTTCTCTCTATGACCTGAGATAACGGTAATGTTGAAAGAATGGCCTCACTTGTCAAAGATTAGAGGGCTGTCTGCAGCCTACACTCGTCTTTACTTCAGCCAAATAGGCCCAATAAATGCTAATACTCAGCATGACGCATTGAGAACGCTAAGCCTCAACACTGACTAAGAAGAAAGTATCACAAATTTACTGAAATTATCTATAGCACAATAGAGAAGAGAAGGAATTAATCAAAGTCTCTCTCTTAATGCAATGCTTGATTGAACTATCCCAATCCCTTTTTAAATAGGATAACCTAGTGGCAAGTGACCCCGATGACACATCCTAGAGAGGTACACAAGTACCACTTGTTCGATTTTTTTTCTTTTATGACCTCATTAAGAAGGATTTTGAAGATTGTTCCTGAGTATGAGAACAAAGTGTCTGAAGATATCTCTAGCTTTTTATGTCTTTAGCCTTTTGCTGTTGAAATGGATTTTGAACAAGTGTTTATAAACTAAGTACATGCACAAGCAAAAAAGAAAATTCCTTAAAAATTAAATCTACTGATGCTACCTTTTCTTAAATGCAAAGACTAGCTAAGTCTCCAAGAAAAAAAGTTTTGCCAAGATGAACTCATGATTGCATCTACCCCCCGCCCTGTACTCCCTCTCTCTCCTTTCCTGTTATAGACCTCATTAATTAGATTTGGCGGCAATTTTCCCTTCCTTATCAGGGAAGACAGAGTCTGCCAAATCTGCTAGTGTGAAAATACTCCATCGCCAGTAACATTTTTTCCTAAGTGTTTGTTGATTCCACGCTTGGATTTAATATCAAGGATTATATTTTATAACCAGAAACAAACAAACAGATTTATAACTGAAGACTGAAAGGCAAACAGCAGAAAAAAAGCAAGCCAAGTACTGAACCTAAATGTAGCATTTTTATTGACTTCTTAGAAACCAAATAACCTGGCATATTAGTGTGTGCATTCTGCAACAGACATTCAGCCCCATTGTACTACTTAGAAGAGAATAAAAAGAAACCCTACTGTTTGAAATCCAGCGGAACATCCCCACAACAGAGCACAACTGTTCCCTCATGCATGAATGGGAAGGAGATGAAAGAAAAGATGGACTTCTGAGGTACAGCAAAAAACAAAGACAACAAAAGTGCTGATCATGAGGGAATGACACAACTCATTGCTGCAAAAAGGATGAGAGAAAGGAGCTCAAACAATGGTGCAGACAGCTAAGTGACATGTAGAAGAATTGAAAAATCTACAGAAGTGTCTTTTCTTTCCACACTTGACGAGAAACAATTAAATGTTGGTACATCTGTCATAAAAAAGATAATTGAAACCTGTTACCATCATTATAGACGGTAACTTAACTACCAAAACTGTAACTGTCCAATTAAGTGTTGCCCCCTCTGTTATCTATACCACTTGCTAAAATGAAAAAAAACCCTTTAAAGCTGGTGATGATTTACCCCCAGTATAGTTGTTACAAGCCATGGAGCTGAACTGGCACGTTTTACAAGGTGGATATTTAGGCTGCAGGGTACCTATGTCTATTTGTACACACACAGATGGGGAAGGCAGGCACACATGGGTGCATGGGGGCGCACATGCGTGAGCGCACGCATTCATGCACTTGCACTCGCACACCCACCAGCCAGGACAAATTTTGCAAACAGATGAGGTTTTTGACAAGGAATCCAAAAAACCCAGATAACTGCCAGAAACCTCACTAGGTGTTTACTCCCGTGAAGGTCCACCAGCCTGTGAAAACAACACTAAACTAATCCGCTGACTGTTGCTACTTGCTTGATAACGCGCAACACTCCGCAAAACCGCAAAGCAGTTATTGACCCTGTCAGAACACCTGATTAATGGATAAATGCTGTAATTGATTAGCAGAGCAGTGTGAATTAAAACAGAATACAGCATCAATAATGAGCCACTGACAAAAGGTAGCTGACATAAAATGTAAAATGGTAGCCTGCAGCCATAAAATGTAAAATGGTAGCCTGCAGCCATATCTCATCAAAGACATGCGTTTCTTAAAAACAGAAGAAAACACTACCCCTGAAAAAACCCACAAGTGCGGTGTCCTGTTCTCTGCATTCTTTAGGCTTTTCTCTTGGTAATGATTAAACCACCAGCAAAATGTTATGGGAACTACTCGAGAATCCACTTCATACATCAAGCCAGGCAAGGCAGTTAAATGACTGCATTATCCTCTGGGCTTCTCTACCCTTAAATTCACTGCTCTCCATTTTATCCCGGTGAACTGTGATTTTGGAGTGGCGCCGGGCACATCCAAGACTGCCTTCAGTGGGGTGCACAGGCAAATCCCACAGCTCATAGGTACGCAAGGGAGCCCCACAACGGTGTCACACCAAGGAGACAACTTGGAGCTACAATCATCACATTGTTACACTTGTTTTCCATTCCCTTGAGGGCCTCAGGAGGCCAAATGATCCCACTTTTGTTCCTTTTTCTTTCTGATTTAATCCTCCTCTGAGGCCTTACATTATGCCTGACACTATATGAAATAGATTATATAGATTTCATACAGCACCCACAAACACACACGTGATGTTTCCCTGCTGTAGGAAAGCGAGTTTGTAACACAGCGTCAGAACCTTTCATGGCACCTATCCTGGTCCTCCAGCTCTTTAGGCACCCTGCATTACTCTGTGCATTAGGCAAGTTGACACACCTAATGTAATGCCATCAGACATATCAAAGCTGTCTTGGTACAAGCAGAAAAAAACATTAGCTTGAGTAGAGCACTTAATGCAATTACGTTGCTCTGACTTCCTGAGCTAGCTCACTCAGAAGTAATTTAAGCTTTTCTACATGACACTGTATTGTACCCTGCAAACACAGCCTCTGCTCAAAATGGTTGTTGCTACCAGGGAAGACTCTCGGAAGTCTCTATATGTCATTTCCCCCCTTAAAATAAAACCCAGAAACTGTTAAACTGAAGATCCGTGCTTTTGATATGAAAAATATGAATAATGAAAACAGTGGCATTATTCCCTTGCAATAATTATCTCAAAATCTGTCAATCTGATGCCCATTTTACATTTCTCCGCAAAGCAAAATATATTTTTCTAGCAGTTCTACAGATTCACAGATATTTATTCACAGATTAAGTCCTTTGGAAATCCACATCATTTAGGATATTTTTTTTTCCATTAGACTTATTTTGGGTGCAGAATGATATTTCTCCTTCCCCAGCTGCTTCAGGGCTACTATCTTTTCAGTGGCATCACAACTTTTTAAATTTAAGTACTTTACCAGTTCAGAAGCAGATTTCATTATATCTCACACCAATAATCTAATGCATTACCTGTGTAGGTGATCTCTATTTATCAACCAAGAAAATCAGGTATTTCCAAAGAAAAAGCCTGGTGGTCTTTGGGTTGGAAGATCTGCCTCTCTCCCTTTACTGACCTAACAAGAAGTTACGCTAACAACTTGCACTTTAAAAGCTACAGCTGCATCACAAGACTTCTGCACTAGCAATTTAAGATAATTGCAATTAAGGAGGCTTTTAACCCTTCCTATGGTGTTCCTGTTCCTCTGCAGCTCTCTGTGAGGACCAAGGGAGGGAGAAACGAAGTGTGCTCTGATGAGTCCCCTCCCTACAGCAGAACACCTCCAGCCCAGCAGGATCTCCCTCACAGGCACCTCTTTCTCCTAAAACTTGGCTGGACAAAAGGAGGGCCAAGCCACTCTGCATATGAGCTTGTTCCAGGGAAGGGGATCCTGGATCTCCCCTACTGTCCATGTTCTCTGGGAAGTCCTGTGCTCCAGGATACCAGCTGGTTTGGGGAGAACTGAGGCACAGGTACACTTCTGCTATATAAAAAGCATTGGCATTTCTCTCTTGCTGAGCTTCATCAGGAAAAATAATGGATCCTTGATGAAAAAAGCAAATGACTGAACAGCTTGGGCATTTTTGGAGTCTGAATCTGGTCAGAGTGATGGTGAGACTGAGCCCAGCTCTCACTGCCAGGGCAGGTAGGGTAGCACTGGAAT
Source organism: Melospiza melodia melodia (assembly GCF_035770615.1). Lineage (NCBI taxonomy): Eukaryota > Metazoa > Chordata > Aves > Passeriformes > Passerellidae > Melospiza > Melospiza melodia. The sequence continues at coordinate 112,793,776 of NC_086195.1, read as the reverse complement.
ATCAGAAATATAGGCACCAAGGCACTCCTTTAAAAAAAATGAACAAGGAGACCTGCTGACAGCTCAACTATTTCCTGGAATAACTGCTTTGCTTACCTGACTCCAGAGAGCCTGATTGTGCTGGATCCCTGGTGCTGGGGGACAGCTGCCCATAGCCCTGATACAGAAGCTTGCAACCCATAATAGGAGAGCTTACACTGTCTAAAACCATGTAGAAAACACCAGCTTTCTACTGCTTATTATCAAATCCAAACAGTTTTTACAGAAATGAAATCTTGTCTCCTTTCCTTAGCTATTTTTATATTGTATTGTAAAATATGAAACCAGGTTTCAGCCGGGAAGCATTCTAAAAAGTAACCTAAAAATACTTCCAGCATCCCAAAAAGAGGAGCCTGCCTTAAAAAAAAAATACTGACAAGAGAAAAAGTTACATAAATTTCAATGGAAGCAGGATTAGGCTCTTTAAATTATTTTTTGGGGGGGGTTGGGGGGAGGGGATGGAGTGTGCAGGGAAGAGGAGAGACAAAACTCTGGCAGCTGAAGGTTCAGCTTGATCCTCAGAAATTTTAAAGAAGACATTCTTCTCCACAGCTATTGTCAGGGCTGGAGACAAAAGTAGAGGCCCTTTCAGCTGCTGAACTTAGCCAAAAAGCCATTTGTAACTCCTGCAGAGCAGTGCTTTTATAGGTCAGGGCATACTCCAAAAAGATTTTCTCTCTTTTTCATTCTCTTTTTGGAAGATTTGGTTAGGACCCAGAAATTTAGCTCAGAAATAAGCAAGAAATATTTCAGCACATTACAAAACAGCTGTAGAAAGATCTCCAAGTGCATTGCTTTAACACAAACACAGTTTTCAGATTTGGAATTATCTTTTACTAGTTGGTGTGCACACCTGAAGGCGTCATTGCTTCTCAGACATAGTTGTCCATTATTTTTTTTTTTTGTTTTTGTTTTTGGGTCTTGAGAAATATTAATGAATAGGTAAAGAGGAATTTTGGAATTTAATTTTTCTTCTAGTCCCTTAACATCAAAAATCTGGAAAACGGTTTTAGCAAAAACATTTTACCAATTAGAAGGTGCTACATTTTTTTGCCTAATAAAACTCAATCAGATTGGCCAGATGAGAGGGGTGCAAGGATCTGCAAAGGAAATGTCAAGGTAAGAGCCTTGCTCTGTTTGCACACCCAGCTAGTGGGACAAAGTTTACTGGAATGTATGTCTGACTGCACTCTAAGGGCTGCTGGAGAATTCAGGCTTTAACTGAAATGGTGATCTCACTACCTGGGGTCCTCAGATCTTCACCTAAAAATCCTTCCTGTCCCCCAAGAAGAACAACTGGAACTATTTGCTACAAACAAGCAAAGAAGAAAGGAGTAAATCCTACATAATTAAACAGTACAAAAGGAAATGTAGTCAAATAGAGAGAAAAGAAGATTTGAGAAGATTGGTAGGACACCAGAGCCATACACTTAATAAAAGAGAAGGAAACAAACCCAAACATTTTATCAAAGGAAAATATTTTAGAAATCCACATGCCCAACATTCTTGATAAAACTGCTCTGGTAAAATTCCCACTGATTTCCATGACTTAATAGGAAAAGGAGAAATGTCATTAGCTAACTCCTGCTACACATTTAAAGAGAGCCATCTTGTTTAAATATATTTTCTTCCTAAGAGTCTGCATGGCTAAATCATCTTGTTTAAATATGTTTTCTTCCTAAGAGTCTGCATGGCTAAATCAGTGATAATCAGATGCTTTCAGACAACGAGACCCTGCCAAACCCAAACAAATTCTCTGATGTGTGCAGGTGTTGAACATTACACTGGTAATCAGAGTGATTGCCTGGCTTATATTCATATTTAGTGGTGGTGAATGAGCAATATTTGAGTGGGTTAGAAGGTGATCTTGGTACTTCTGCAAAATGAAAATATGGGCTTTGTTTCACCCCAAGTAACATTCCAGCTTTTTGGTGCTCTATTTTCAGTGCAAACCATAACTAGGTGCCCTCCTTTTGATATGTGCCCTAATTTCTTTAAAACATTTTGAATACCACCTCAAGACATTGTCTAACAGTAATTTGCACTCACAACTGAGCACATGCAAGAATAGCTCCAGAGGTAACGATAAGTCACAGCATGCACAGCAGAAGGAGGTTTCAAAAACAATTTTGGGGTTTTTGTTGTTTTTGTGGTTTTTTACATGGGTAAATTAGGGTAGATAAATGCTGCAAAATGAAATCTGCTTCTTCCAAAATACCCAAAGCTCTCAATTCACTAACTGAAGTCACATAGAAATGAAGACCTTTTGGAAAGAAGATTTTCTGTTTCTAGAAGGTTACTGTGGATGAAAACTTGTGCCAGCTGTGGATGAAAACTGCACCGGGTAACCATCAACCACTTTGAGAAGCTGATGGTGTGTTTGCAGGAGTTATTTAAAAATATCACACAAAGTATTCTTTGTAATGCTACTAAAATATATTCCAAAGTTAACAATCTATAACATGAATACTTTCCAAAGTTAGTTAGATATAATACTTTCCAGAGTTAGATATATAACATGAATTTACAAGACTTAGTCCAAATTGACTTGTATGGTTATCTATAATGTTTTTAGCCGTTAAATTTTAAATGTTTCATGTAGTATAGACCTTCTTAGCTTACCACAGCAGTTCTGTTTTACCAATCTAGACAGTTTTTCAAAGCATATTGGCATTGTTCACACTAAACTCAGCCAGTCACATAAAGATGAACAGAATGTGGAGTTTCTTAAATGAAATTACTTTATTACAGATCTCAGTTAATACCAAATCTATACCATGCAATCTTAGTAACATTACAGACCTTAGCAAACATTCCTCTGGAATCCTCATGCAAAATGGTCACCTGCAGCACACATCTAGCTAATGGGACAATACTAGCCAGTAAAATTTATTCCTTCTTTACATTCAGCTCCCCCTCCAACTTAAGAGTAAGCAAGCTGGTTCAAGAAAACATTTTTCTCCATTTCATGCATACAACAAAGAACTAGCACTCCTGTTTCCAAAAAAACTAAAGTTTGGGCTTATTATCGAGAATAATGATCAGTATTTTTATGGATTTTGTACTATACAAAGGAGATTAAATTCTGTCCAGTGGATTTTATAGCAAACTTCTGTGCTGTAATTCCACCCTGGCAAATCTCTTTAGCATAGTTAGTAGTGGCATAGTAGTTAGTAGTGGCATGAGAGACTAAGAGTTTGTCCAATCTTACTGCTTGTTTGTTTGTTTGTGGTTTTGTTTGTTTGTTTTTTAACACTGTGGACTTTTATATAAAATCTATTCACAAATTAAATATGTGATGACTTTGTTTTAACACTCTCTCCCCTCCCTTCACTCCTCAAAAAAGGGCTTTTGGATGAAGAGTCTTTCTCACTGGGTTCACTGATGTCAAACTCAGTTGACTTTTAGGTACTTGCCTCCAAAACAATGCCAAAGTAGGAAGTTCAAGAAGTTTTTATAGTAAATTCCCCGTTATTCAGTTCTGCATTTGTGGAGTTTAATTGACTTTAATTGACTGAGACCTCTAATGTGAATGGCAACAGTTCAGTCCTCATGCAAACTCGTCTGTAGTCACAGAGCTCAGACTGGACAGGTACTCTCAGTGGGTGCAAATAGTCTTTAAATTTTTACCCAATGATATTGGCTTTGTGGCATAATAAAGTGGGTTGATTCTAGAATGAGAGGGCTTTTTTATCTTCCACCTTCAGGTCAGTGTGCTCACATTTTTGATGACTTGCACTGATCTATGTACTTTTCGTGTGTAGTGTGGAAAAGCTAAGTGACTCTCACATGAGCAGCATAAATTTCTTTTATGTTTCTGTAAAGAAAATGAATCACAGGGGACTCCAAATAAAGTTTTGCTTTTTAAACTCTTCTGCTTTTTCAGACAAGACATTAAAATATCAATGCAAAAGTACAAAGATCTTAGCAAAAACCACAGGGATTGCAGATCGATTTTCCTGAAAAGATGTTAAATCAGGGTTTCTTCGCCCCTCTAAAAATGTCATACAGCAACTTGTGGTGCAGCATTTTTTCTAATGTTCCTACCCCGCTTCTACCGTGAGTGTGCCAGGTTACTATCATACACCACGTTATTTTGATTTGTACCAGACAACTCTTAATTACTTCCACATAATTTTAGGCACATGTGCTCCGAACCCCGCTGCTTGCTTCTGCTGCTCCCACAGCACCTGCACGCTCTCCGGAGCCCGGGGAGCGGGGAGCCGTGCTGGTGGGGAGCAGACACGAGCTGCCATCCCAAGGGCCACCTCTCCTCCCCTTTCAGCTGGCCCGAGGCCAGGCTGAGCCCCGGAGCTGCGGTGGCACCTTCCCCGCCGGCTCTGCGGAGGGGAGCCGAGGGCAGGCAGGCCCGGCACCCCGGCACGCTTATTTTCTTCCGCCCGCGTGCGCGGGTGCCAACTCCGGCGTCCATAAAACTGGGTTACATCAAACAGACCAACCGCCGGCATCTCCCCATCATTACCCCCGACACAAGTCCTGACAAAAGGCGCTGCCAAGGCCTCCGCTGACAGCCCGAACAATAGCGGCCACAAAGGCCTTTTCTGCCTGCGCAGATGACATAAATCTGATGCTATAACGCCGGCGCGACTTCAGCTTGCTCCTTATTTATTTATTTAATAAGCCACTGTCATCCATCTCGGGAAGGTGGCTTCCAAACTCCAAATTAATCAAGCCACTGAATGCGAATTTCCATATTGCTCTGCCAAAGGTCTTCTCCACATCAATTGCCGGGAGAAGGCCCCCGTTGTGCTTTGGTGTATTGTGTGTGGAGCTACTGCTGCTGCTAAAAGCCACTCTGTTTTTAATAAACATGCATTGTTCTTTTTGTAGTAAATCCAGGAAATAATACCCAACTGGGAGTTTGGGTGCAAGCTTTTTTGTAGCATGAGCAAAGCGATGGATGCATTTTCATGTCTGATAGTGCGGTGATGGCTCCATTTGTTATTGCTCAGAAGATATTTAATTTTTCAAAAATATAAATTAAGCCAATATTGAAGCAATGCTTTCTTGTTTATCTTGGGAAACCCCAAGCTGAGCCCATTGATCCTGCATTTCTGTGTCGGTCACTTCAGCAAACAGGAGGTTTGCTTCAGGTGCCCTGTGCCCAGCCATTTACCCGACTGCCAGAGTGGGATTTTCCAGAGCACTACAGAAGAATTACATTGACACCTCTGAATTCAACAAAATCAAAACCTCACTGGTTTAACAGAGCCAGAATTTTATTAGTTTGCCTTTTAACATTCTTTAGTCAACTAAGTATCAGGTATTGAACCTACACAAGTTATGTTTGCTTTAGGCAGTCTGTTGATAAAGAGGCAGCTCCCCATGGAATGGTCTATCACTGCTGTCTGGGGGATGGGCTGAAATACCTTCCTGAGGAAAATCATGATATTTCTCTCTTTAATAAATACCTACCTCCCTGTTTTGTACAAGCTCAACCAACTCTCCTGCTGGCAGAGAGGACAAGCAGAAGGGTGGCGGTCCCAAGATGGCAGGAGCAAAATAAGAAGGGTGGCTCTCACACGAGGTGGTGACCAGAGGGACTGGTTGTACATGTGGCTGCACAATGGCCCCATGGACAGGTGTGTATCACAGTCCAGACACTTAAAAAAATGCTCCTCAGTGGCACAACAGGAAAGGAAAACAAGAGACAGGTCAACATCAAGAGCAGAAGGGAGATTGATAGGTCTCTTTCATCTGCTCTATTTGAGCACATATACGATGCTTTGCAGGGCTTACAGAAGTAGAAACAGAACTTATCTGTCCCACAAAAGTATATTTCAATTTATAAAGATGGGAGGAAGTCTTCTGTCAGAGGTTTTTTAATTAGAAATATTTAATAGGGAGTTTTCACTAGAAACTGAAGATGAGGCCTCACCTGCTTTTCATGAGGGATAATATTTTGGAAACAAAACATGCAAAAGGCTATAAATAGTGGAATTAAAAATTCTTCTTCACTCAGCTAGACAGCTTCCAAATTTGCACAAAATTTTAGTAGTATTTTTGAGAACAAAGCCAAAAATATCTCTGAATAGTTGCATTGCAAGACAACAAAACAGAATACAGATGGCACTCATAATATGAATAGAGTTTGATGGACAATAATAGGCAGAATAAAATCTACCAGTGAACCAAGAGATGAGATAACTATAGGTATGTCCATAGTATTTTAAACATTTCTTTTCCATGAAATATCAAGAGTAATTTGTCAACTGGATATTCTTACTTGACTAAACTTTTCACTCCAGAAATAGTAGTCTCAAACACTGAGAAAGGAAACAGGAGTCACAAACACTAATAGATAGCATGTTTCATACTTCTACAACCTTAGAAAAACCCAACAGATAATATCAGATTAAGTTCCACAGCCTATCTCAAATGAAAAGTAATGCTCTTCTAATGAGGATTAATTATTTTCCTTTGAAAGACAGACAGTGAAGAAGCTACCCAGAAGCTGCTGCCCAGAGCAAGAGCTGAGATTCCCATGCTGGGCTCAGGCTCCAGAGGCTCAAACACATGACAACCCACAGGAGGGACTTTTACAATCAACTAATAGCACACCTTTGTTATCCCTGCAAATAGGCTGCTTGGTTTCCAAGAACAGAAAATGGATGAGGGCAGAAACTACAAAGAGGCCTTAATTTGCAAAAGAGAACAGGTCTGGGGAGGAACCACCTACATCCCAAGCTGTGCTTTCAGACTATTTAGCTTTTTATTCTGTGAGTCTTCTGTGGAAAGAAGTAGTCCTTCTGTGACAGCAGTGGGAATGGGAATTGCCCAGCAACCTGTGAGGCTGGATAATAAAAAGTTTTGGAATAAACCTGAATGGTGGGTCTGGAAGAAGCTTGGCCATCTACAGGCAATTCCATGCAAAATAAAACATCTGAGGTGGCAAATCAGACTTGAAACAAGTTATAAGTGAAACCTTCAAAATAAGGGGAATATCTCCAGGTTGAAATTACAAACACACTGAGCTGTACTTTTTAATATTGTCCAATGGTCTAAAAACAGACAAACCAAAGTGTTGGCAATAAGCAAAAGCAAAAAACCTCCAAACCAAAATACACCTTCATAAACTCCTACATGAGAAAGATGATTTCTACCCCCCCCCCCCATTTCAGTGTCTAGGTATCTTTCAGAGTAACTATTTAACATATAATTTTGACACCATATTAAAGACAAACAAAAAAATATGTGCCTAAAAATATAATATAACTTGCTCTGTTCTTAAGTAATGTACTACAGTGTAAGAAAATAAGAATTGTTAATTAATACTGCTCACTGTGTTACAGCCTTACTGATGAAGGGAAATGCATTCAGACTCCTAAAATGCCGGTCTCCAAGACCATCAGGGTTAGTTTCTGAGTGGCACGTTTTTAAAACATTTAATCAGTGATCTGAATATGTGTCAACACTTTCTGGTAGTGTGCTATAAAATGTGAACCTTGTCAACAGAAACATAAAAAGGCGACACACTTGGGACACAGAGCTTTTATGCTGACACACTGTAATAATATAATTTTTAAATTTATCATCTGTTTAGCCACAAGCAACAATTAATCTTTTAACTAATCACACAATGTTTTAAATAACACCTCCAAAAAAAAAAAAAACCCCAAAAAAACCACCCAAAACCCAAACATGTTTCATTTGTTTCATTTTTACTTTCCTTGCCTTCACAATTATGTCGCTTTCAAAACCTTATGAGGCAACACACAATAAATTTTGCAATGAGGATAAAAATGTTAGCGAATAATATGTTTCCCCCTCCTCAGTTAATAAAATTACTTAACACTGAGCCTGCGAGCAAAAAGAAAACCCCAGGAGTAAGGCAAGCCTCAGCGGGTTCAGTTCTGTCGTGTTTCTGTCGCATTAAGTGACATTTTATTCCCAAATCACTTAACCTTTGACTTTTATAACTAAACATACAGACCCTGAATTGTTAGCATGGAGGGGACCAGCGAGCGACACTGCTGCCAGGCACCAAAACCAGGTGCCCCACAGTCGTGGGCTGCTACAGGATGGAAGTGATTTGGCTCACAAGAACCCAAGTTTCACTCCTTGACACCTGGAAAAGGAGGCAGAAAGAGAAATGGGAGAAGGGGAGATGTTTCTGCAAGTGGTCTCTGTGTAGCACCAGATGCATCCCCCCTCAGACACTGGACCTCAGGAGCACTGTTTTCACAGTGTTCCCATCAGCGGTGCATGTGCCAGGCAAAGAAGGGGTTAATAATCAGGCAGAAGTAGGAAAAAGCACTTTATAATTAAAATGTAAATCTTGAACCCAGCTGGAGCTGCATGAGGAATAATGTCAAAGCATACAGATAACTTTGGGGGGTTTTTGTGCAATAAAAGCACAGATCATCATACATGTATGTTCATGTAAGCTCGTTGACATTAATAACCAGCAACAGTGAAGGCATCTCTTGCTTCATCTCCAAGACTCTGACTGCCTCCTTCTGGGTGCAGAGGAACAGGGAGACACCAGCCATGTCACTGAATGTGACTCCATGGCTGGACAAATGCAGTCACATCTGAGAGGTTAATTTTTCTTAGAAAACTATGATGGCAGAGTCTATTAAGCTGTATGTCTAGCAACTAAGAAAGCTTCTGATTAAATATGCAATCACATTAATAGCTTTCTTCTTCCTTGCCCAGTGGCCAAGGGCTTTGTCCTCTGCTTTTGTCCACATGAGAGACTTTGCTGGTGTGACATGCATGATCATGACAAGGCAAGCGCAGGAACCTGACTGCCAAATTCAGTAAGGTACTGAGTCAGTCATGCCAGGATTTAGTTTCCAGTCACAGTCCTTGTAAAAATATTTTTCATCAATTATTTTCATCAACAGCGTGGAATAAAAAAATTAAAGTCTTCTGGGATAAATATGGATCAGTTCCCACCACACTTTAATTCTAAAGGACAGTGGTATTTGCTTCTCCTGAGAGTGTAATTGCAGGAATCCATCAACTGTAGAACAGTGGACTCCAGACAGTCTGTGACAATCATCCCAAACACAGGTTAAGAAAAGTACATATTAATTATTTATGACTGATGTCTCTTTAGAGAATGGATCATCTTCCCAAATAATGAATATTTGGTCTAACATAAGAGGGCTTGCTCTGTGATTACAGATCCTTTACACTCCAGGAAAAAGCATGTTGAAATTGTATCTTGAATTAATGCCTAGTGTGGAAGTTTAGAAATCAGCAAAGTGATCCTCAGTCGTACCCATTTTTAGAAAAGGTAATTATGGTCATCCAAAGAAAATAATTCTTAGAATCTATTTAATGAGGGGATGCTTTTCATGGAATGGAACAGGGATACATGCTTCTTGCAATGCACTCCTCATGATATAGGATCTACAGCTCAAAAGACAAATGTACAGGTGAGGGTATCAGAAAATGGAAATGGAAGAGAAAACATATAAATGTGATGAATGACATGTTAGTAGAATTGTTATGAGATGGATGGATGAGTAATGACATTTTGCCCCCTCATTTTATGGCTGAAGCATCAAAATACCACTGCCATCTGTTGTGCTCGCAGATACCCTCAACTCTCACTGCTAGAAAAGACAGTGTTCAGCTGCAGCTGTGAAGACTGTGCAAGGGAAGTTGACCACTTGCAAAAAATAACTTCAAGAGAGTTGGCCCAGACCATAGGAAGTCATTTGTTCCTCATTCCAGATGACATTTTCCAGTTACTTTACAAATTGCAGAAGCACGATAAGACTTCTGCAGAGCAGTGACTAATGTAAAAACAAATACAATGCTACTATGACAAGGAAGGTGTTCACAAACTGCAGGAAGCAGTTTAAAATAAATTGATGTAGGTTTTGAATTGTCCACAAGTTGAGTTTAGCTTGCTTCCATTTACCTTTTACTGCATTAACATTTCTTTTGTGGCGGCTGCTGCTGGGAACCTATTGTAAGTTTGGGCAATTAGGATTTTTGTTCCATCTGTCCCTCCCCTCAGTCAATACTGTAGCATCAAAAGAGGCCAATTCAGTGTAGGCTGGCTCTGCTCTAAAGCCAGCTAAAAGAGATGTTAGAATTCAGTACTGCTCTGGGTGGAAAGGATGCAGGAGGAGGGGGGGGGGATGGAAAGCTATAATCATAAAAATGCTGTTTCAGGCTTGTTGAGTTCTTAAAATAATCTGACTTAAACCTCCTACACAATGCACACAAGTCAGAGCATGGTAATATACTTCAATGTAGGTTGCCTCTCTCTCCCTAAATCCAAACTAAAATAGATGTTAGAAATCATTACTACACTATGTCAAATACAGACTAGGACTGTAATCAGAGGGCTGCGGCTTCAGGTTTCAACGGTTCTTAAAATAATCAGCCTTAAACCTTCTGCAGGAATCAAAGCCTGGTCATTTATATTTCTGTAAGGCTGAGGATTCCATCACCTCAGGCTTCTCCCTGATAAAAAAGCAGCTTGCCTTTTTTTTTTTTTTCCCCACTGAAATAACTTGTGCATGGCAGATATGGGCAGGTAAAAAGACAGTGGAAACTAGGAACTTCATTTTTGTCAGAAGGTTAACTCCATGTGGAGTCAGGGTATGACCTCAGAACAAAACCCAAGTGCCTGGTCTTCACTGTGTTTTTACCTGAGCTCAGCAGATGTATATTAGCTACCTGAACTCAAAACTGCTTTTCCCAGCGAAGACAATCCTTATATCCCACTACGGAGCACTCAGTTAAAGCAGGCAGCTTTGCTGCTTACTCAAACCACAGATTCCTACTCTCTGATTTTCATGTCAGCAATCCATGGGTTAGCTGTTCAATAACAAAACAAAACAAAATAAGGTGAATGCATCTGATTGGGAGTTTGCTCTTCCCCCACTTGCCCAAGAGTTCCTTCTGTGTGACCAATTAGTTTTTTTTTTTTTTTCTCTAATCCCACCCTGCTTCTGCCTCTCTATTTAATACAGGTTTTCTGTGGGTGCAGATTAACCACAGCCTTATTTCAAGTATAAGTACTTCTAACAGGGAACAAGTTACCTGTGATTCAGGCTATAGACATGAAAATAAGGTAATCTTCCTATTCTTTTGCAAATGTCCAGGAGAGAATATGTTTAACATTGTGTAATAACATCCCGACCAGGAAGGGGGTAGGTGGGAAGGGTGGGAAGAAGCAGGGATGATCTTGCCACACTGATGCAGTCATTAAAACTGAATCCAGCCCATGAAGAGAAAATGGGCACAAATAACCACACTCACAGGGATATTTGCCTGTTCTCATTTTTGTCAAGATACAGGATTCTCACTGTGTCCTTGGGATTTATAGGCATTAAAAAACATGGAATGCTGGTTTTTGTTCATCCTTCCTTTCTGAGAATCATAGACCTACATGATGATTTTTAAATGAGGTAAATCTCAGGACTGGCTGATTGTAGAGAAAAGTTTGGAAATGTGGGAACCCCAGAGTTCAAAGCCAGAATACTCTCAGCATTATTATTACAAGAGCTGAAATCTTGTGAGTTTTTAATGTTTCAGGTGAAAATTCATTGAAAACTCATTCACAGAGGAAATCAGAGACTCGAGTGCTCCAGCAGACACAACACCAAGGCAAGGCAACTGAGTGGGGTTACAGCATCAGGTAGGATTAATGCTCACTGCCCCACACAGCTAACACAGACCTGCTCTCAGCCCTGCTCATCTCATGGTGCAGGTCTGGCCCACCTGTTGCAGTAGTTCCACAATCAAACACTAATCCTGAAGGCAAGAGCCTATGGGCTGGGGAAAGAGCAGCCTTCCAAGAGGTAGAAATGTCCAAGACAGCCCCACTGCCTCCTGCAGTAAGAAGGGACTTGGAAAAAAATCACATTACACCTCCTTTGCCCTTAGCAAAGCCACTGACTTGGGACTAATGTGCCTGCTCTCTTTTTGTGGGAGTGAAATCAGTGGCTCCCAGGAAGTCATTGAAATTGGAGAAGTGACCACAGTAGTAGTGGGAGAGGCTCCAGAGGAAATATTTGCAACATTCAGGTTTGCCAACACCTAAAAGAGCTGCAGGTTTTCTCTCAGCTTCTTGTGCTTTTTCAACAAAAGGCCAATGCATGGATGGAGGCGGTGCAAAGCCTTGCAATAGCTACAGGCTCATGAGGAAAAGAGCTTGTGGTTTACTGCACCCAGAGCAGGAAACCAGGAGCCCCAAACCCACGGTTAGGTGTAAAACACACAAAAATAAAACTTCAGCTGTTGAGCAAGTATCAGAAGAGGCCTGTCTCATGACAAGTGTGGTGACTGGATAAAGGGAAAAGATGGTCCTGAGCCAGTTTGCACTGGTATCATGTCCTGGATCAAACCATGGGCTGTCTGTTTGACAGGAAAAACAAGCAAGCTTCTAAAGAGTTAATCCTAAACAAAAGGTTTCAAGTGCTAGGGGAAAGTGGCCACTGGTTACCTAAGTGATTTAAAGTACTTCAGGATATCTGTGCCACATTAATCTTGCATGTATATCTGTCACATTCTTTAGAAAAAAATCCTTACAAAAAGATGTTAGGCTTGTCTCAGTAAGATAAATTGTTTTAAGCTTTTCAAAACCTGAAGTTTTTCTGTATGAGAGAAACATGAAAAAGGATTGTGCAGAGTTAAGTAGAATCCACCCACATAAACCAAACAGGTCTGCACCAAACGAATCGTGCTATAAACCTTGGAATTTTACAAGCAAGTTTTATATTAATTCTTTAGAAGCCCTTTGTGCTTATGGTTTCAGACAGAATATAAAAGTACCATATAAATATCAGCACAATATAGTAGGCAGCTGTTAGGTACTTTAACCATTCCCAATCAATTATAATAAACAGAGCAAGCACACTGAATCACATCAGAGCACCATGCAGTAACCCTCCACCTCTGACTTCTCCTTCCTGCCATGTAAAATTAACCTTGCAATAAATTACTTGTTAAATGACAGAATCTGGAATGTTCTGGAAGTTTTTTGGTGGGCTGGGATGGATAGAAAGACTAAAACCACTTTTTGAATAACAAACAACATTAATGGCAGTAAGAGTCTCTCTTTTTTTCTTTTTTTTTTTAAACCAGCTGCAAAAGAGAAGCAGAATAACCCAAACTATTCCATTCAAAGCAGAAGGGAACCCAAAATGTTGGCCCTAGAGAAACACTAGGAAGCAGTGCAAGCATGCCTAGCAGATGAGATTTACTTAGCTGGCTTAAAATAGACAGAACATAAAGACATGCAGCACTCAAGAGACTTGGGAGACACAACGGGGTGGCAGCAAAGCTTTCCCGAATGGCAGCATGTAAGGAAGGAAAAGTGGGAAGATAACCACATGGCTTGTCAGAAGGAAAGTCACTTTTGGAACTGATGGACAGGCAAACAGCTCCTCAGGTGCAGACATCAGCTGTCTGTCCCCTTTGCTTTCTGTTTACACACCTTTAACCCCATGCACTTGGATGTGCCGCTTGCTTGGGATGGACACGCAGCTGAGCGTGTGGAAAACTCACACTCGAGAAGAACAAGAACCTCTTTTGTGTGTTTGCTAAACTGCTTCTATCCAAATACACAGTGCTATTCCAACACCCACAAAATCATCTAAATTATGCAAGGCCACAGGCAATTCTCACCATGACTGCCCCCGCTTGCAGGCTGGATCTGGCTGTAGGTATGGATGCTGATTACTGGGGTCTGTGTCTGGACCACTCCTGGGTCAGGCACATTGTGGGTCCCACAGGCCTTGCTGAAATTGTACTTTTATTTACAGTATGCTGTGATATGTGAAGTAGGGAGGACAAAATCTGCTGTGTTTATTTACTATTTCTGCCCACACACAGACACACACTTACAGCTGGTACGTTTTTGGCACTTCAGTAGTCACATGTCTCCTAAAATTATATTCATTTGAATTTAAATACTGCCAGCCAGAGCTATTCTTAATAACTGACATTGTTTTCTATGTAATAGCTGATAGTTTTAAAACTCTCCTAAAATGAGAATTTCACAATTCTCACAAACTTTGCTTTCATGCTTCCAAACACTTAATTAAAAAAAAAATCTTGGAGCTCAAACAACTACGAGCCTGACAAGCAACTTATGGATCTATTACAACAATGTCAGATTAACCTATCCCAAACTGGCAACAAAAACTATGTTTTTAATCTCACTTCATATTAATACTGCCATTTCATATTATCTGCATCATCAAATAAGTGTATTCAAAGTCTTGGAAATATTTTTACTTTCTGCAGTAAGACCTCCAGACACAGAAGTGATAACTGAATGTAGATATCATCCTATGCACTAGACTACCTTAGTCTGGAAATAAGAAAATTTTAAAAAATCATGGAGAAAATATTTTCCTGCAGCTTTCCTCTCAGGCTGGCTTTTCTTTAGCACTAGATTTTGCTTCCTAGCAAGAGGATGCTCCAGCAGAAGAGGAACCAGCAATGCACTGATATTTAAAGACCTAGAAACTTGACCCTTCAATGATCCAATTCAGCCTAGGAGAAGCTGAGGAAAATGCATTTAGAAACCAAGGACAATACACAACACAAGAGAGGGTAACAGAGGCAATGATGATCAGAGCACTTTTGGGCAATACAGTGACTGCTGAGCCCTGCATTCCCATTTCAATGTGACAGAGTCAGAACATGGTACTGTTTCCTAAAACACAAAATATGAGACAGAATTAAAAATTGTACAGAACAAAATAATCCCCCTGGAGCACCTTCCCTAGTTTGTCAGCAAGTCTGTCCCCTCTCAATAAAGCAATAAAACACGGTCTGCGAGGCTCCAAACCTTTGTAATGAAGAATTATTTCTGACATGAGGACTCATGATATAAGCTTGGGACAAGAAGGCCATCCCAACAGATTTTACTGCAAACCACTTCCCACAGGCTTGTGTTCAATACTTGAATTCAAGTCAGGATGGACGGACGTTAAAGAACATGTGATATGGCTCTCCCTTTATTTCTATTTACCTGTTCTCTGAGTTTTTGATATTTGCTTGAGTCACATCACTCTCAGAGGCAGGGTTTACTGAATGTAGGAAATTAATAGCAGTGGATTGATGGAGAACTTGACCCTTTCCCCTGAGGCATCCTCCCAGAAGTCAGCAATATGGATGTCCCCTCCCCACAGGCATTTTTCTCACAACACAGCAAATACAATCAACATAAAACCTCGTTTCATAAGGTGGCTGTAAAGGGAGAGCTACAATGGAAAGCCTTAAACAACCTATGGTACTATTTCATTAGCATCTGAGCCATAATATAAAGCAACAATATATTTCCAAATGACAGTGTTTTAACAAAGTTATAAAGTTAAATAGAGAAATAAAAATCTGAGCTTTAATGAAACTCCCAAAAGGCAATGAAAAACAGTGACAAATCATTCTAGGAGCAAGTAAACCCTCATCCAGCAGAGTTTAAAGTTGAATTTTGGTAATACATACGTTTTACAACATACCAATATCTGTATCTCTGGTGCTTCCCATTTTTTCTGCCATTTTGCAGCAGAAGAATACCTACAACCCAAAATACTGTCTCAACACACAGCCAGCCTGTCACCTAAATTTTGAAGACAACATGACACAGATTCCACAGAGAATTTAAAACAGGGAGAAGCAGAATCAGTGGTTTCTAGTTTCCAGTTGCAAATAAAACTTTCTGGGAAAATTTACTTTAAAGCAGCTTTAAATGAAAATCTATATAATTAAGGGAAAGACCATTGCTTCAAACAGATTGACTGTCTTCAACAAATTTCTCTCTTTCTAGCTACTCAGATATGCTATATTTCCTAATTATCACCTTTTAAGGGCCATCTGGGCCCCATTCCTCACCATCAGGGGGCAATTCCATTTGCATTGTTCATAGGCTTAGTCATGATCAAGTAGTCTGGTGGTAAAGTTCATTAGAAATTAGAAGAAAAGCATTAAACCTCACACAGTAAACTAAGTAGCTGATACCTACATACCCACAGGAGAGATAAGCATTTAATGCATATTCTCACACGACTTAACAAGTCTTCAATGAGTATTTTTTTTTCCAAACTGCTTAAAGAATCATTTAGACTGATCCCTGACCAGGTATGTAATGAAAATTCAATTCAGTCTCTGCATACTTCAAAATACTTCTCAATTAAAGAGAAATGAATGATAAAATAACAGTCTATTAAATAAAATCATAATCTGTTTACATCTGTAAGCCTGAAAAGTCTACCAAGCTAATGTAATGATACTATTTCTTCTGTTTTTCAGATGCTTGCTATGTATTGCAAATCAAAGGCAAAATTTTTCTACTAACTGAATTTAACATGAAAATACAGATGTACTCTCATACACTGTGTTATTATAAAATTACAGAATCATCTGTTTGTATTAACCATATGAGAAGAATTACTTTGTATTGTCATATAGCAAGAAATATCAATACACATTTCCCAACAGGTCAGTATAAACATGCATGGGTTACCAGAGGAGGAAAAAGGAGCAACTCCTTGGCCTTGTGCCTGGTTCCTATAATATAATTCAGTATTTCATCATTATGGCCTCTTCAGAAGGTATGAAAATGTTATTTGAAAAACCTCAAGAAAGGTCAGAGAATCTATTTCACAAAAATGGTGGACCCATGGAAGTCAACACTATGACTGTCAAATGCAGAGTCCTGTTTCAAAACAGAAGTGCTGCAAAACCCCTCTTTGACACAGAATTTTTGTCTCTGCAGTTTGCATTTTCATATCCTGTAGCCAGTAGCTTCTGGGAGCTCTATGCCCATATTGGAGATGAATTACTACCACCTCTCTATGAAAAAACACTAGGGGAGATCCTGGTAAACTGCACGGAGACCCACACAATAAAAATTTGGGAATTAAGTATATATGGGCATTACCTGCTATCTTTCAATGTTATTTAATTCTGGAAGTTTTTTGTCAGCTTGAGAAAAGCTGAAATGATGGTGTTAATGACAAAACACTTGATGCTATAAAATGTGATATGCTATAACTTGAACACTATAAATACGCTTACTCAGCTGCATTAAAATGGCAGTATTACTGAGGTAATGTGATGCATTATGCACATTTCACATTTTGGGGTGAAAATGCAAATATCAGCATATCATTGGCTATATCAAGAAGCTGTAGTCACATATTAATGGCTAGATTTATCTTTTGAGTTGTCATGTCAGTCAGAGATGAATTCAGGCCCCAAGATTCTGGAGTAATTGATTTTGATTTTTCAGTGCTTCCTGTGAAACCAATAAGCTAGCTATAAATTTATTTCCTGAACAACGTTTTGTGACAATACACCCCATCAGGTATTCCACTCCTCTCTTGAATCCTGGAGGACTGCTCTCAGAAGCAACATCTGTGAGCTAATACTGCCCCAAGGAGCACGTCCCAGCCAGCAGCACTGGTAGACAGCCCTACTTCTTGATCAGGAGGGCATGGCAGGCCCAGGTAGGGATGTCATTACAAGGCTGTCCAGATGGCCACTGAACCTTTCTGTGAAATGCAAGATTTGGAAGCTTTAAATCCTCCTTTCTGATTTTAGGAAAGATGTATAGAACAGCTGACTTCTTGCCTTATGCTGCTGTAAATTAACTTCATCAGCATTTAACAATTTGTGTTGAGACCTTTTAGGGGGTGTTTTGATTTTGGACATATGAAAGCAAAGGAGATGTGCTGGTTCCAGGTACTTCAGACTGGACAAAGGTCAGCATGGACAAAGCCCACATATGAGGAGATGAATGGAGCTCTGATTACCAGCTCCTCTTGACAATTTTTCTTCTTGTAAAGTAGCAGACAAAGAAAATATAACCTTGGCAGAAAAATTTGGAATTGTCTTTTGCTTACAGATTGTGATACTCTCATTTCTCATGCATTGTTAATGCTATAGTGTATTATCAATTATTTCTAAATGGTCCTTGGTGCAGGACAACCCTGTGGATTTCTGAATGTAGCTCCAGAGGGAAAAAAACAGCACTGCTTGGAGCAATTTGATTTTATAATATGGAATCAAACTATGCACTTGCAAAACAAGAAGAGCTAAAAGTTTATTAATGAGAATAAACAATACCTCTGATTTTATGGGTTGCCTCTCCTAGAAAGAAATGTAGGACAGATTATCATGGTTAATGCAAAATAATACATACAGGTTCTCTACAGCATGAAACTTATTGCATCAGGGTTTGGAGCATAATCAGAGGCTCATATAAAAATCAGAATCTCGTATAAAATACCACATAAGGAGATCTTTGACAAACAATACTAAAAATCTTAGTGCATAAACTGAAAGTAAAGCCACACTACTGAAGACTGATGACAATGATTAAAATGTGGTGACAGATTTCCTTGAGATCTATCCAACACAAATCATCAGGACAATACTGGAATACCAGAATTTCCAGTTAAATACTGAAATTTCCAGTTTAAAGTCTTGAAAATGTCTGTAATTTCCACAGAAAGACTTTTCTTCCTGATCCATAGGTGAAATAACATGAAATAGAAAACACTTTGCCCTCTTGGAGGTTCCCACCACCCTGATGGTTTAGGGGGAAAAAAAGTGGCACTAACCCCCTCAGCTGCTCTGCCTTTGCTGAGGTTCAAAGACTGAATGAATGCTTATTCCGTAGAAATATTCAACAAATGTAGAGATATTTCAGAAAGAAATTGCATTAATCAGATCAGGCTCCTCTTCTGGATGGTTGCTTTGCCTGTCAGTACCTCTGGGAAGCACCGGCTCACCTTTCTCCTTGGGCAGGAGCATGGCTGGGATGAGAAGTCCCCATCACCTGCCAGCACCATTGGTCACCGAGGGCTGATTTTGGCCCTGGGCTGAGAGAATGCAAAATATTTTCAGGCACCTCAAACAAACGCTTACAGCATGGCCAGTCTGCAGGTGATGAACTAGAGTTTGCAAAATAGATGTTGCCATTTCACATTAAAAATATAGGTAATTTGCCAGCTTTTTCCTACAGCTGTGCCTTTTACTAGAATAGCCTACACCTGCTTTTGAATATTCTTTTATTATTTTCACTGAACAGTAAAACTTCAGTAAAAATGCAAGCCTTGAGTGGAGCTATAAAGCTAGCAAATGCAGTAAAATGTCACTGCCATGTTACAGAATTGCTTTACTACTTAACACTGCACAAGGAGCGTGTTTTCATAGTTGTGTTGAGTTTTAGCTACCTGGCTCCTACTGACTTTAATGGGAATCACACTGCTAAAACTCCATGCACCACTTTGTTACTTCAAAGTAATTTTTCAGTCCCCTGGAGAAGGTCATAGAAATATTAAAAACTAAAGCATTCTCCGAGGATCTCAGATTAAAGACTTGCATCAGACTTTATAAAAGTGATTGGTCAAATATATAATGTACTCTTAATGTTCTAGCTCCTGGTTTGTTTTCTTTAGAAAGAACCTTTGTGATGCTTTGCACAAAAGGCAATATAAAGCATAAAGAACAGCTCAGCAAGGCATAACACGAAGACACACAGAAGAGTTACTTGATACATTTTTACAGAGGTAAAGAATTACTTATGTTTTTGAATATTATGAGCAAATTAGGGCAATTCTTAATTAACACGTTGTTATAACTCTACACCATTCGATTGCAAACAACACTGTAACACAAATAGTTCTATTCCTTTTGACATGTTCCCTGTCCTTTTTTGTCCCCACAACTTACAAGGTGGCTATGAAATCCCCTTCCCATATGTCTCTCCTAGAGCAGGTTGACTTAACTGCTCTTTTAGACCCCAAAACACATCTGCTGTCCTCTGTAGTTGGTTTCTGGACATACCCAACCTTCTTTGTGCTTAGAGCTTTGACATCTTCACAATCCTGATAGGCTTGCCACTGTATCTACACCATCAGCTGCACAGATAGGCAGTGAGTAAAAGCATTAGGAAAGATAATAAAGTAAATATGAATTCAGGAAACTTGTATTAAATTTACCTCCAGGTTACTGATGGCACAAGCAGCAACCAAGATCATAAACTAATTGTATGTCTGGTTGTGTTACCAGAAAAACCTAATTTTATATTAAAAATAGTAATATGACAACCTCAATCAAAATAAATGTAGTTAACAGAATGTAAACAACTTAGAGAATCACAGAATCATTTAGCTTGGAAAAGACCTCTGAGATTATCAAGTCCATCCTTTGGCTGAACATCAGCTTGTCAGCTAGAGCATGGAACTAAGTGCCATGTTCAGTGATTTCTTGAGCACCTCCAGGAATGGTGACTCCACCACCTCCACGGGCAGTCTATGCCAAAGTTTAACAACACTTTCTGCGAAGAAATTCCTCCTGATGTTCAGCCTGAACCTCCCCTAGTGCAGCTTGAGGCATTTTCTGTCATGGAGTCACTTGGTGCCTGGAAGAGAGGTTGACCCCCAGGTGGCTACACCGTCCTTTCAGGCAGCTGCAGAGGCTCCCCTGAGCCGCCTTTTCTCCAGACTAAACAAGCCCAGCTCCCTCAGATGCTCCTCACAGGACTTACTCTCTAGTCTCTAGCCTTCTCTAGGTCTTTTCTTCATACTCAACATCTTGTTCAAATTGCAAAGCTGCAAAAGCAGAACTAGAAACAAATTTTAAAAAACCAAATGCACATTAAATGAAAAAAGAACATTTTAAGCGTGTAGCAAGTGCCTTCCATACAGTGATGAAATACCTTCAGCCTTCCACCTGAAAGCAAATTGAGAAGCTCACTAGCCATATCACTTCTCTCAAAATACTACATCATTCATAAAAGCACAGTCAAGACACATGGAATAAACCTATATTTATTACCAGACAATCCCAGCTATAATCTTAAAACCACGAATCAAGATAAATATAAGCATGTGTAAATACAGAGACAAACTTTGAAGTGGACAGGCATGCCCCTCTCACACCTCCAAACTATTGCATTTAAGAAGAAGCATAAACATACATGCAATAGATTTCTGTAAAACTGGGATTTTTTTTGTGTTTCCATCATCCCTACATACAGTTGTCAAGTTACAGACCAATTAAGCTTCTGCTTTATTCTGAAATAACCTTCTGCTGAAGTCTTGAACACAA
The DNA here is from genome assembly GCF_035770615.1 of Melospiza melodia melodia. Lineage (NCBI taxonomy): Eukaryota > Metazoa > Chordata > Aves > Passeriformes > Passerellidae > Melospiza > Melospiza melodia. The sequence continues at coordinate 112,772,677 of NC_086195.1, read as the reverse complement.
ACCAAAGCACCAGGACGATGCAAAGCAAGTGTTACCATCTTAGCCAATTCACATGAAAAATGACTGTGGCAATATCATCGCACTATAGGTATCCTAAAACAAAACAGGTCATGTTTTGCTTTTTTTTTTGTCACAGGAAAGGCAAATTGATGCATAATTAACAATTGGCTGATGCAAATTCTTTTACATCTTTTAATTGGTGTTAATTAGATTAGAAGTAAATTTTCTTTTATCTCACCATTCTAATGCGAACTAATCTTCTCAGCAGCATGTCAAAGTTTCTCTTTTAATTAAACTTTTCAGCTGGGAACTTCGGCAGCACTCAGGCAGCCAAAGATATAATTTAAGGCACGAGAATTGTGCAGGGTTTTATGAATGGAACATCAAAAATTTAAAGCAATGATTTAAAAGGCTCAGCAGAATTTCAGAAATCTGAATTTTGTGAAGGCAACAGTGAGCTTTTAATGCTGCGTCAAGAATGCACCAGCATTACTCTCCAGCCACCCCTTCAAATCCATCCTTTTACAAAGGAAAACTACCCCAAATGTAAAACATCTTCTGTGAATTAACTTCCCCCTTTCATACTGCTTCCCCCGAAATATTGCAGCTCCTCTAAAATTGTTAACATGCAGAATAAACCACAAAATACATTTAATATCTTTTATGGGAAGTTGACCTAAAATAAAATTTTATATAGTTAAGGACTTTTGATAGTTCTTCATCCAACTTTTTTCTCTCTCTATGGGGCAATGGTGATTGAAACCTAATGTGGGCTGCACAAAAAGGCCATAAAATATTTTACGCAGAAGTAAAACAGTAGCCATTAAGTTTTGCTATGATGTTTGAGTAGATATGCAGCATGAAAACATGATAAAAGAGCCATAAACTGATTGTGATCAAATGCAATTACAATGACTTCTCTCCAATGAATGACATGTACTAAATGCACTTACAGTTCCTTGCAAAATTACTTTGGGCAAAGGACCAAGAAAACACTATATCCTTTTTACGAACGGCAGCTTGCCAGGGAAATCGCAAACACACAAGCTTTAATATCTATGGCCAAAAAGCACTTGGGAACTCATTAGCAAAAGGTTTAAAAGGCTCACTTGTGAAAGACAGCTTTTTTTTTTTGTGATCAGAGCAGCATCCTGGAGAGTCCAGCATTTGGGGTGTTGGGAAGAGGTGCTCCCAGAGAAAGGAGAAAGGAGCCCTAGGCAGAGTGGGTACCCTTTTTCCTCACCATGTTTTGTTCCCATGACAAAAATATGCTCCGGAAAAAAGCAAATTGTTTTGCAGTTTTTCCCATTAAAGTTTTGTACTGTGCCCTGACAGAGGACTGGTGAGAATGGCATCATAGCCTAACAAAGATTTTGATAGGAATATTGTCCTTCAGCATTGCATAACTAAGATAGAAGCTGACAGCTTTCAAATAAGATGAAAGTGATTACTCTTAACTGTGAGAGTGGTGTGGCAGTGACACATCTCAGAGAAGCTGTGGATGCCCCATCCCTAGAGGTGTTCAGGGCCTGGTCCAGCAGATGGTGTCCCTACACACGGCAGGTGGGTAGGAACTTGATGGAACTAAGGTTCCTTCCAACACAAACCATTCTGTGATTCTATGAGTCTGTGAAGTGGGCTCTTTTTTGAAGGTGAATAGGATCCAAGGTCTTGAGAACTTCATTCCTTTTATTGTGTTCTGAAATTTTGATTAGATTACCTGATTTAACTTTTACTTCTCCAAAGCACTTCTATATTTTGAGCAGTTAGATCAAACCTCTGGATTTCCTCAGGGACACACACCAAGGAGGAAACACACTCAGGCATTTGAAGTGTCAGAAGGTGGTGAGCAATGCCAGGTGACTCTTTGGCTTTAAGGAAGATTTAAGGAAGATGGTGTAGAGATATTCCAAGTTATCTCTGTGTCAAAACCAAACATGCAATATTAATGTGTCAACAGCAGTAATTTTCTTCAGAGTGAAATTGTCGTGAAGTATTTTGAAAAATGCACACCTGGTAGCACTTTTTCTATAGTACAACGATTTTCTATATCTACCTGCAAATAAAGGGAATGGAAATCAGGACTTTCCGATGGAACCTAAAGCATTTTTCTTTTTACAGGAAGGACAAAATAGGGTTGAAGCTAGAGACGGAAATTGACCCATGTTTCTATTAAATAAAAGAGGCCCAAAAAATCACAAAACTGTCCCTTCCACTGTCTAAGAAACTCCATGTACTACATTTTAGGGGCACCTAGAAAGTGCAGAAGTGACTGCTGATGCTTAGCACAGGCACTTAATAGGCTACTGAAACTTAGGTACCCAGGAGCAACATGAGTAGAAAACTGAATCTTCTGAGTGAAGAATAAGTTCCCACCACACCACTGGGATTCACTTAATGGAAACTTAAGATTTAATTAATTTGATTTTACTTGATTGCATTAATTTGATGTTATTTACAGCTTTTAGAGTTACTGAATTATTTGTAAAAATAAAAAAAAAATAGAAAAAAAAAGGAATACTAACCAGACTTATTCTAATTTAGTGCTAATTATGCAGAGCAGATTTTTAAGAGTGGTGTTAGGTTAAGGGCTTATCTGTCCATTTTATATAAACTATAAGTTTATAACTTACATTAAAATTTATCCAAATATTTCAATGCTATAGGAGGTGTCTTTGTAAGCACCTCTCAGTACACTGCAGGGTACAAACCAGAAAGGACTGAAAAAAATCCTTTCTAACCCTTAGCCTGTCTGAAAAATGTCATGCTAGATACCCATATCACCAATAAGAAAGTGAGGAAATGCACAGTAACTTGAACTCCTTGCCCAGAAAGCCAATAAATCTCTCCTAAAAACCAGAGCCTGCTCAGCCTTCTCCTGCCTTATTAAATCATAAACCACAAAAAACCCCAAAAAACAAAAACAAAAACAAAACAACAAAGCATTGCTGCAACTTCATATAATTACTGTAAGACCTCCTAGAATGTGTTAGAAGATGGAAGGAAAATTTGGACATGAAAGAGGGGCAGTTCACTGCTCCAGAAGCAATGCTATGATGCAGTGCTGGGCTTTGGTGGTGAGGAACTTCCCTCCTCCAAAGAGCTTTCTTTTTTTAATCCTATACATTAGCTTTTTCATATTAATTGTCAATTTTGCAACAGTGACACCAGTCAGTAATTACTAATGGTAATTAAATTCAACTGGAATGTAACAAGGGAAATGTCTATTCCAAGATGTATCTGCTTGTGGAACAAAAGCCTACAGCAGCAGTTCAATAACAGAAGCTGCAGTATCAAATTGGAAACATTCAGACTGACTACACTCTCCCTCTCCTTTTAAAGTGTATTGATTTGGTGAGGAGCCCAAACTCGTCAGTGCTAAACTTCTATACCTTAAAGAAGTGCCAATTGCTCTTGAGCATGAAGTGGCCCCCAGCAGTGGCATGCACGATGGGTAAGACACAAAACAGCAGCATGAACAGTTTAGACTGTGCAAGCGTAAAGACTGTGTGAAGAAGTGACACAGCCTGACTGTGACCAGTGTCCCCAGCATGGGAATAGTTAGACATTTGCTTTGCCAGTGTTTAACATAGCACAAGCACCATAATTCCTTCACAAAGGAGATGGAAGTCCTAGAAACTCTGGTTGACTTAAGGCTGGAGAAAGCTCCCACTTCTCTGGTTTTTTTGAAACTGCACTTCCACCTGCACCAAAACCCACACAGCCAAATGAACAATGTACAGTAACATCCAAGAATAGCCTTCTGGTCATTCTGGTGGTTGCCTAATGATGCTCAGTCAAAGGGCACAGGTTCAAGGATTTTGACAGGCTATATTGATGTCTGCTGTTGAGCTGGAGTGGCATGGACCACACAGCATCAGCTCTTCCCTCATTTCCAAAATTGAAGGCAGCCTGCTGCAAGCATGAAAATTAATGCAAGTGTTGGACTTGCAAATAATATTTAAACTCTTCCAGAAAAATAACTACTTAAAAAAAAACCCTCAAACAAAATCCTCTGGAGCAAGGCCTGCTTCTTGGTGGAAACTCTTCAGCTTTCTCTTGCTAAATACCTGGCCATTATAATCTTGGCCATGCCTCTAATGTCTGGAGTTAAAATCCTGAAAAAATAATATTGGCATGTGTCAGGCAACAAAAAATTCCATTTTGATGGGAAATAGAGGATTTGGTGAGATTGAAACTTCCATGCAATAATGAAAATTCCCTAGAGAATCTGTAAAATGTCCAGGTGAACAAAAACTCTGATTTACTTACAGAAACTTTTTGCCAAGCTGCTGCCATGGGAGGATGATACAAGGAGCACCGTGCTGCTACCTCCAACGTAAAGTGTCTGCTGGGTGCTGCTCGCCCCCCACTCAGCCCTCACCAAACTACCTACTCCAAAACAAAATGATCTTTGGCACACACGCGTAAATTGCTGCAGCACAGACATATCTGGACAGTAATTAATCACTCTGAATGCTCAATGTGTTTGGATATAAAATTAAGAAAGTCGGGTTGTTAAAAAATGACAGATTTAAGCACCATCTGGGCTCTGTGGCCACAGTGGCGCGAATTCCAAAGGAAGGCTTAACAGTGCATGATCCGAGAATCCCATCTGTCTCAGCTGAAATGAAACAAATAAATAAATAAACCAACAGCCTCATTTGCAAGGTTTTCTCAAGTTTCCAATCTAAAAATCATCTTGCAATAGGAAAGAATACAGACTTCAAAGTATTACATCTTCAAAATGCATCTTGCACCTTTTACATACATTATTAAAGTATTATACCTCTAGGGAGAAATCTCTTGAGAGGCACACCTATATAGATCACACATTGTGAGACAGCATTCCTACCATGAGTATGTTTTCATAGAAATAAAGTGATAGTAAAGAATTTATGTGATAGGACTCTTCCATTGATTGGGAAAGCCAAAGTGCCATTCTGACACCCACAACCTCCTTCCTTTCCCAAGCCATGGCTCACCTGGACCTGCCGCATCACAGATCTGCCTGTGGATGAAATGCAGCCTCCTCAGTTGCACCTCACTCTGGCCACCTCTCTGCAAGGGCAGAAGCCATGCAAAACAAGAAGTCACCTGCAACTAGTTAACCTGCAGGATGCCTTCAGTAAAATTTGCCTGGGAAAGGTAAATAAGTCATCCAGACAGATGAACACTGAATATGAACACAACTATTTGCCTCAGAAAAGCTTGGCCAGGTGGATTTAAGTATAGAGGTGAGGAATACTCTGGTGTAGCTCCTGGCAGTCTGGTCCAAGGCCTCCCTCCACTCAGCTGAGCACCGGGCAATGACTGAATGGACAACATCTGGTTCTCAAGCACAGTTGTGTCCCAGTGCTCAGGACAGTGCTCTCTGTGTCACGGTGCCTCTTTTGCTCTGCAGCAAAGATGAGATGTTCCATCCTTGGCAGCTTCTGCCCCTGGCACATACCTGGACCCCCACACTGGCTCAACCTGTGTGGAGCTCACCCAAAGGAAAAGAAAGCCCAAAATCAGCACCCATCAAAGCTGAACCCTCTCCTCCTCCCCCAAAGCCACATGCTCACTTTTCCTACTGTGAAGGGCCAAGGTAAGATTTCTGGGGACATCTGCGGGTCTTTTCTGAGGTCTTAAGGAAAGGGCTTCTCCAAGGGGGGTCAACAAGTGACCACCACGTCTCTAGCATAGCCACTTTTTACTAAAACTGACTCCTTCTTCCCATCCGGCCTACTCCAACAGCTGCAAGAGGCTTCCCAGACATATCAGCAGGAAATATGACCAAAAGGTACTAGTTAGCAGTTTTAGACTTCAATAAAAGATAGCACCATACTGTATAATGTTTTAGCTTCTTTCAAATAGAGACATTTGTATAAAGGCTAAATCCTGGAAAGATTTTTTTCAGTATCTTGATTTTACCTTCAGTAGATCTCTTTGCATTGTAATATGGAATATGTGGGTACATTCTCCTGGATCAAGAATGTAGTACTTCTTTGACCCTGTTCTTATGGTGCAATTTGCAGTCCACAATTTTGTATGAGAATAATTTGGATCCAAATGGCAAGCACATGGATAATATATTCTGTAATTTAAAATTACTTTAAAATAAGTGGCACTAAATTTGTTTGTTCTTTCTTTAAAAAAAATTATGTAGTTTGTAGGGATCTGCATTCAGTGAGCTTGTGCAGACTCCTGTGGGCATCATTGACAGCTCATCAAGATGACAATACAGATGATGAGTTTCCACATAGCTCCGTATACAAAACTTCCACACATTAAAAGTTAACAAACTGTACTATAGTCCTCAAAATAGGAATTTGCTACAAATTATAAAGAATAGAAATAAGAAGGGGGAAATGTGGTTATTCTTAAATCTTTTTTCAGGAGATTTCTAGCATGAAGATGATCTCTCTATAACTAGAGAAATTAAGGAACCTGGAAAATCACACGTGAGACCAAGCTTCTGTACAACAAAATGATGCCAGGGCTGATGCTGGCAAGCAGCAGGCAGCAGGCACTAGTCTGTCGAAGTCACTCCATGGGAAGGTCTCAGCACTTCTGATGTCTGGGTTTGGTGCCCCGTGAAGGTGAGCCAGCTAGGGCTGCCCTGCTACTCTGCCCTCATCCACTGCTGTCGGTCTGCTACTGAAATAAATGAGATTCACCCCCACAATGACAGAAGCACAGGGCCCCATTGATGGGGATGGCCAATGCAAAGCACAGCACCCGTGTGCAGAGGGTGAGCTGCAGAGCTCACCCTGGCACTCCTAAGCACCTTTCCTGGGAGACTGCTCCTCTGGGACACTTTGAGATGCCCAGATTTTGGAAAATCACAAAAAGCACAAGGTACTAATGCCATTTTTGTAATGTACCGTTTAAATCAACAACAAATATTTTCTCAATAAACACTCTTTATGAATTTCCTAGGAGTCAGACAAAAGACGTGTTTATTCTCTCAGCAGATGTTGCATAAAAATGAATCTGCTTCCCAAAAATGGGCATTCATTTTTTCTCTATAAGTAAACTAGCGCATACTTATAAATTTTTCTTTGTTCATCAGTTTCATCAGCTTTACCAACTTTAAAATAAGATGAAAATGCATATTTTTTCTGTAGATTTTTGATGTAAAACCCTTGGAGTGCAAAAATAGGCACATAGCAGTTCAGATAAGCTGAAAGAAAATATTATATTCTATATATTCTCATAGTACTGTATGGCCTGTTAAATATAATATGTTTACAATACAGTAAATTAAGCTATACTACTAATAAGATATATTTTTTTCCTCTATAATTTAGTCTTTATCACTCTGATTCTTTCCATATTAAGACCATATAGTGGGTTTTATAAGTGCAAAACTTGTAGTTGCAAAGTACAAGTTTCCCTGTGAGACAGTTTTTGTACTGGTTAGTTAAGAAAACAATGAACTCAGTCCTCGTCACTGCACACCTTCTCAAGGACACAATCTGCAGAAAGGGTAAACATTTTCATGTGCTGTGGTGGGCAAGCCATGCTTGGTGTGCACCAGAGTGGAATCAAATGGCCCACAGGCTACCAATCCATTTGCATTGCATTTGGTATCATCTCCTCCGTTTACAGAACAGCTGTGTAAACTGAAGGGCAGGGAAGGGAGGGCAGCAGGGATTTAGGCTGGGGGTTGAGGGTGAACACACACAAGAGAGGAAAGAGACAAGTAGGGCCAGGCAGTCCAGCTGCAGCTGTGACACTGGACACCAAGCATCCCTTTGCTACCGCCTGGAAAGCAAAAGCAGAGCACCTTGATCTGTGGGATGCACATGGGGACACAGTGGGAGCCAGCACTGGGAAGCCCAAGGACAGCAAGGAAGGGCATAGTCCAGCTTGGCCAAATTACTTCCGAGAGGGCACCGTATGAGGGGCTGACAGAGACAAAACTAGAGCTCCAGATAGCAGCCTTTGGACACAGAGGCTGCCTGCTTTGGGGCACCGTGGAGCGCAGGTACATCTCCAGCAAGCCCAGTGGGTGGCTGCGGGGCCAGGGAGCCAAGTGGGGTGGGAATGCCAGAGCTGGGGCAGCCTGTGGGGCTGACTGAAAGCACGTGGGGCCTGAGTACCCCAACAAAAGCGATTACATTTTCCATTTTGGGCTTGAGAATGTTTTGCAGTCCTTAGGTGAACTGCAACCTGTCTGTGCCTTGCAGTTTTTTGACTAGTAGAAGGACTTGAAATGCATGCCCACTTGGTAGAGCTCTGCTCTTCTAGGAGGAATAGTAAATACTTGGAGATTCTGGGAGGAAATGAGTAAAAATATAATTACCATAAAGGAAAACACTTAAGAGTTCCCCGTAAATTTTCTATGCAAATTAACCCAAGGTAATTCTAGCCACATGAAAAAATTTAGATCGTCTTAAATATTCGCTTTGCACTGAATGCTGAAATTGGTGGGCGACGCTTCTAAAGGATTCTGTTGTAAAAAAGTAAAAACTCAAGCAAGTAACAGGTAAAACAAAAGCCTTTCCTTAGCGCTGAGCCCAAATGATGGTGAAATCGAGTTAAACAACAGCATGTGTTGGTGCTAATTTCCACTCTCAGAGGCAAATTATTTCTGAAAGTCCCCAAACTCGCTGTAATTACCCAGCCGATGTTGGCTGCCTCAGAACAGGCACGGCACCACTTCAGCGACGAACCCTTACAGAAGAGGCAAAGCCACAGAAGTTATATGAAGATTAATAGAAATCTGAACCGCGCTACATTTAAAATAAACAAAAGCTTTTGTAGCCGCGCTGAAAGGCCCATAAAAGTAAACTACAACCTCGGCAAAGCCTTTTAAACTGACAAAACCGGACGGCAGAGGTCAGGGAGGCAGGCGGGTCAGCGCAGCCCTGCCCGCAGGTTTGGGGGCCGCTCCGTCTCCCCGCTCGCTCCCTCGCACGGGGGCCCGGCCGGGGCCGGGGAGAGAGCCAGCGCCGCTCCTCCTCCGCCGGAGCAGGAACACTTGAACTGCCCTTCTGTCTCAACAAAACTTTAGTTTGCTGATTGGGCACGAAACAAAAGAAAGACAGCGGGACGCGATTTATAAGGGGGCAGGGTAGGCTGACATGCTATTGTACTCCTGAGGTATCCACAAGCTGTTAATTCCATTTTAACATTGTTAATAAGACTGTTAACACATCTGACTTTGTTTAGAGACTTTGAAAACATCAACAAACTGAAGGAAAAAACCAAACCAAACCAAAAACAAAAATCAAGAACCCCACCCGCACTAGAAGTAAAATATGATCTTTTCAAACAGCATCAAGCGTCCAAATGTGACGCTTCTGCCTGTCCGGACCTGGCAGCGAGAAGGAGATACAGCAGGGATGCTCAGGGATGTGCATCCACATATTCCTCATCCTCTCGTTAGACTATTTAGCTATCCACATTTTCCAGGTTAAATTTAAAGGACTCGTTTCTAACAGCACTGCCGTTTTGACAAGGAGAGGGAGTAAACCTGTCTCCCCCCTCCGCGCACACCTCCTCTCCCTCGCTCGCACTTGCACGCAGGCAAATGTGCAGATTTAATCAGTGTGGAATGTTTTAAATGAATAATTGGGTCTGACAGATTTATTGCAGTTAATTTTGCAATAGAATGGAAAAATGTTTGGATCTCAGCCTTTAAAGTATTAGGAAAACAATTAATCCATCACATAACGGAAATTCCTGTATTACACCCTCATGTCCAATTAAATAATGTCAAGTAATCTTACATTGTAAAATGCTGAAAATTGAAGCTCAAATCATTGAGTGGGATATGTTTTAATTTTTTAAAGAAACTTGAAACAAAAATCACATCAAATTAAAATCAGATGCTTCGAAAAAAACGGTTTTTTGGTTTGTTTTATTTGGAGGTGGAGATGTTTTTAAATGTAAAAGAAAAAAAATCCCAGCCTTACCAAAAAAACGCACTAATTTCTCTTTTTCTCTCCAGTTTTTGCATCAGGAACCCTCCCTTAGCAAGGCAATCTAAAAGCAAATCAAAAGCTTTAGGACGAAGTCTGCGACAGCATTTTAAAAGATCGCATTCTTTTAAAGAACTTTAAAAGGAGATAACCAGCACTTCTCTTTTCCAGCAGGCAGAGGGGCTGATTCCCGGGTACTTACTCAGACACAACTCCCGAGACTTCAAGCCGTGTTTCGCTTGAATAACGTCCCGTAGGATCGAGTCCCCAGTTTAGGACCGACTGACAGCAAACTACTGAGCCTGAAAGTAAGCGGGATTCGTTTGTTTTTGTTTACAGCCCAAAGCTGCTAATGCTGTAAAATTGCTTAATGTCACACTCCATCTCCTTTTTATTAAAAGTAAGGTAAGAGGGGAAAGAAAAAAAAAAAAAAAGCCTGCAAATCAAAGAACTTTTCCAGAATAACAAAACCACCGACTTACAAATGTCTTGCCTGCCCCTGAAATTTGAAACTTGGCAAATTCATCTCATTCGGCTGCTGTACAAAAGGTCCCTGAAGCGTGTTACAGTAGGGACCCGCGAGCTTCCCAAATACTTTGGCTGTTTCTAAACTAGGGGATACGGGGCTGCGGTTTCAGGGCTCCCTCAGCTAGAACGAAATGAAAGCGGGTGGTGAAATTTTAATATCGCGGAGGTTTAAGGGGAGTACGTCCGGCTGCTTTTACAAGGGGCATTGCCGACGGTCCTGTGGCAGGCGAGGTAGGGAGCGCGGGGACAAAAAGGGATTGGAGCACGTGTCGCTACAGAAAGGCACAAAAAAAGAAAAGAAAAGAAAAGTTGGAGGTACTGAAGAAGGAGTAAATATAAAACACAAGGAAATAGCCTTCTAGTATGTCAACGGCAAAAAATAACAGACTGTAATCTGAGGTCGCATTTAAGGGCAATAAATACTGTAATGACTTGTTGGCACCTTCGCTAAGGCACTGTCGGCATGGCTGGACAGAAGAAAATGGGGATTACACTGAATAAGAGAAGTGTAAGGCTTGGCCACCATCGTTCAATTTGTTTTTCCAAATACAACACGCTTCTTATTTTGCTGGTTTCTTACAGTCTTGACGTTCTGGATACCCACATTGCCACCCAACTATTTCTGTTGCCATAACAACATCAGAAATTTGTTCCTCGATGCCCTTTTAAATAAAATAATTTTGGGATTTGGGAGCTTTCAAAGACGGGATAGTTTCCCAATTTAGGCAGCTCACACCTTTCTCACAAGGAACCTATTTGTTTCTATTTCCCTAAAAAAAAGAAAAAAGTAATTTGAAAGCGATGGCCCCTCCTTCCCCCCTTGACTTTGGAAACAGGCCTGTTGCTATAAACAGTTTTTCAGGGGGACTTAGATTTTCAAGAAACAGGCAACCTACAGCAGCCAGGGGACCACCTCCTAAGGCTTACAGAAAGGAAAGAAGTACTGTACATGCAGCCCGGCATCTTAAATAACAGCCAAGTTTTCACTATCTATCCACAGGATGGGTTTTAAGATCTTCAAAAATTAAATATACAACCAAAAATTACTAAAGAAGTGTAATAACATATGTTTTGTATATGTTATTACATATATACTATATATATAATACATATATATATATGTACATACATAATACATATAATACATATATATATAGTATATTTTGTATGCTGTCATTTCGGAGATCCTCATCCCTCTCTCAAGGCAACTAGAGTTCCCTTTGAGAGCTGCTCCTTGGCATGGCTAATATACTTTTTTTTTTTTTTTTTTTTCCTTTCTCAGAACAGCTCGAAATGAGTGGAATAGGAAAAACAAAACCAAAAAACCACCAAACAACCCCTGGCTCTTTACCATTAAATAAATTGGATTCCCAGCACAAACAGCAAAACAATGGCCAAGAGGATGTGACTAACAAACGCCGAGGGAAGAGTCAAGCTGCCCTCTCTTTGCATATGCAGCCAAACAGAAGTCACTGGGGTTGGGATTCTTTCCCTTCCTATTTAACATATCTGTGCATTTCAATAAATTGAAATGAACAATGCCTGGCTTTCAAAAGTTGCAAATTACTGGGAATACATTGCAAAACGTGAATAACCCATAACATAGGAAGAGGTCTAAAAGTATTTTTCCTTGTTTTTTGTTTTGCTTTGTTTGTTTTCTCTTTTTTGGTTTGGTTTTTTTTTTTTTTTTCGTTTTACGGTTTTTTTGGTTGAGTTTTGCTTTTGGTTTCTGTGAGGTTTTGGGGGTTTTTTGGTTCGGTTTCTTTTCTTTTCTTTTCTTTTTTTTTTTTTTTTTTTTGGTTGGTTTCGGTTTTTTTAATGAGAAAAAGAAGAGAGAGAAATCACAGTGTTCTAGGAAAACAATCCTAGACTGGGAAAAAGTGTGGCTGTGAGATATGCAAGAAACTTCAAGGGATAAAAATGGTTTGAGTGTGTATTTTGCAAAAGAGCAAATATCCATTTATCTCACTGGCTGGTCCAAGCCAGACAGGGAGTTCTTGCTCATGTGCACTGATGATCTTTAGCAAGATGTAAATATTTCTTGTTCTTGCTGCCCATGGCAAGCGGACACCTGCACACCTGCACCTCGAAAGGGGAAAGTTGCCCCTTTTCGCTGTTCCCGGTGCCATTTCCACACTGGCTAAAGCACCGTGATGAGAATCGCGCCCTTTCCGAGCAGCCGCTTTGGCAGCACAAGTCGGAGGGCGCCCGCCACGCTCAGGAGAAGGGAGGGGAATGCTCCCCACGCGGGAAGAACTCGACAACCCCCTCGGTAAAGAAACCAAACCAAAACCAAAACCAACAAACCAAAACCAAAACCAACAAGCCAAGCACCCCAGGCCTTTGCACCTCGCCGTGTGTCTGTGGAATGTCTCTCCTCGGGACACCCGCGGCGTGGGACGGTCACGGCCCGCTCGGGTCACCCCTCATCCGCCCCCGCGCAGCGCAGGGAAAGCGGGGCCGGGGCGACACCCACCGGCCACCCCGCGAACTGCGGCCGGGCCCCCGCACCGACGGGAGCGAGCCGGGCGGGATCCGGGCAGGGATCGGGAAGGGATCCGGGCAGGGAGCCGGGCAGGGATCGGACAGGGATCCGGGCAGGAATCCGGGCAGGGATCGGACAGGGATCCGGGCAGGGAGCCGGGCAGAGAGCCGGGCAGGGATCGGGCAGGGATCGGGCAGAGAGCCGGGCAGGGATCGGACAGGGATCGGGCAGGGAGCCGGGCAGGGATCGGGCAGGAATCCGGGCAGGGAGCCGGGCAGGGATCCAGACAGGAGTGTGGGCTGTGGCTGGCAGTGCGAAGGGGCGGACAGAGATGTGGATGGGACAGGCTGGGATTCGGTCAGGGTGCGGGCAGGGGCACAGAGGAATGTGTGCAGGGGTGCGGGCAGGGGGCAGGCAGGAAAGCCATCAGCTCAGCATTCCTTGCTGGCTTTAGATCTCCACAATTGTTCCCCCTTCCCTCCCGGCGGGGTGAGGAGGGAAGAAACCACTTCAAAGAGGAAACTTTCTGCATGAGGCAAAGACGAGAGTTGTTGTGTCTCCCTTACCCGGACCTTACCCGGACTATTACTGTCCTTAATATTTCAGTACTCTCGTACCTCTCTTCCTCCCCCCCCTTTTTTTTTCTTTTATTTTCCTTTTTTTTTTCTTATTTCTTTTCTCTTTCTTTCTCTGTCTCTCTCTATTTTATTTTTTTTTTTGTCAGCTTGCTAATGAAGCTGTTGTTATTCCTGGGAAAGGAGAAGGCAACACGCGGTGAGGGAGGCGTGCACACCGATAACTCCCTTTCCAATTTGTTTTCTCCTGAAGAAAATGAAAAATATCTGCGGCGAAGGAATTGGCCAGCAGCTCCCTCTGGATCCTCCGATCCCGTCCGGGCCCTGTGGGCTCTGACAGCGGCAGGGCTCCGGGGTGAGCCTCTGCAGCCCCAGGCCAACCCGCAGCACCTTCCAGCACGTTCTGTCTGAGCATTTTCAAAGGGCTGCACAAACACTATTAATTACCCGTGCTCCGTACCCGTGCAAACGGGGACCCGGGAATCCATTTTACAGATGGGGAACTGCTTGCACCAGCAGAGCCAGTGAGTCACGGGGCTCGACACAGAAATTAAAACACCAGTTTTCTCGTCTTTAAATATACAACCCATTGACCACTTTACCATTCCAAGGGAAGGGGAGAAGACAGGCTGATGGAGAAATTAATTCCCCATCTTGCATTCAGCCTAGAGACACAAAAAGCCTAACAGAGGCATAAGAGGCAGCTCCCCTCACATTCACTCCTGTTTGCACCGTTTCTTTTACCCTCGAATGCTTTACATAGTCAAAACAACACCAAGAAAGAATTAAAAATCATTATCAGGAGAGGAAAACTACTAATTTGAAAAATATGGGAGAGCTCATAGCTGCCCAACTGAGCTTTTAACCAGCTGAAGAGCCAGTTTGGTGGAGAGAAAGGAGAGGGATGTCCCTGGTGTTAGGAACTACAAAGGAGGAGACTCCAGCATCAATACAGGCCAGAGTGCAGGAGACAGAGACAGAAGACAAATATTCATGGGAGCCGTGGGGGTGAGGTGGGGTGGGATGGTGTCACGGAGATAGATGGGGACCAGATTTTCCAGGGCAACTGAAGATGCAGACAGGCACCTGGCAGGATTTTCAAAAGCAACTGAGCAAGATAGGTACCTAAATCCCACTGATTTCAGTGGATGGGAGGATGTCTAACCTGCTTATGCTATTTTGAAAATCCTATTAAGTGCCAGCTGCATGTTTCGGAACCCAAACACATTTGAAAATTTATCGTAAGGCTCCAGGATGGATAAATTTTAAGAGCAAAGTGTTGTTGTGATGATATCAAGAATTAGAAAAACAAAGCCAGATTCCCTCTCTGTCCAAAAAGGAATCTGGTGGTTAGGAAATAAGAGAGCACTTTTTTCTATTTAAAGAAACAATTTTGCATCTTTGCATTTAGCCTTCCTCATTTCTAGCTCCTCTTTGTCCTTTGTAATAAACCAACTGGAGAGAGTAGAGATTTAAGGAGAAAACAAGGGATGCTGCCAGGCTCCTGACACAAGTGTGCTAGTGGCAGTGCTGGGGGACACACAGATGGGTGTGGGGAGGGACAGGTAGTGCTGGGCTATGCAGTGAGGCAGCAGGGCTGCAGGGAACGCTGCTGGGACAGCGATGTGCCGCCGCAAATGCGGGGAGGCAGGAGACAACAGGCAGGCATCCGGGAACAGCCCTGCCATCACGCTCAAATGCAAAACGATGTGACTGCGGACACCCGGACACGTCCCTTTACTTTCAGGGGGTGCTTTGGGGCAACTCAGATAAAGCAGTGTGTTACCATGAAATAGCTGTATACAGCATGCACCTCGTTAAGAATTTCAACACTGATGACAGATGGATTATTTTTCTCAGAATCAAGGTGGTTTTGACAGTGTGGATTTTTCTGTAAATTTTGATGCTCTCATTTATATTTTTTTGAAAACTGTTAAAACAGGATTGTTGAGGGACCGCCAGACTTTCCCACGAGTTTGCTTTAAATATTTAGGTAGTAGCTGTCTCTTGATCACTAACGAACTTTAAAATCCACAGAGTAAAATCTCAACAAACAATTGTGTAAAGACAGACTTTCTGAAAGAGTCTACCAAAAAAAACCCCACTATTTTTAAAGCATCTTAGCACCACCAGTTAAACTGACACAGCAAACCCATTGTGTTTTGCAGCAATTTTGTTTTGCTCTATACAGCTGTGTTTTCACAGATGCAAAACCATGTGTCTTCAGCAAAAGGTCTACTCTTCCCTTCAGATGTGAGCGAAGATCAAAGGTTCAAACACAGAAATACAAGCTCCTTTTCCCTTTGGAACGTGTTTTTATTTTTTGCAGTGGCTCTACACCAGAATTTCCATCTGTTGTCCTTATGCAGTGTACAGGTTAACCTTAACAGCCGGGTTTGCGGTGCTGTTATCTCAACCCAGAAGCACAGAGATGAATCACTCTTGCATGTAGGCTCTGAACATCTCACCGAGCAGCACAAGCAGAGCTGCCTCAGAGAGACATCATTTCATGGACAAGGAGGATCAAGGAGACTTGTTCCTTCCTTTCCAACAGAAAATTAGGAATTTCCTGAATATTATATTACCATGTTCACATGTAAAATTGTCTAGCCCTAATCTCTGTTGTAATAGAAATGTGATTCCTTTAAATGGCAGTGTCTCGGTTTGTAAGACAGAAGAAAAGCCTATGGCTTTTAGACAGCGTTACTTGACATTTTTTCTCTGCTTCTCCATCAGGCCGGCCAGGAACAGCCTCAGAATTAATGTTCTCCTGGAATCACAGAATGGCTCGGTTTGGAAAGGACATAAGAGATCCTGGCTGGTTGAAAAGGGCCCTGTGTTGCTGCTGTTTCTGCGACTGGCAGGGAACAATTTACCTATACTTCACAATACCGCGGCATTTAATAATGAATAAATTAACAAATAGGGGGATGAAGAGTAAAGCGCTGGCGGCAGCTGCGCCCCGAGAGCAGCACTGAGGTGCCGGCGGAAGCCCCGGGCTCCGAGCAGGCCCCGGGCCGGGCGCGGCCGCTCCGCCGGGCCGGCACTGCCATCTAGCGGTGCTCCCGCCCGCCGGGCCGGGCCCACACCGAGCCGCGGGCACCCCGCTCCCCGGCCTGGAAAACAACGGCGAGCTGCGACAAGGCAGCCCCGAAGCTGCAGGTGAGGTGCGGGACAGGGTCCGTGCCCCGTCCGGAGTGAGGCAAGCCCCGACGAGGAGCTGGAGCAGCCCCCGGCTGCCTCTCGGCACCGCACAGCTGCGCAGGTGTTTATGGCGCCGCCGTGCCCCAGTTCACACTGTTCCAGGTGTGGGGCGCGCACGGAGCCAAAAGAGGAGTCGGCGTCGCAGCTGCCACCACCGAGGTCACTGGGGCGGCCGATGGCAGCCGCGGCCCCTCCGTGCTCTCGGCAGCACTCATGCCGTCAGGAGAAGCCTCAGCTGGCGTCGCCGAGGCGAGTGGCTTTACGCACACCGTGCCTGTGCCACTTTGGCAGAGGCTGGCCCGAACCCTGGTGTACAGTGCGGGCAGCTGGGCTGCTCGGCACCTAAAACAGGCTGGGTAAATCCTTGGCCCCATGTAAAGCAAAGGCAGTGCCATGATTTCATACATTGCAGAGACTCCTCGCCAGACTGAAATGTCAGGGGCGAGCTGGTGTTGGGCCCCACTCCTGAAAAGCAGGGCTGGGGTGGGGGGCACAGCCCAGGACCTCTCTGGGCACAAGGCAAAGGGTAACCCTGGCATCACACCAGCCCACGCCAGCTGCTCCTCGTGGAATTGCAGCCACATGGCTCGGGCAGCCTGCTGGGGCGGGAGCATCATCATCAGAGCTGGACCCTGGTTCCGTTTGCAGCTTTGGCAGCTAGGATTGCTACCAGAGGATAGATGCCCCTGCCCACGGTGATGGGAATCTTGTCCAAGCTCTCCCTTATGCAGTGGCAGCTCTGTGATAGCAGGATGCACACCAACCCCCTCCTTCCACAGCATGCCTACCCTGGAGCAGCCCAGCGAGTGCAAATCTGCACATTTTATGGGCCTGCATTGAAGGCACATAAGGCTTTGGATTAGACTTGCTCAGTACTTTAATGAGTATTAAATTAGCTTTGGCAGCAGCAGAAACCCCCAAAAGCATGCTATGCAAATTACTCACTTTGAGAAAAACACACGGCAATGTTGTTATTTGGAGAAACCAGCACAATCATGGAAGAATAGCTCATCAGTAACTCTTCCTTTGAAAAACATCTCCAATGGGCACAGTAGGATTTAATTTCTACTTTTTATTGGAGAAAAAAAAAATCAACAGTTAATAGACTTTAGCATTGGCAAAGATAATTGCCAAGTACAGCTTTTGTGAAGTTCAGCCCTTCTTGTTTTCTTCTGCCTAAGTCCCTCTAAATATGCAGGACAAAGACAATGCCACTGTTCCAGAGCAGAAAAAGAGTGGAAATGAGTGTTTGCCAAGGAATCAGATGGACACCTGTATTTTTGTCACCAGATTTTCAAGTTTTTGTAAGTCTTTTAAAAAACACTTTTATAAAACCCAGCATGTATTGCCATTTGCTAACAAAAATCAAATTTTACAATCTCTTTCAGAAAAGAGATTGCAAAAGGCATGATCTTTTCTTACTCTGTGCACCTCTGGTTGTGGTTGGTTTTGTCCCTTACTGTAACAGCCAGTATTGGGGGAACAGTAATTCCACATTTCACAAGGGGTATGACTTCAGCATTGTGTTTCCTCATGACTGCTATGCAAACCAGAAGGGTACAGCCTACAAACTGCTGCTACAGAATCTCATCCCCATCTTACTGCTGCTTACCAACAACCTCCAGGAGTACTCTAAGGCCATTATTCACTAGGGCCGGTTGATTTTTAAATTTTAATTAAGAAAGAATAAATTAAAAAAACCCTAAACCCACTGTCAAAGCTATTTTGCTATTCTGGTCAAAATTGGGAGGTGAAGAAATATAGGCATAGTCTGATCTATTGTTTTCATTTCACTGGCTGCCTATTTTCAAAAAGGAAATAGGAAAAAGGGGAAAAAAAGAGAAGAGAGAGAAAGGAAAGAAAGAAAAACAAAAGGAATGAAACCCATTATTTTTTCTTTAAACAACAGATAGATCAAAAGGAAAAAAGCATCCTTTTACAAAACTCTGGATACATTGCTTTATGTTTATCAGTCAGCTTGAATGTCAGCTAAACAGGAGCTTAGTAGAGATATAGCACATCAGTCAGAGGATGAATTTGTTCTTCATGGAGACATGTGAAGAACCAACACTTTTATTATGATGTGGTGTTTCCATTGACTGAGTACCCATGTGGGAGGAAAGCCTATGCAGTTCAGCCAGGGAGAGGGAGAAGAGGAACATGAAATGCTTTCCAGGGAGCTCTGTGCTAAGCAGAGGCCATAAAACATATACCAGCAGGACACCTACTGCTTTCAGTGATTGAAGGCTGCAGGCAGACGTCCTCTTCTGGACCTAACCTGGGATGGCATCAATCCGGGGTGCTTGGGATCAGGCAGGCCGGATGCGATTGCCTCCGGAGCCGCGCTGGTGGGAAGGGGCTGCCTCAGCGCCGCCGTGAGCCCCATTAGTGTGTATTGAACTTCTCCCAGGCACACCTACGGGAGCCATCGCCTCTCCTGGAGCGGCACGGAGAGGGGAGCAGTGCCGCTCTCAACCTGCATGGCTGGCTACAAAGTGCACAGATATGACCTAGCTACCAGCTGCTGTTCCAGGACATCAGTTCCAGTTAACAAGCTCGAGCTGAGCATTCTACTCCTATGCCATGTTTTCGCACAGCCCAAGCACAGTTTTGCTTGCTTCCTCTGCAATAATTAAAACTGAGCTGTGAATTCCCTTCTCTCACACAGATTCATTTTCATTTCAGTACCAATTAGTAAAGGCTCAGCTTTAGGGAAACTGTTGCACAGCCTAGCACCAAATGAAATTCCTGTTTCTTCTAATTCAAAAAGAAAGCCTTAGTGCCTCTTTGTTGTGAGAGCAACCTAGATCAGAGAAGTGACAACTCATCTTCACAAAGACAGTAATGTGAGAGCCCACTATCTGAACATGAGGTTGTAATTCAACATGATTAAACAGCCTTTTTGCTGTAGAAAGATGTAAACAATTGTTACAATCATGACACCCGTGTTTTTCCGCAATTGCAGACTTCTTGTGTGCTAATTTGTTAGTCCAACACTGTGGTGTTCCAATAGCAGGGGGTCTGCATCAGCAGTGTTGGTCTTTTTGTTATCAAAACCCATCAAACCTCCACATTTAGTGAGCTCTGCACCTGAGCACTGGAGAGGGGTATCATTGCCTACAGCTTGAATTCATTTTTATAGAGTTCTGGAATTTGCAACCTAAGCAGACTGAAAAAATAGCCATTTTCCCCCATGAAGTCTGCAGAAAGTTTTGTTTCTCCATTAGCACAGCAACATCATTCTCCACATTCAGCTTCCCTCATGGAAGTGGGCTATCTACAGTAGGATCATATTGTAGCCTAAGTTGCCATATAGTTCTCAGTTTCAGTTGCATGCTATTCTCCTCCAAGCAGGGAAAGGAAATGCCATGGCTACATGTCCACTTTGGGCTAAAGTTCTGAGAGGTTTACAGTGATAACAGGCAATTTCAGAGAGTGAGATTCTTCTGCAGCAGAAAGCATCAGATCACCTACAATGGCCCTGCTGCACTTGGGCATCTTTAGTTGTAGAGATTCCCCCCATTAGAATAATCCAGAAGAAGTGCCATAGCTCCACCAACTAAAAGTAAGTTGTTAGACAGTAAATGGGACTCTGGCAGGCTGTGGTTCCTGTGATCTGCCCACAGTGGGGGCTCAGACATTGTGAGGAAAAGCTGCAGCAGAAAGGGGCCCTAAAGGCACTTCAATCCCCATTTCCTTCCACTCCTGCGGTCTTGTTTTCTGTCCCCTGCTCTTAGGAGGACCAGGCTCCTATCTCCTGCCCTGACTCTGTGCTGAAGAAGCAGTATGGCAACCTCCCACCCATGGACAGTGCTGGGTATGGACCATGTTCTGGGGACAAAAGTGGCAGGGGTGGTGGCTCAGTGATCCCAGGCCCCTCAGAGGAGACAAAACACCTGTGCAGAGGACACCAACAGCATATCAGTGCCCAGTATCTTGGTACCATATGCATATTGGTCAATGAAATATTGCAGCACTACCTGCACGTTGGCCCCATAGCTTGGTGCTCTCCAGCTTGGAAGTCATGCTGACAAACCATGGGGGATCCAGTATCATTTCAGGCTAAAATCTCCTCTTAGCAATCTGCAAAAAAAAACCCACTAAAATATTTCTGCAAATACTGTAAGGTAAACTAACAGAAGGTTAAGAAATAGCCAATCTGACTTTTCTGTGTAATCCAAATTCAGCACACAGTTTATGAAATTCTCTTCAATAATATATTCTTGCAGAGATGTTCTACAGGACAGACCTTAATCATGACTGATAAGGATGATTATTGTCTGTAGGAATGTGAGAGGTTTTTTATTTGTTTGTGTGTCCATTTTAAGGTTTTTTAAGGTCTTGCCCTTCCTGGTGGAGACGCTGCTCACTAGCACACAGTTATATATTCACTGTATCTGAGGGGGTTGATCCACAGAAGCCCAAGCATGACCTTTGAGGACAGTTCAAGAGACTCAACCAAAAGCAACTTTTTTACTGTAACCAATACTTGATTAACATTAATTACTTTGATAAGTAATTGAAGCAAGGATGGAAACTGGGTCTGCCCCCTACGAAGTGAATCCCTCTACCTATTCATCTAGAAAGTCATGGTTTAACCCATTACTGGTCAAAGCAGTGTTTTGAAAATACAGGCTTGAATAACCTCAAAAATAAAAATGAACTCATGCCATTGCTCCTTATCACTGAGCAACTTCTAAAGCAAGAGGACATTCCTGTCAACATTTTTGTTTCTATCCTCTTCTGGAAGGGTCTTATCTAGTTAAGTCAAATTCCAAACTGCTTTTGGATGCAGGAGTTTAGATGAGTGACTCTAATACAAGGGGCTAAGAGCTCTGATTCTTGAGTAGGAGAAACAGCTTTCCTGAAAGCTACAGTAAGGATACTAAATCCATGAAAAGGCTGTGATTTAAGCAATGGTATTCTGCAGTACTTCCCCTTGTCTAGGTTTAGGTGATTCCCTGCTCACTTAGAAGGTAAGTATTTCCACCTCTTCTCAAGTCTAGTAAAGTCAACTGTGATGGTCTGTGAGTCTTTTTAGAAGTTTCTACTTGGCACAGGATTAAAATTATTTGGATGTTCAAAAGTAAAAGAGTGCAGATGAAGAGAGATCTGTATTTCCTTAAGTGTAAGCTGACAGTGAAGTACCCATATTTATGGGACACTCGTGACTCTAATCTCGTATGCCTTAGCTGAGTATTTGTAAAACAGAAGTATTACCAGCCCTTTTTATCATGAGGGTTTTCTGAAGATAAATTAATTAATGTTTGTTAAGCATTCAGATATTTATAGCAATAAGTGCCATAGAAAACCTCATAAGGAAATTACCAATTCTGTCTTCACAGCAGGGTTTCAATAGTGTGCAGTAAATAAGGCCTAGGGCTACACATTGAAAAATTAGGAGAAAACAAAATATTGAATAACTGCTCATTAACTCAGCATCGTCCATCTTGTTCACTAGCTGAGGCAGGGGTCCTGTGGAAAAAGCTGTGTATGATCTTGATTTTAAAAGACTGTGCTATCAAGCAAATATATAAGGGGGCTGAACTGAACTGCACCAGCTATCTTAATTTTGACATTTCCTCACTCCTGAATATTTTACTCTCCAGCCTTAATGAAGCTGCTTTGAGCTGCTGCAAGACTTTGCCAGCCCCCCTTATAAAAGAACACTTCTAAGAATGCTGTGTGTGGGGAGATACAGAGGCTGAAAGAATGACTGAATCATAAAAGGAAACAATGTTAATAATATCAAAAGAGAGCTTCAGCAAAATTTTGCTCCAGTCTTTTAAAAGGCAAGAAAATATCAGTGAATCAGCTTACATTTCACAACAATAGTATGCAGCCAATGGGAATTTCCAGAGGAAATGTGGTCAGAGAGAGTATTTACACACTGAAACCAGGTTTGGTCATCAGCATTCAACAACACAGCCTTCCATGCAGTTGCTATCTCTATATCAAGATTTGGATGTGAACTGGAAGTTCAGTGCCTTTCCAAACATTAGCTGCTAGAAATCAAGGTTACTTTAAATAAAACACTGAGAGCAATTAGAGCTTTTAGGATTCCTTATTTGCAAGAGTCCATGGAAAAGGTGAGTGGAATATTAAGAATATGTTAAGAGCAGAGAAGGAGCCCTGCCACGAGTGCTCCTGGGCAGCAGGAGGAAGACTGCACAGAATAGGCTGGAGGGAAGTAGTATCCCTCCACAGTGATTCTTAGAGAGGGAAATTTGTGAGGACACACAGCAACAAAAATAGTTGTCTGTTGGACAGAAATCACCAAGCTCTAGCTGTGACTGCTGTAGCATCTAATGTGACAGTGGATTTATATGTGACATCACCATAGCTAAAATAAGACCAAACAAAATTTAAAGTAAATTGAATATTAGCCTGAAAAAAAAAAGAAAGAAGAAATGAAATTGCCAAAGGAATGTATATTCTCCTGTTGGCAAAGTCCAGTATGTTTTTTGCAGATATTTAATCCCACAATGAGTTTTTTGTTCAAAAAAGAAACGGGGTAGTTTAGGAAAAAAGACAAAACCAAACAACCCCAAACGCAAGACTTAACAAAATGTTACATGCTGATTTGCATAAAAAAGATTAGGTGGGAACACAGTGTATCTTGTGAAAAGAAAAGAAACTCAAAAAATAGTGCACATAGTAACAAATTCAAAGCCATGAAAAGAAGGAGCAATGGGAAAATGGCATTTTTCATTTTTATGATGCTTTGCATCTGCATTCATTAACTAAGGTTTTGTATTTTTTGGCTGTTTTTTTCTTCTACCAAAAAAAGAAAGAAAAATTATGAGGAAACCAAAACATACTCGTCATGATGGTAAAATGTTAATTCTGCAAGAAACACTTGCTTATTCTTTCTATCTTGAACATATAAACCTATGGGGAAAAATCTCAAAGATATTTTTAAACGGTGCACCATAAACGTTTTAACATTTGCTTGTTGAGGAAATTTTTGCAGTGAAAAGTTTCTCTAGAGAAATTATTTACAATATTAATTTAAGGCCTTACTTTGTAATTCCTTCTCAAAGGAAAAAAATTAAATCCCACTGGCTTCAGAGCAAGCAAATTGATTGCTTATGATGAGATAACTGCAATGAAGATTCAAATGATACACTTTTGCCAGGGATTGTGTTTCTTTTGTACTGCCTTTCCAGAATTATGCTAATTAAATGCTTACTAGAATGTCTTTCAATTAGTTAACATATTCTCTCATATTCCTCATTTTACAATGGCTTTTAAAAATAATTAGGTATTACATTCAAGAACCCAGGCACCTGATTCAGCAGCAGGTTGCATTGTGCTGAGCCACACAATTTATTGTCTACACTAACAGTCATATGAGGAGTGAGGGAACTGTGCTGTCCATAGCTTTTTGGGTTTTTTTTTTTTTTTTGGTCATATGTACTTTTTGTGGTGTGTCAGCCTTCAACTGGTCTTGGAAACCCAAGAGGGAAATCCCAGACAGCCTGAAGGCATGGGGATCTTGCATTGCCTTCAGCCACCCTGTGATTGCATTTGCCTCAAAGCCTTTTCACTTCGGAGACTACTTGGCTTTTAGCAGCACCAGACACCGTTCCCAACCACCAGACCATCGCAAAAGACAAGATGTTAAAGATTTCTTCAACAGGACTTCAGCCTTGACTGGTGTGACTGTCCAGCTTTTCACACAGCCAAGGTCAGCTTGGCAAAGCATCTGGAAACGTCAAAGCAAGTTCAAAGCAAGGCCTTCCTGGCCCCAGCCAGCACACCATTGTCTTGGGCTGGTGGCAAAGCAGCCTCTGTGGCAATAAAGCAGTGCTGGCAGCAGTGCAGCATGCAGGGAGCAAGGCTGTGCAAGTAAAGCAGTGCTGGCAGCAGTGCAGCATGCAGGGAGCAAGGCTGTGCAAGTAAAGCAGTGCAGGCAGCAGTGCAGCATGCAGGGAGCAAGGCTGTGCAAGTTGGCAGCCATGCAGCATGCAGGGAGCAAGGCCGTGCAAGTAAAGCAGTGCTGGCAGCATGCAGCAAGCAAGGCCATGCAAGTAAAGCAGTGCTGGCAGCAGAGCAGGGAGCAAGGCTGTGCAAGTAAAGCAGTGCTGGCAGCAGTGCAGCATGCAGGGAGCAAGGCCGTGCAAGTAAAGCAGTGCTGGCAGCATGCAGCAAGCAAGGCCATGCAAGTAAAGCAGTGCTGGCAGCAGAGCAGGGAGCAAGGCCGTGCAAGTAAAGCAGTGCTGGCAGCAGTGCAGGGAGCAAGGCCGTGCAAGTAAAGCAGTGCTGGCAGCATGCAGGGAGCAAGGCCGTGCAAGTAAAGCAGTGCTGGCAGCATGCAGCGAGCAAGGCTGCCCTGCGTCGCGCTCAGCACAGGCACGCGTGGCCCCGCGCGCACAGCCCGCTCCGTGCTCCAACGTGGACAGACTGAGGAGCATCTGTGCTGGGGGGGGATGTGGAACAGATAAGTAATTGCTGTTTTTACTAAGTAAAGCAGAAAATTATAGCACATTAACAGCCAAGCGTGTTTGTTGCCTGGGAAGAACCATTTGTTTTCCAGTTTGGGATTTTTTACTCATCTGAAGTCTGTGCCTCAAAGCACATTAAAATCGTTTTAATTATTATGAGTTTATGTTCTTATATGGATTTAAAGTGTATAAATATTATGGGGGATGGGGAGAGAAGAAAGTAAAATAAATACATTCAAGAAAATGTTGTGTATTTTTAGCATCCACTGTGGTGGATGCAGTTCTGAATTAGCACCTTAGAAAACATATAATTCTTTTTAGAGAGCATTTATTGCATTAAAAATGTGTCCTGGTTTATCAGACAAGTGTGTGGCTATGTGTATGTTCTCTTAGGCACATTCAGCTCTCTTCAAAAAGACATCCAGCAGAATAGCACTCTTTAGGGACAGTGTTTCAGGGTTGACAAGAACATTAAACCATATTATAATTATCTCTTCAATGAAAACACGGCTTTGTAGTGGAGGCAATGCACGGTCCTCAAGGCGAGTGTTATTAGGCTGTATGTGTTTTCTTGGAAGGAGATTCATGGAAAGAAAAAAGCTTTTAATTTACTGCAAGGAAAAAAATACAGAGTACATGTCATGCATAGCAAAAGGGATTTTACAAAGAAGGCACTAAGTTGAGTGCCTCACTTATCTTCAAGAATGCTTCTACATAATAAGTGTGGGGATCGGTTTAACACAAGCCACAATATAGATATAACACACACATACAATTCCCTGTGACCGTTCATATAGATAACTACAAAAAAATTGTCTGTAAAGTAAGGTAAATATAAAGCAATTGCCTCCTGTGACATAAATGGGTTCTGTCTCATTCTTTGAGAGGTCACCACTGAACAGAATACATTCTTATGGCAGTGCAGATAATAAAATCTGTTATTCTTAATGTGAATAGAAGGATTTTCTAACCCATCTTCCACATTCGAAATACTGTTTTCTCAAATTAATCTGAAATTATAACGTAGGAGTTCTGAAACAGCAAGCAAAGTTACAAACTGCACCAAGAAGATTCTAATATGTTCATAAATGACAGTATTTAATATACATATCTTACACATACTATCCACACGTGCACATTTGGATTTATTTATTCACATTTAAAAAAAAAGAATACTGTGGATTTTTAATACTTTCGTAAATGCCTGAATTATTTTAAACCAAGAATTTTCTTCTTGGTTGTGAAAATGAGATTGCAACTTTGTTTTCTCTAGCATGTTGGCAAGTGGATAGATTTAAATTCCTTAAAATTGAATTAACTAGAAGAAAGAAACTAATGATGTTAGCCAACAGTTACATATATCCTGAACACAGCAAACACCAACAATGTAATGAAAATCTTGTGTTAATGGAGAATTAATTGTAAAGCTGTGGCATTTCAGTTGCATGCAGGCAGGTCCAGGCACACGCAAGCATAAACACAAAAGACAACAGCCCCACTAAACAGCTACCAAAATATACCCAATTGGCCTAATACTAGAAACAACAGCTTGAGCATTTGTAGGAAAAAAATGTCAGAAACTCACCAAATCTTGGTTTTAAAAGCATGCTAGGTATCCAGAGGGAGCATTCGGAACAGTCAATTACTTTCACATTTTGTCCCAGGACTTTAAAAGTTAAAGGCATAGTTCTGCCAATTGTGAGATGCCCCATCCAGCACAGACCACCCACAACTACTGATTTTCCATCTGGTGAACAAAACAGACATCTCCCTAATTATTTTTAAAAAGGTTTTTTTTTCTAACATACTTCCTTTATTTGTCTGTGACCTGGAACTTAATGGAAAACCTGGTAGATGCCAACCTCATTTCTTGTAATGAAGCATCTTATTTTCCCTACTTTAACCATGCTTATTTAAAGGCTATTTAATAGAAAGTTATTACCTAAGCTGATTTTTGATAGGACCTAAATTACTAAATAGTTTGAAACTAGAACAACTTTATATCAAACCCTAAATGTTCTAGTTAAATATTAACCGTTAAAAGACCTTCCCTTAAAGCAGCATATTAAAACAGGAAGCAATGAGGTTTACAGTCTCATATGCTGGGTTCCCATATTGCCAGTGTCAAAATTTATGCCTTTTTTCAGCAATATGGTTGCCATTGCCAGCACCACACTTATAAATGCCAACTGTAATTAAAATCTGGCACCTTATACAAGCATTAAACATGCTTACAGATTAAAAAAAATCTTTATTTTAAAATACTCATTGCAGCATATGCAGGCTTAAAAAAAAATTCTTCTTCTGCCAGTTTTAGAAACATCACAAGAAAAAAAATTAAGGTCCAAGTTGTCCTGAAAATCAGTCCAGAGAAACCTAAATATTGTGCTGAATTTCACAGTGGATGTATGTGGAGGAGAGATGGCAAAATCTGGATTTTCACTTGAAACGGGCTGCAAAGAAATAGCATATTTAAAAGTCTGGAGCCTTGGCAGACACACAGGGCAGGTAACACACAGCCTTTATCTCAGCACCCTTTACACTGGCGGTTACAGTTCAATAAAGATGTAAAGCCTCGTCGCTGTCACGGTGAATGCCCAAGCAGGGCTGGGGATCCCACAGCCCAGTAAGGGAGGCTGCAAAGAACAGAGGCTGGGATGAACCCATAGCCTGTTCATCTTAATAGTTTTGGGGATGTAAACATGATCATCTGGGCTTTTCATCCCTTAAACACCCATCATTGGTGCATTGCTGTGCCTCCAGTAGTGAGCACCAGGCTGGGTGGCCAGTTAAGAACAATTCTCTCCCAGGCTTGTCAGCAACAGAAGTGATCAGCCTTGGGGAAAATAGGGAGCTGGGGGAAACAGGCCATTCTACCCAGCAAAATGTCCAGCGTAAATTCCTTTTCTATTTACTAGTGTGCTACTGCTAACTTACACTGCTCTGTTATGGACCTGCTGGAGATGAGGAACCCATGTTCATGAGAGCTCAAAACATAAAGAAGCTACCCAGGCACACAGCAGCAGGTGCACAAATGAGGTGCTGCAGCACCCTGAGATTGCTTCTTAGTCTGGCAGCACTGCACCAAGCACTGGTCTGTACTGCTCCAGTCATTCACCTTGGCTAAGAGGTGAGGAAGAGTCATCCAGCCACACTGTCAAGTAAATTGCTGGAGAAGGACCACCCCTCAGAAACTCAGCACCACCTGGGGACTCTGCTTGTGGGGAAGTGCCAAAATGATTTTTAAGCAGCAACTGAAAGCAGTGTTTTTTCAAAGCAGTTTGATGACAGGTTACAAATTGGCATTTGCAGGAACAGCTTCCAGAGTGACCAGTAGATGGAGAGGAACCATGCTGGCTCTGTCCCAGAGCTGGGGACACCACGGACCGAAGGCAGCAGCACTCAGCAGCGTCTCTGCCGCAAAGGCGCGATGACCGAGACGCTCCATCGTGTCCTCCGTACCTCATTGTGCTGGTGCCTGAAGCAAGGTTTTCTCTCGTGATCCTACCAGCAGAAGAGGTAATTAAATTTCATTGTGGGGTGTCCCATGTACCAAATGTTTATGGACAGGACTGAAAAATTGTATCCTCGCATTTTCTTGACATCGCTTTCTTGGCTGAATTCCTGAATCCTTATGTCAAGTTTGCACTGATGGTTAGGTTCACATCAGTTATTGATGACTTTCAGCAGGATTAAATCTTTCGAGACACTTTTCTTAAAAATAAACTACACTACCAAATGGGAAACCTTGAGTTAGATAATTAATTTGAAGCATGTTTTCCCATGTAAAGGTTTTAGTTATTTTCTGGGAGAAAGGTTAATTCTCAGTTTGTAACCACTAAAGTATGTTGCTTTGTAACTAAATATAGCTTTTACACTAAATTTGGCACTTCTTATTGCTAGCCAGAAGGACAGAGTAGCTCTGCTGATATATATTTAAACTTTTCTATACCTCATTATACATTTTTTTCAGATTAATTTTACTGTTTTTATTAGAAAATCATGTATGGCACAATTCTTATTTACTAGTTGATCTCTTTGTGTTTACTTAGGATTTATGTTTCTTTGGATGAAAACTGGAATACAATTTAAAACAGAATGCAAGCTTATAGCTTGCATAGCACTATCTGAGAGAGGCTGGACTTGTAAAAAATACTGATTAGATTTAAAAATTTATCTATTAAAATAACTTAGTATTAGCTAGAATTAGCACCAATCTAGTATTTGGTCTTAATATCCTCCAATATTGTAGTATTAGCAAATCTAATCCTCTCATAATTAGCTTTTATTCACAGATTGGTAGAGAAGAACAAGCTTTTCTGCTTCTTTCAACTCCCAATTGGTCAAGTTTGAATAAATTAGTCATTTAACTGAGCTAATTGAATATATTGAAGAAAATATTCTCTTGGTACTTGCAGAGGAGGCTATTGATCTCAAAAGCCGACACAATACTTCAAACACTTTGGGCTTCCAGAGTTTAGATTTTGACTTTCATCAGCTGAATGGTTTGATCCACAACCTGGAAGCACTGTTTCTGTTTTGGCTGGGGGTGGGGGATTATTATTCAAACAGATTACAGTAAATTTAGGATTTGCTGTAATTTTATTAGGCAATTAGGCATATTTTTAAGAATAAATATACCCAGCATAAATTTTTGAAAACTGTTTTTCTTATTTATTTCTTGATCACAAAGTTGTTGCCATCTCATTGATTTCAGCTCTCTGCTTATCATTTAGTTCCAGAATTTTTTCCTTTAACAGAGAAATATACCAGCATTACCATTACTGGTGGCAGAAAGCAGCAAGACCTACATCTCATATATTTTATATAAAGATGTCAGAACATAATTTTTATCCATTGTAAACAGGCTGCAAGTGGTCTGAAAAAGAATCTGGCAGTGTCTAAAGTGCTAAAAATTTTCAATGTCTTTCTTTCCTAAACTAATTCCCTTCATGGTTGTGGAGTGAAGACATCCTGCAGGTCCTACTCTCCACACTGCAGATCTTGTCAGGCATTGCAACAGATCCATCTGGCAAAGGGTCAGAATTCCTGTCTCTGAAGCCAAGGCCTCCCAACATATTTGCAGTCCGAAATACCAGAAAGGCCCAAACTATTGCTGGTTTGCCCCAGCAAGTTTATGCTTAGGTTCAAAACCCTTTAATTTTGCCATTACCATTGCATAATCAATGTCATTTTATGCAGTCATAGATTACAATACCAAACCTAAACTATCATGTCTATTTTTGTTTCTTATTCTGCCATTTGTTGGTCGTGCTTTCAGGTTAATATACCATTTTCCAGGCAAAAGCAGTCAAAGAAGCTGATAAAAAATACCCAAAGCAAAAATGCCCAAAGAAATGCAGCCATTTGAGACTACATTCATTTTCTGGTTTATGTTGTTCAGGAACACCAGTGCTGAGTTTCTGTGGGAAGACATGCTGCCAATGGCATGTGTCTTAGGTGATGATACTGACATTAAAGACAAGGTTGACTTAACTGAGGTCTGTATCATTTCAGATATACTCAAAGGAAATCCATTGTGACTGCATAAAGACCACAGTGCACTTCAATTTTGTCTTAGAAATTACAAATCTGGAAATCCCAAGTCAACTTTCACACTCTGAATGTGTCCTTGTGCAAGCGCTGTGTCACTGTGTTTTCCTTTTCTTTTGTTCTTTTTTTTTTTTTTTTTTCATTTGTTGTGTATAAGACATGGTTCTATTCATTCCAAATTATTGGATCTAGGCAAGATTTTCGCAATTTTAAGGTTCTCTACTAGAATGAAAAGAAATGTTAGGAAATGCCACATCACTCTTTGGTAAGTCATTTTCATTTCTTTTCTACATTTACCTAGTCAGATGAATGTGAAATGGGGCGTGAGAGCACTCTAAAGGGAAGGAAGCATTGCTCAGGTTCTGTTTGGCAGAGAAGGTAAAGTATGTAGGTGGAAAGGAGCCCCTTTGAATTTAGCCTTAGAAAGTTTATATCATCAAAAGCTCTGATGCTAGGCTTCCCTACATTCAGACAGACGTGATCCAATGCAACCAAACTTCTTGAGAGTCAAGAGTTTATGTGGATCCAGCATTGCAAACAAAAAAGAAACTTTTCCTCCTAAAACGAGACTCTTACTCCTTAGGTAGAGAAAGAGAGACAAAACCAAATTTAGCCTGTACCCTCTCTGT
Source organism: Melospiza melodia melodia (assembly GCF_035770615.1). Classification (NCBI taxonomy): domain Eukaryota; kingdom Metazoa; phylum Chordata; class Aves; order Passeriformes; family Passerellidae; genus Melospiza; species Melospiza melodia. The sequence continues at coordinate 112,741,342 of NC_086195.1, read as the reverse complement.
AGGGCACCACAGCCTTTACCCTAAGATGGGCACTGTTCAGCATGCTGTGCTTCATGTGCTGTGGCAGCAACTGGTGTACACTGGTAAGCAAACAGCACACATATCAAACCATCCACACTGAAACACACAGATGTGCTTAAAGCATGACAAAAGAAACACGTGGCAAGAGAGGGACTGTCAAGCTGAAAGAGTGTCATGGCTGAGGAAACACACAACCAATAACAGAAACAAAAGGGGAGGGGAAAAAATCCCAGAGGAGCAGAACCCAACCCATTGGGAGAGATGGAGATTTTTGGCATCAGTCTGCCTTTTGTAGAGCAGTTACTGGCTCCACCAAAATTTGGCTGACAGGCTTCCTTACATGTGGATGTACCTGGTACCCTGCTGGGCTGACAGGTGAGTAAAACTGTGTGCAAGAGGGCAAGAGAAGAAAAATGCAGAAAGATAAGAGCTTTTCTTACCCAACACCATTAACTTTCAGAACTTCATTCAAAAAATAACTAGAGAAGACTCCTGCAAAGACAAAACTGCAATCCAAGGGAAGGATCATCTTAGAAGGAAACTGCAGAATTATACCTTCTGGCAGATGTGATACCTGAACCAGCCAGGCTAAACTAGATACAGTGCTCTCATCGTGAGACAACCTCTCTTGCAGCAGGCCACCACAAGAGGTTATCCTATAGCTCTAGAAACACCAGCGTCACAATGTGTAAGAAAACAAAGCCTCTAATTAAAAATGTCATTGCACATTTTCATTATTTATGGGTACTGTATCTCAAGGAGTAAGTTAAAGTAGGGCACAGAAGGAACATGTGCCTTTGGAAAATCATGCATTACCTCTTCTGCACTGCTTCTGTGGGAAAGTACTAAAAGCACAACCCCATGGGTCTCGGGCAGAGGTGGCACATCAGGAGAAAATACCATCCATGCCGAGTTGTTTAACACAATGTCACATCTCTTATCCTGTGAATTAAGCTAGAAAAAGATTTACTCCATGGTTTGGAATCAGGCTGGAGGAGAGAGGGACTCCAGAGCAGCAGTCCCTGCTCAGAGCACCATTTCATTGGATTGCATCAGGTAAGTAGCAACTACAATTTTTTTATTTTTCAACAGATGTTTGCTGGTTACAGTGAAACTACCAGAAAGATCAAAAACTTGCATGTTCTTACAAATTAAACTGCCTTCTCAAACTCATCATTATTACTTATCGCTTCTAGGTTGAGAGAGGGCTATGTGGAAAAAAATCTTGGCTCTCCATTGCCACTGAAGCAGTGCCAATAACAAACTGCAAAGGGGGTGCCCAACTGCAAACTTTTACAAGCCCTAAAAACTTATAAATGAAATTTCAAAAACTGAAGATGAATTACATGTTTTGTTTTGCACAATGCCGGTATCTACTTCTAATACTACTCTTTTCATAAAGTTACTGTTGTTCTCACCACACAGCACACCAAGAATCATTAAAATCTGAGCAAGTCCTGTTTGTTGTTTGCATGGTTTATCTAAGATAAATAATATCTATTTATCTAAGCCCACGTGTTCTCCAGGAGAAATGGCAACACATTAGTTCCCTCCTGCCCAAGCAAAATACAAACACTTTGTATTACATTACATTATATCATAAACTTTGGTAACCAGTATTTCCCTTCACAAAAACCACACATGTTGTCCTCTGCCTTTAGCAGGCACACATGGGTTCCAACTGCCTGCCATTAAGTTTCAGCTTTTAAAACCTGCAAACAAACATACGGTAGAAGTTAAAATTATGCACTGCTGCTAAATTTGCTGTGTGTACTGCAGAAGGATAGTCTGAAAAAACCCATGTTAACAGTTCAACATTTAAACAAAAATGAACAAACTAATTAAAAAATAAAAAGGGATGATTTTGAGTTTGTATTTTCAATCTGCTACCTTTCTTTTCTCCTCATTTAACTATCTGTCCAAACTAAGAACTAAATCAGCCAAGCCTTTGAGCGAACAGGATCAGTGAGATACATTTTGGGACACAAAGTAATGGGAGCCTTTTATTTCTGTTCCAAGCAGTAAAGCTGCTGCAGGGTGAGGCGGGAGCAGGCAGCAAAGCCAGGGGGTGTGAAGGGGACTGGTCATTAACTTATCAGTTCCAGGCCTTAGCTTTCTAATTGACAACCTCAGGGCTACTTTCATCACTTGTCGACTTCAAACCCACACTCCATTTTTCCTTTAGATAATGATGCAACTATAACATAACGGTGTTTCTGACATATTGCAGCATGTAGCAGTAGGATGATTTCCTCAGTAGCTTAGTTTAACAGAAAAGTAAAAAAAATCCAACTGTTAAATGGTTTTCACATCTATCAACTTCTAAAAAAAAAACAGTCAGTAAGAAAACAGATTTTGTGCTTCCAGTATATCGAAGTCACTGTTTGGTGCTGATCCAACCCAAAGCACCTTCAGTGCTTTAGTATCACTAGAGATTTAACAAAACAAGTGAATGGTTAAGGCAATAAGCTCATAAAACATGCATTCATATATAAAGCCTCAATAAAGGAACCCACAGAACTCAGAAATGTACTACAAGTCAGAGAACTTGAACAATAAATTCCCCAAAAATGTCATTAGAAATATATTACTGATATGATATCTAGAAACCTTATGTCCTTCACAAAGGAAATAGAGAAATAACAGGAATGCTGTAGTGAACACGTCCCTTCAGAGAGCCAGAAAAACGTGACTCACATCCCCCACAGAAATCTGAGCAGTGGCTGAAGGCTGCTGAGCCATTTACACAGAGTAAGGTCCTCAGGAAAGTATATTCATCCCATTTGGATCACAAATTTGAAAAATACTAAATTTTGTCAAGTAACAGCATGTCCACAGGCAGCAAAGCACCTGGCTGTAACATAAACAGTCACATAACTGCCTTTTAATAGTGGTTATAGTGGTTACAAAGGTCTGAGCCCTGCAGTTGGCTCTGCAAAGGCCTGGGGTCACAGTGAGCTCAGTGCAGTGTCTGGGGCCCTGAGCACGGCAATCCAACAAAAGCAGTGACAGAGAATGGAATAATACTGATGTGCTTCCAAAGTGCAGCCATTCCACTGGCTCCTACGTGATCCACAGGAGGAGGGAGCACAGGCTGGATACCACACTGCACAGCCAGGTGCTGCTGGAATAGGTGTGCACAAGCAGGCAGGTGTGGAACTAATCCAGATTAACAAAGCAAAGACACTGCAGGCAGACTTGATGTGCAGTCAGCTCTCGTCTCCGCTGGCATTTGGGCTCTGACGGTGCAAATGGGCACCCAGGTAACTTCAGCCACAGGACATTAATGTGGCCATGAATAGTTGGCTTATTCTGGCCTGACTGGAAGAGTTCAGCCCCAGCCATTTCAGATTACAGTTGTGGATGGCTCATTCCAGGCAGCAATTGCTACATTTTGGTCATGAACTTTAAAACAACAGCTACAGCTCTTATTTGAGGATTACCAGGGGAGCAGGTAAGGAAAGCAGTACCTGCTCTGGGGAAAAACACTGGGCTCGCTGTTTCCTTGGGCTGCCTTTCAGGCTTTCTAAATCCATAAAGCATATTGTGAATTTTGCAGATTACATTGCCTGTTCAGAGTTGTAACAACAGCATATCACCATATCACCCCCTTTCAAGTGTTGTACATGCTGCTACTCCTTCTCAAGCAATAAGGAGGCAGGAGCTCTCCCTACAAAATGCCTGGCCCATGTCATGGGCCAAGGTCACCAGTTGCAAAATATTATTAAAAAGCCAGGACAGGCTTATTTTATAGCCAAATTAACAGCTCAGCAAAACAGTGGGCTGTAACAGGGAAGACAGTAAGTCCAACAGCTGGGCAGTTCAACTGCTAAGGTTTTACTGGGATCACTGCCTGGGATGTTTTGGGGTTGTTATGGGAAAAGAGAGTTATCAACACAAGAAGTGTGAAAACTCAAGTTATTACATGAAATATTAAAGGCAGGTGTTTTTCCATTTTTTTAAACCAAACCCCACCACCTTTGCAATTTTGCCACTCCAAGGCTGCAAGCAGCAGTACAAACTGGTTCCCTTGCAGGGTTTGGAGCATGGGTTTTACAAGCCTGTTTTGCCTTCCTGCAGGCACTTTGAGCTTATAAATGGCACCTTTCAGTGTCCTGAAATACGAAGGGCAGCTAGTCCTGAATTCTCCTGTCGCTTAATGATCTCACATAAAATGAGGTCCACAAAACTTTTACTACCGCTGCAGTTCAAATTCACAGGTGAAGAACCACCGGGGAAAGGATGTGGACATCTTTTGCTTTCCTAATTTTCCAGGTGCAAGAAAGTTTCCCACTTGGACTTGAACAATTAGTTACTCTCAAAGCAAGTCTGATCTAAATAAAAAGACTTCAGTATGTTCCCCTGATAAGCACTGAGAAAATCCAAGGGGAAACCACTTGAAAACAACACACAATAGCACCACATTTAGGTAAAAAAAAAATTAGGTTAAAAAGACCCTATCTAAGTATTTATTAGTCTTTTTTTTTGCACCTAATATTTTTCACTTATCACAACTAAGTATATCTGACACTCAAGGATTATAGATAATATTTAATTAAACACTGATTGGTTCTGCTCTTATTCTGGTAATAATATCCAGCGTTTGGAAAACATACTGCACCTTAGCAGTATGAACAAAAAGTCAAAAGAAAGTCTTTCCAAAAAAAAAAGGATTTTGTTTGTTACAAATTACTTCTGCATTTATATAAAGATTTAACGATTCATGGCATGCCAAATACAGTGCTAATGAGGTTTGAGTTGTGTTTTTCATTTTTGTTAGAATTTTTTCTTGCTAAAAACAATTATTAGAGGCCATTCAAATGCTACTGCATAAACCAGGAAACCTAGTAAAACTGCAGGCAAAATTGGTATTTTGTTTCAAGTGTGGCTCAAGAGTCCAATTCACTTGTTGGTGAGCTGCATATTTCAAATAGCACCTACAACTCCTTCAAAAATGGAAGCCAGGTATGATGCTTTTAAAAAAACCTATTTATAACATTCATTAATGAAAAACAAAAATTAAAGAGTGTAAGCTTACCATTTAATTCCTGCCTTGCGAGGATGAACATCTTAGCCTACCTGCTTTCTTCTCCACTTACCAATGAAAGGTAGATAAAGGAGCAGAAATATAAGCTCTTAATTCTCAGCACCTCTTAGAGGACACTCGTGCCCATAGGAGCTTAAAAACCTTCCTGGGGAGCGTTATTAATCTTGCTGCTAGCAGCACAGAATTTTTAAAGCCTACTAAAACACCGTCTAGTCACAGACATGCAAGTCTTGCTTTTTAGTGACCTGGTTTTAAGAAACAAACAAAAAGTCTGGAAATTATGCCAATTTAACTTTCATCATTCAGTCACACGGATCACTGCCCACCTCAACTACTAACTAGATACCAAACATTGTCCTTCAACAACAAACCTTGCCATCTACCATACAGAATAGTTTGAGCTGGAAAGGACCTTTAACAGTCAGTTAGTCCAACGCCCTGCCAAGGCTAGGGCCATCTACTACTCGATCAACTACTCCACATGTTGATGCTTCAGTCTAATGGAAACCCTGCTTTGACCTTGCTTCGTCCTTGACCTTGCTCTTCCACCTCTGCCTTTGGGCCTAGGAATATTTTCAGAAATCTGAAAATAATTCCAACTGCCTTCTTCCCAGGGTAGCACTCCTGCCTGGCTGCGGCCAAGCTGCTGCCCATTTACACCACTGCAAGTCAAGCCACTATTAATCCCTTGGACTTCAGTCTTCCAAGTAACATGTGCATTACTCCAAAGGCTTTCAGATGACTTTTTAACTGAAAACATCCAGGATGTTGGGGGTTTTAACAAATCATCATAGCTATTGCCCAGCAGCTGATAAGGCTGAAGTTAATTAATGTTGCCAGGAAATAGAAATATAGCTGTGATGAACTAGTCTTGTTGTGCCCATATTCAACATTTCCTCTCCTTTCCTTGAAGAGCATTTCACCAACTTAACAAAAACCACAGAAACAAACACAACCCCCCGACCCAACAGGCTGGGCAGATGAAAGATATTCACACTAACTAACCCCGCTCTCCGGTTCACAAAAATCCCACTGACAATATCAAGAGTGGAGAATCAAACCCCTTTATTACCAAGTCCACAGCAGATAAAGCAGCAATTGTGCTTATACAGTAGTGGAAGTGTAGCTACAACATAGCGTGACAGCTTGTTAGTGTTGAAAATATATAAGCTCTTTGTAATTGTGCCTTTGGAATGCCATCTGTCTCGAATTAATGTCCACCTGGGATCATGTTTCGGTGACCAATATGGACAGATTACTGGAACTTTAAAACCTCGCTTTCTTTGTAATTGACATTTAAACTGTTTGAAGTTTCTCATTAAGTCCTTTTTTACAAATTAGGTGCAGATGTATAAAGCTAAATGTACAGTACTAAGGGAAATTAGGTCACATGAATGCTCAATAATAAAATGTATCAACTGCTTAAGTGCAACGAGTACATTGAAATTTAGAGATCAACTTTATGCCCCAAATTCTTCAAAGTTTCATCGTTCCCCTTTCATTGCTGCAGGAGCCCCTGATGCCAACCATTTTTTAATTAAAAAGGCAGAGAAGGAGGCAGGTTTGGCCACGCAGACAATGACACCTGGACAGCCCTGTCCCACAAAGAGCCAGAGAAGGCAGGGCAAGCAGCCACAGAGATGCCCATTTCACAGGGACAGGCAAATCCTATTTACACCAGTGATGCCGGGAGATTTAAAGGGAACAGGGAGACCTGGGAAGTAAATATAGGTCTGACCAGAAAATAAGGTAAAATATAGGAAGGAGACTTGTTCAACATCCTAGGGCTAAGAAACCACAAACTGACCTCCAGACCCACTTGCAATCGAAGTTCTGCAGACCTGCTGTGCTCCTCGCCCTTGTGGAATGAAAGAGGGAAGTGCATAAAAGGGCAGTGGCTGGAGAAACACCTCCATGCACAGCCCAGCTGACAAAATAAGGGCAAATTGAGTGTTTCCCCTTTCCAAACAAGGAGGTTCAGAACTCGGGGAGGTGTGAGAAAGGGGTCCAGGAAAAAGCACTACCAGAAACTCACATGATGTGCAGAGGACAGGAGGAGATACACAGGGGTTCATCAGCAGAAATTCTACAAAGCTCTTAGCATCAAGGGGCTTTTACCTGCCAGAATGGTTCTTAAGGAAAGAGACCTCAAGTACAGCAGCCCAATCTCCCCAACAGGTATGAAAACTCCAGGGATCCCACTCACCCAGGCTTTATGAGTAGCCAAGAAATACTGCCCCAGTGTGTGAAAGCTCAATGATGGAAGGCACGGAGCACCCACCAAGGGAACACACGCCCTCCTTTCCCGTGCAGGGCTGGCACTGGACGTCAAGATGCCATCCCACAGCTGGCAGTGTTTAAACTCAATGCAGTCACACACACAGGTTTCGTGGAAGGTCCATTAACCTTCTCTTCTGGAGAAAGGTCTCTCACTCCAAGTTAGGACACCATCTATATAAAATGCACAAATTCGAATCCTTTTGGCACCACAGCTAGCACGCTGGTTCTGGAAACAACACCAGGATGCATACCCTGGCTCTCTGCTTGGAAGCATGGAGCTGCAATGGAAGAAGCAATCTTCTCTGAAAGCTGCTAAACCAGACCAATACTGTCAACCAGATCTCTTTCTGTCTGCTTAGACTTCATCTGTGTGCTTAGGCTACTCTTAAACAGAGTGTCTTCAGTACCACTACTTATTACAGTGATTTTAAAAAGCTTTTCTGCTCACATCCCCTTATAACCCTATTCTGGTAAGCTACTAAAACTCTTTGCAAAAAAAGTGCAAACTTTTAACTGGGTACATTTCTGCTGCTTCTGATAAACACCCAAGCGACTCTGCTGTGAAATTGTCCATGCTTCTGGTTGCAAGATGAACAGCAGGTCCCTGCTGGTATCAGAACAGGAGATTCTGGTTTCCTCATCCACAGGCTCTTTCTCCAGTGTTCATACACATCTTCAGTTCAAGGAGGAATTCAGAAAAAAGCTGCGTATTTTTAAAAGAAATAAAAATTGAACCATATGTAAGCAAACTTCATCACCTGGGAGAGAATAAAACCTGACTGATATAATACAGCAAGATAACAATATTTTTCCAGGACAGGCCAGCCCAATTCATTTGCAAAAGGAATGAGACAGAGGAGTAACTCATTTTCCATGCATATTAAACAAGAAGGGCTGCTAAGGAAGATGTATTTGTACCCAGTTCTTTTTGCTCACACATTACAAATACTGGCTTTCATTTGGGTGATGAGTTTGCAAGGGCAGGTACAGGAGCACACAGGACTGTCCAGAACAGCACAGGCTTTAGCAGACCAGTTGAGGTGCCAGTGGTGATTAGCTGGACACACCCAGCTTTGCACCCTGCTTCTCATTAGCATTAATTATCCACCATCATACCTCTGCTGCTGCCAGGATGAAAAGTGGCTTGGGCAGTAGTTTCACAGTCCTTCATGCCAAATGTGGAGTTGCCAGAGTGCACAACAGGGACCTTATATTGGCCCCATGTCTTCCTGCCAAGGGCAAAGGAGAGCAGAGACCTGGTTGAGCAGAAAGCTGGAGAGAACAGGTAATACCTCCTTTGCTCTAAGACCTCTCAATGGAACTTTATCCTGACAAAAATGTTTGAGTGAATTCGAAACACCAGAGCTAAGGCTCAGTTTTGTGACGTGCTTCACCTGATGGCTGATGGAATGCCCCATCCTACACACATTCCCTGTGATGGAATGCCCTCACACACAGCCCAGAATGCAAGGTAGACTGAGGCTCCATCAGGTCCACCCCAGAGACAGGATCACAGTGCCAGGGACTTGATTAGGGGTGCTCAGGGTGTCCCAATGGGTGCCCTCCCCAGTGTGAGCTGCTATCAGGTTCTCACCCCACTAGCAACACAACAATATTCATTTCAGTGAACCAAAGTGACCTTGTAGAAAAGCAGACTCTGCACATGCGGCTCAGCAATTCTGCCAGATAAAGTGTTTTTATCACTAGAAAGTCACACTTTCAAATAATTTTCACCCCGAGGCCATAATCTCAAAAGACACACTTAAAAATGTGTAGAACATAAAATGAGTGATTTTTTTTGATTGAGGTTAAGGAAAGAAATCCCTCACAGACATAACACTTTATTGATATTCTTGGTCACAGCTCTGCACACGCTGAACAGGATCAGCTAAGGACCACAATTCATGTCTTTCCATTTAAAACCTGCATCAAAGAATAAAACTATTTCACAACTAACAAAAGGGAACCCTTTAATTTGCTGTAACAATTTCGGCTCCCATTGCATTAGCACCCTCCAGTGTCCAATACATGAAAAACATCTTCACTAATTTACCAAGCAGATACAGACTTGGAGCCTGAAACACAAGACACAGGAGTGGTGGACTCCTGGGAGGGAAATTGATGAGAATTGATGATGAGAAAAGAAACTCCCAATGCTAGAAATTTTAAATGACATAGGCACAGTCTCTGAAGAAGATCTGACACGGGGTTAGTACTCGTCAGGCTCCTTTGTTCCTAGCAGGCATGCCAGTGTCTGCCCCTTTGGCACAACAGGCTCTACGTGCCCACGCTGTACATTCCATGCTCTGCAGCGTTCCACTGAGATGTGGATGCTGCCTTTGACTGATTTAGCACAGGCACGTGGGTATGGATCTGCCTGGGGTATGCCATGCAAATGAATACATGTAATAAAACCCTCTTGTACATGGGTGACGTGCTTGGCTCACTGAGGGCAAACGGGTGACTGTGCTTCAATGTGCAATGCTCCTCTCTTACAGCATCGTCACCAAGCAAAGCGAGAACAACAGCAAAAACAGCTGCACTTGCTACTAAAAACAGCTGGATGAAGGGTTTTTTAACTTTTTCCAACACAAAAATCTTTCACAGGCAGAGAGAGCCAGTAGGCTCTGGAACATGGCAAATAAGAAAAACCAGCTCTGGGTACCTGCCTGATAATAACACAAGCACTCGGTCCTCCTTTTCTGGGCAGCGCTGCTTCCCCCCAGCCTCACAGGGGCAGCAGCACGCACATGGAGGAGGAGGGCAGCAGCTGGAAAGGCAGCCACACCACATCGGAGGTACCTGCTGTAATTAGGGTCCCGGTCCAACAGCATGGCAGAGAGCTCTGTGGGACACAAGAGCCAATTAAATCCAATCAACGTGTTCATTGATTGCTGACATTTGAAGTCATCCCTGTATTTTCTCTCCCAAGTGCACACAGTGAGCAAGGACTCCTCATGCCTCATCCTGCCGTGGTCTCTGACTGCTTGGATGCCCAAAATTCTGTGGTCTCTATCTGCCCAGTGGCCTCTTGGGCTCCACAGCAGCACTGATGACAAGGAGCAGCCAAATCCCACCACGGGGACACCATCACATCTTCTGGGAGTCATGCAAGGGTGTTGTGATGCCGGGCAGCCATGTCCCAACCCAGGGCAGCACCAGCCAAGGAAGCTACAGCTGGAAGGGAGCAGCCTCACCATGGCATGCAGGCAGCCTCTTCTCCCAGCCCTGAACAGGTGCTGCACACACATAAAGGTCATCACCCCTGCCCTCACACTGTATAGATTCCTCTTCCACCCACAGTATGAATATTCAAAATTCTTCATGACCAGAAATAGCAAGGCATAGCATTTATGATTCTGCACCAATATGGGGAAAAGGGGGTGAAAACAAGGGGGAAAAAAAAAGCATGTATGTGGATGCATCCTCCCCAGAAACTGGCTGTAAAAGCGTACTGAAGGGGGTAGACTGGAAAAATGACCCTGGGTGCTAGGCAGGATGCTCCTGTGGGCAGGAATGACTGACATGGACTTACTGGGCTCTTCAGAGTGCCTCCAGCACAGCACAAAGCACTCCAGCTGTCCCTGAGGCTCCCCAAGAACACCAGCATCAATATTGCATGCTCACAGTAACAGCTACGTTACAGTTTTACAGACCGCATAGGCTTTTGTCACTCAGCTATAAAATATTTACAGAACCATGGTCTCAGCAGAGAATGCGAGAATTTAAAGCTTTAAATATTGATACTAAAATGAATTAACACTTGATTGCCTTCCTAATATCAATACTAAAGAATAAAGCGTTCTCCTTCTAGCAGTGCTGTTGAAAACCTGCCTTAAATGAGCACAGACCCATCAATCTCTCCCTCTGGCAGAAGTCACTCTCTGCCCCCGGGAACAGGCAGGCACACACCTGCAGGCAGAAAGCTGGACAGGAAACCCGCACACTTCTCCAACAGGAAAGTGCAGCGGAACCTTTGTCCTCCGTGCCACTTGTCACTTGGAGCCTGATCGTCCAACACTGACCTGTACGGCGATCCTCTGTTTAAAGCAGAGCTTTTCCTAGCATCCTGCCGAAATCCGTGCTATTCCCGACAGCTATTCACCCACCTGTGGGAAAGCACCGGCTGATTTCGGGCCCTTGACAAGTGGACATGCGTTGCCTACACGGCCTTCCCTCATCCAGGCACTGCAGGAGCCGTGTCCCCCCAGAGCACTGTTGTCCCACAGGAGCGCGGGGACTCCGCACCGCCGGGCTCACGGGGGCCCCCAGGATATCCCAAGGATAAGGGATGCTGGGGGGGGGCCCTGGCACCCCTGCTCCTGCCCGCATCACCACCTATGCCGGGCCATCCATGGGTGGAGCAGGCGGCACAGGATGCTGTTTGAACAACGGGAAAGCCCCGGTGCGGACCCGGCTCGCCTGGCCCCGCTCCCCCTGCGGGAAATGGGGCACGGGGCCCTGAGGAGCCCGCTCCTCCAAGGCCGGGAGCACGAATGGGAAAGACCCAAGGTCACCCTCCGGGCAGGAGCTGCACCAAAGCGGACAGCCGGGCAAGGGCAACGTGCCGGTAACGGGAGCAAGCACGGAATAGCTCGGGTCGGAGGGGACCTAAAGGACCACCTCATTCCGACTCCCCTCCGGCGAGCAGGGACACCGTCCCCTAGAGCAGGAAGCCGACTGCCATTCCCACGTTGCCCGTGCCCGAGGGCAGCCCCGCACACCCGGGGGAACCGGGGGAGCCTCGCTCGGGCGCGGCTCCGGCCGTGAGGGGAAGGGAGGGGGAGGGGAGGCGGTGCCGGGGGTCCCGCGCCCCGCCCCGCCCGCGCGGCCCGTCACTCACAGTCTCCGCCTCCCCGCGCGCAGCCCGGCCCGCCAGCACAGCCCCGCCGCCATCGCGCCGCCGCCACACGCCCCGCGCTCCCATTGGCTGCGCCGGGACACGCCTCGCGCTCCCATTGGCTGCGCCGGCGGCGCCCGCGGCACGCCCCCCCGCGCGCTCGGCTGTGACGTCAGGGGGAGGCGCGCTCCCGGCCGCGGCCGCGCTCCCGCTGCTCCAGCGCGTCCCGGCTCCGCAGCCCGCGGGGAGCGGAATGCTCCGGCTCCGCTCCCCCCGGTGCGCCTGTGACTGCCGCGAGTGGGAACGGCCCGTTCGTGCAGAGCATGAAGAGACAAGGCCGAGGATAACACAGGATGTAGCACTGGGCGGGGTAGGAAAGAAACAAACTTGGGAAGAAAAGGGTCCGGAAAAAGAAATAGGGATTCTGAATCTGTTTTCCAACAGTCCAAACTTAGACTGAGCATATAGTATAATTTTCTTTGCAATGATGCTGGAATGTGCCAGATCCACAAAGTATAATCTCAGCAAGGTATCCAATATTGTAGATACTTCAGTTCGTTTCCAAAGGACACAAACTTGGATCATGCAACCTCTCTGTCCTGTCATCTCTCATTCCTGCCCTTCCACAACTGCTGAACATGTTGCCCTGGCCATGGGAGAGAGATCCCCAAGACACTCAATTGCAGCAGCTTTCCTAAAAACAGGAGATGGATAATGGAACGCCCCAAACCAGTGCCCCCATTCCTTGGAAAACCCAGGTTCACATCCACGTAGGTTCATCCCAAGTCTTCATGGAAGGGCTTTTTCTTTCCTAGAGTCGCTGAGTTTTGCTGTGTAACTTTGTTGTTTTCCCAACACACAATTGGCTTTCCTTTGTCAGCGAGCTGTGTGGAAATTTTCCAGTGTGGCTTAGCATCACTTCACTGGGGAAGTGGTGTCAGCAAAGCATGAGCTTCCCCTCCTAGCAGAAATAAAACCTGCTGTTTTGCAGAGCTGTGCTGAAGCGTGAACGTGACCTGTGCTCAGCTTCCCTGCCCCGCGTAATCTTGCGTGCAAGTCATGGGTGATACCCCTTGAAGCTGACACACTGAGATAGCAAACATTTCCTTATCACCAGCAGCATGACAGAGTTAACCCTTCTCAGCACAGGTCCAGTGAACTGTGTGTGGCAGAGACTGCTCCTTCTCCCTCCTGTCACTGTTTCCTCTTTTGCTCTCTCCTCCTTCCAGCCTCACCTCCTTGGGGAACTTCCTCATGAAGGATGATATTGCACAATGATATGCTGGAGGAGAACCTTGGACTTGTCTCCTTGCCCCTCTCTTATTTCTGTAGGGACAGATTTCCTTCCTGGCACCTCTCTTGTCTTTTCCCCTTCCAGCTCCAAAACTCCCATGTGTACAAAATGCTCTCCTTCCCCACTTCACTGATGAGGATGGTCTGCAGTGGGGAAAACAAAAAGAGATATGTGACACCTGATAGATCCTCTTGGCTCTTGTTTCTCCATGGCTCTCCACAGAGAGAGGAGAGGAGAGGAGAGGAGAGCAGAGCAGAGCAGAGCAGCAGCCTGGAGAGGATGTGAGCTGGAGAGGATGTGACCTGGAGAGGGGTACAGCCAGACCAGGCAGAACCCCTGAAATGTGCATCATGGAGCCATAGAATATCCTGAGCTGGAAGGGACCCACAGGGATCATCAAAGTCCAGCTCCTGGCCCTGCACAGGGCATCCCAAGGATCACACCATGTGCCTGAGAGCATTGTCCAAAAGCTTCTTGAGCTCTGTCAGGCTGGTGCTGTGAGCACTGCCCTGGGGAGCTGTTCCAGTGCCCAAACACCCTCTGGGGGCAGAACCTTATTCTAATATCCAACCCAAACCTCCCCTGACACATCCTCCTGCCCTTCCATCGAGTCCTATCACTGGTCACCAGAGACAAGAGAAGAATCTTCCTTGCAGGAGCAGCATTTAGTGTGACATCAGGGGGAGGCAGGATGCTGTGCTGACAGGAGCAGCTCTCAGGTTTTGTCAGAAGTCCAAACAACCTTTCCTCAGCATTAGCAGCTGAGCGTGGGTTTTGCATCAACCGGTGCTGGCAAACCTGGACTGTCCTGGCCTGTTGCGTCCCTTTGACTTGTAAATGATCATGGGAGCACAGGGACATTAATTAAATCTCATTATCATCTTTTCCCTTCTGTATTCTGGGAAAATACTGCGTCTGTCTCGTCCTTTTAAAATGGGAAGCCTTTTAAAGAAGCTAAGTTTTCACTTAATTGGATTAAGGCAGTGTAACATTTTCCAGGATGCTCAGAAGGTATTTATGAGCCTAACTCTCACTGCCATCCTCAAGAGTTAGGTGTGAGGTGCTTTTGAGGATGTGAATCTTATAGCAGCAGTATGGTTGGGGTTAAGACCCCTGGAGCCATGTGTGCATGAAGAATACTTGCAGAAAAGCGTTGCTGAGCTAATTTGGGACTGCTCATCAGAATTAGGATACTTCTGTGGGTGCTTTTGGGTTTTGTGTCTCCTTGCAAAATCTCATGTGCACATATGTTGCAGCTCAATGTGAGATAACTGCACACAAATTAATCAGAGAGAGGGATCCTGCAATTCTCAGATAAACAATAAATTATGAAGGTCAAATGACTCATGGACTGTGCTGGTGAAAATCATTTGGCAACTATAAAGGATTAGGAAAAATATTCTAAAAAAGGATAACTACCTACCAGTTTTTCTTCTCATACTTCAATAAAGCATCACACCAAGTACAGTGTACATTTAATGTCCAGTATTTTTTTAAATTGCTGGATTTCAAACACTTTAATTGTCATCTTGGTCTGGTATCTTTTGAGATGTTGAACAAATAAGGTTGCTACAAAAGAGCAAACCAAATATTTTGGCAGGATATGTGGTGGTCCTTGTTCTACAAGCATTTTTTAATTCTATGATGGTCTCTTGATGGTTGATAATGACAGACCCAAGTATTTTTGAATGAGAAAAGGAAAAAGAAGCAGTGTGCTACTGCAGTACCGTAGAACTATTAATAAACCATGCCGATAAAAGGAAATTTTTTATTGGCATCTTAGTGGAAAAAAAAGAGCCATGCTGCTGCCTGAAGCTATTGCATGTCAGTGTCCTCTTGACACTCATTTACTTTGATTTTCAAGAGAGAAATGAGCATCATAACAGCCAAGGCATGTTGTGCCTTCCTCTCTGTGTTTGTGTGAATACAAAAGGATGTCCTCCTCAGCTCCTGTGCAAGAATGGGAAACAAATAACTGCTGGCACCAGTGTGGCTGAGGCCCCGGTGCCTCTCTGTGACAGGCACTGGTTTGTGCTGGCCAGCAGTGTCACAGTGCTCCTGTGGTGAGCCTGCTGCTTTGGGCCTCAGCTCCTCCTGCCCAAGTGTTGGCTGCCCCCCAGCTTGGAGAGCACAGATCACCCAGGGAGCTTTGTCCTGCCGTGCCTCCTGTGCCACCAGACTGGGGGGACCCAGGACATTCCTCTGGCTGCCCTGGGTGACTAGAGACCCTGGCAAGGGGGCAGAGACCTTGGCACAGAGTCAAAACCACCTGTGCCTTCAATTTTAGTCCATGGAAACAATTACCAACTTGGTGTGAAGAGTTACAAACCACAAGAGTTTGAGTAGAATGATAGTGAATTTATCACAGGGTGAAAAAGTAGAATTTGGGGTTTATAGAATGGGGGTTCAAGAGGCAAGATGGAGGAATCTGGGCGTGTCCTGTCCTTCTTCTCCTTCTTCTTGTTCTTCATCTTCTGTGATGGTGACACCTTTGGATTGGTTTAGAGTAGAGACAAACTGTCTAACATAGGCAATAGGTATTGGAAAATTATTGTAAATAAAGTACACGTAGTTCATAGTATAAAAAGCTAACACCACCCCAAGGGCAGGGGCTGTGCCACTACCCAACCTGCTGGACAGATCTCAGCAGGTCAGAGAAAGAATGGAATAGATAAGAGAAAATAAACAACCTTGAAAAGCAGAACCAAGGAATCTCTTCAGTTGCAGAGCTGGGAAAAAAGAGACTTTCTAACACCTCAGGGGTCATCTCAACCACAGAAACCTGAGACCAGACAGCTCACAGCACTCCCTCATGTCACACATCTCCTCCTGTGGGATGAGAGCCAAAGGAGGAATGTGCTTTCCAGCACCAAAAAGTTTGGAGAACCTCCCCCAAAACTGTGTTATCAAACAAGTGGAAATAAGCCAGCATTTTCACAATGAAAAATTATTTGTCCTCTGTCTATTCATTGCACTGTTATGTCCAATGGAATTGCAGTGTGTGTCATATCCTAGCAGTGCAGAGTGTTTTAATCCACCATAAATCCATGTAGAGTACATCATCTGGGGCATTTAGAGTGATGGAAGGTGGATTGAATAGCCCTGGTATATTGAGACAGGATTGTTTTGTCAGGAAAAGCTTTCTCTGTGCTCTTGAAGGGCCCAAAGCTTCCCTTTCTCGACTACCTCAGAAGCACCACTCAGGCAGCTACTTCCTCTTCTTGGGAAGGGCAGAGAGCCCCTGCTACCATCATCCTGTTGAAATCCACAGTTTATGCTCTTAGATCCTCTCCAGATCTCAGGAAAGGTAAATACCCCTGCTTACCTGGGGTGTTCTCTGGAGGTTGTTTGTCCAAGTCTGGTTCTCCACCTTTGAAATCAAACTCTTCCCTTCTGCAGTAAGCTGGGGATACTGGTAAGCATCATCAACAGATAAAAAAGTCCAAAAAGGCAGAAACATCTGGAAAAAACAAAGGGCCAGCAG
This sequence comes from Melospiza melodia melodia, assembly GCF_035770615.1. Taxonomy (NCBI): domain Eukaryota; kingdom Metazoa; phylum Chordata; class Aves; order Passeriformes; family Passerellidae; genus Melospiza; species Melospiza melodia. The sequence continues at coordinate 112,724,376 of NC_086195.1, read as the reverse complement.
CTGAGGTGAAGCTGCAGGGAGTATAAATTAGGAGAGAGGCCCAGCCATAAATTGAAGAAAATGCTTGATAAGAGATATGAAGAATTCCTGTTTCCAGGCATCAGGAAGACATTACAGTGAATTCATTGCCATACAATTCAGATTCTGTTATGTACTATGCAGTTTTGGGAGGAGATTATTGAAAAGTAGCTCCATGGAATCACTAGAATTCAGAAAAGTCAAAATATTTTCATGCTGGGAAGCAGAACACACCCTGTGTGCTCTGTACACTGTCTGGGAAAGATTAAAAGGTGGGGCAGGATGGGGAAACAGGGGAAAGAACTAGAAAACCAGAGTTTGTAAGAGGCTTTGGAGAGATGTGTTTGCCAGTTCTCCAGGCAGGAGCAGGTGATCTGTTACAAAAAGTTGTGGTTTCTGCACTGGGTTTCATATGAGCTGGCAACAACTCCTACTCCAGCAGGAGTGTGTCCTTTCCCTGACTGTCCCTTTCCCTACAGGTAGAGCTTGGGGAAAATGACCTTAAACACATGGTGACGTTTCCAGGTGAAGTGGGTGGTGGGGACACTCCTCTCCTTTGCACTGAACTTCTGCTCAGGCACTGTGGTTTGACTTAAAGCAAGGCAGTGACTCTGTAGTTCAGAGGCAGGAATAGAACAGACCACGGTGCTATTTGGAGCAAGTTAATTTAAAAAAGAGTGAAGTGCATCATGATGGGCTTCCTACATGAAATACTGGCAAATTGTGAGAGGAAATAAGGATACAGGAGAAAATGATGATGCATGTGTAGAGGAGTGGCCAAGAAAGCAGACTGTCCTTCTTAATATTGTTATTTTGACAGATTTTGAAACTCCGAACATTCTGTGTATCTAGAGTTGATTATATAAAAATGCTTGTTGGTTATTATATGATCACTTTTATTTCAAAGTCCTGTCTCCCTATAGATTTGATAATGTTTTCACCTTTCTGGAGATTGATTAAACCGGCTTTCCTGCAGGATGCTTTGAAAGCCAGGAGATAATCTGCAGCCTTGTTGACACCATAATGCTATGATGGCTTGTGTGCCATTAAAATAGATCACAGAAATGTTCATCTATAGAACCTGAACTCAATACATTGTGTCAGTATACAGTATAGATCCCTTAATCCATAGGCTATTATTAAAATAGTGGATTAAGGAGTTGTTTGGGATCACAGCATGCTGTATGTGTAACAAAACAGTTTAGCTGAGATTAGTACTTATTACTCAATGCAAAATTTGATTGAAGAATTCATAGGTGCTTATAATATCACAGTTTTTATTTTATCACTAAATTACTGACTTTTTTCCATACAGCTCTTGTTAAGACCTGAGAATTAATCACTATATATGGAAACAATAAAAACTGAATAACTGACATGAATCTAATTAAAATATTTTAGTTTCATGCAATTATAAAATATGGTATGTGGACATTTAAAATGCATTGTATGAGAATGTGCATAGAAAGGATGTTCACACTTTAAAAAAAGCCCCTGTAAATTGAAAAAAAATTCAAATGAGTTCACAAACTGTTATACAGATCAGTGTCAATCTAATCTAAGCCAAAGTGAAGTGGAAACCTAAAGTATTTTTTCCACACAATCTCCTTCTGTCAGCAGTCTTGGTGAAATTGTCAGAAGACTAAGTTTTGTGCAACCATGTGGTGAAGTTGAACTGAGTAAGACAGTGGCAGTTTTACAGACTTGTCCTTAGTGCAGCAGAAGGTTGTCAACAAGCCTTTTTGGTGACATCTCCTCGTGAGCGTGGCGAGCAGATGATTTGAGGATTACCAGGGTGCTGGACAGGTCAGCCAGCATCTGACCTGAAAATCTGAAAAATCTCTTCCATAAAGGATCAATTCTGCAGCCAGAAGCTGTTTACTGGCTGAAGGGGGAGGGAAATGGGTGTGTCTGAAAGGCAGAGACCCTTGGGTTTGTTTGTGTGTGTAAGTGGAGTGGTGTCTTTAAAACTCACTCTGTAAAAGGGAGAGCTGAACGCTGCTTGACACTCACTTTCAAGTAAACTAGGAGGCAAGATAAAATTTCATGTAAAGAAAAAATTTGTGCGCAGAAATCATGATATTTACCAGATAAGTAGAACAGAGCCATTTTTTTGGCACAAGGTGGAACATGTTTATACTACATTTCTGTTATACTGAAAGTCTTATTAATTTTTTTTTTCTAATCACAGTTTTAGCTGTGATTTTGTTTGGTTTTATTTTTTAGTCCTGTGGCTGCTAGTCCAGGTCCCTATTGTACTTTGCAGAAGAGTCTTGATATTTCTGAATGGAGGTTCAGACACTTCCACATCAAGCAGATTAAACTCCTGTGAGCGTGCCTGTGCTGGAGATTTCTGTTCCACGGTCTATCTGCCAGCTGATCGTCTCTGTTAGTTTTCAGGTCCACTTCCTACATCTGCACAGCCTCTGGGCATGTGAGGCTGTGGTTGTAAGGAGGTTATGAAACCCCAAGCAGAGGGGCACAGCAAATGGAGGCAGCACAAGGCGTCGCTTTGGCAGCAGGAGTGACTTGTGAGCAGGGGTGGCTGTGGCACTTGAGGGCATGAATGCTCATGCCCAGGGTCATGCAGCAGGTGATGCCTCAGGTTTTAGCTTTTATATTTTTCAGATTCTGTGCTGCTTTATTGTGTACTTCTGAGCTTCGTATTAAGGGATAGTAAGCTCTCTTCACAGAGTAGGCAGACAAAACAATTCCTTCTCTAGCTGGGGACCCGAGTGCAGCCAATCCAGATCTCAGGCCAGAGAGCATAAACAATGGCAGAATGAAGAAAGCAAGAAGGATGGGGCTTCATGGGCTGGAGCTGTAATTGGACAGTAACTCCAATATGCTAATGGACCAGAACTTATGGGTGTGAGACCCATGACTGGTCATCCATTTGGTGACCATTTTGGGCTCATCTTGGGTGTAGCCCTGGCTGGCTCTTGTGCTGCCCAAGGTGGATCCATTGAGGCCTCCTAATAAATACTTTATTCTTTAACTCCATCTGGTCTCTGTTCCAGGTCAGCCTTCACAAGGCATCACAGGGACTGGGAAGCTGCATATCCTAAAAAGCATCACGTGAATGAAAGTAAAAGAAAAGAAGGACTTATGGCAGCCTTTCAGTGCATCTCCAAAGGAGCACTTGTGGCCAAAGAACTGGGGAATCAGCTCTGGGAAATTGGAGGAGAAAACAGGTAGAAAAAAGCTGACTTCATTTACCTGCACACCTCTCCATGAGACAACATTTAAGGAATGTTCAATTACTATCTAATTCTAAACTAAAGGTTTGTACAACTTAGCCTTTCCTTCTTCTTAGTTAAAAAGTGTTATAACTTGGCCCTGTGGTGCTAGCCATTTAGATTTGGTTGCTACTGGCTTCAGAGATTATGCTCCACTAGAGAAAAAGGCAGAAAGATGAAAAAAACATTTAAAGAAGTCATAGAGAACTTGAAACTGGTGGTAGCCATTCTACCTACCACTTGGACTAACTTTACATAATTTTTAAACATTTCTGAAGTTCTTACATAGAAGCTTATACATAGTACATTATCCTTTAATGCCAAAAGGTAAAAAAGCAGGAAAAAGAAAACTAGGAAATAGAGCTTTCACTGATTTCCAGTAAGATTTTCTCAACTAGTAAATTTGCTGAGATCAAGAAGGTAAGAACACATGTTCTGAATACAGTGCATATTTGGAATGTGTTATTCTGTTTATAGAGCCTGAAGCATCATTGCAATGCTGCTGCTTTCTGTCATATCAGAAAGCAGTGGATCTCAAAATAAAATCGTTTTCCAAAGGCTGGTGCTTCACTTCAATAAGGTAATACTTCAATAAGGTAATATTCTCATTTTTATAAACAGAAAAAAAGGATTTGGCAAATGTGATTAGATTTTGTTAATGTTTTTGATGTGTGAAACATCAAATGAAATAAGCCAGGTACCAGAGCATCCCAGAAAAAAGCAGGGACTCTTCATCAGATGAATAGTGGGATGATTTGTTATACTCTGTCCTCAAGAACAGACCATTAATGCTGGCAGCAGAAATCCTTCAGGATCCTTACAGGTGCTCAGGAGGGCTCAGGACACTCAAAAAACCTGGAATTTCTTGCAAATTTACAGAAGCACCTTGCCGCCCATGTGCTGTCTCAGCTAGAAGTTTAATGACTAAATTTGCCTTTCCCCTTTGCAGGGGTTCAAATTGTAGGGTTTTGTGATTGTTTCATTGGGTAAAGTTGCCAGGTAGCTCCCCCACTGACTCCTGCCAGTGCCACATGCCACAGCAGGATCAAGCTGGGAGCTCTCTGTAGCTCTCCATGTGGATAAGGCAGATGTAAACTTAGTGCTGGTCCCAGATCCTGAACTGAATATCTGCTGACTTTGTCATCCATGTTTATCATGCCCATCAGGAACACAGAGCTCCTGCATCTCAGCAGCCTCAGAGTGACTGACATTATAGGAGTACTTTGGAAATACACTTTCCATTTAATCTCTATTTAAATTGATTCCAGTTTTGTGACTGACATGGTGTGAAAAGTAGTTGTCGTTGTCACAATGATTTTAATGACACATAAATATTTTCTGCCGTCAAGTATAGCACAATAATCCATCATTAAGAGATATTGCCATATGGCTATCACATGGCACAAAATACATCCTCTAATAACTTGGGCTACCTTTAGATCAGTCAGGACTGAAAAAATTCCCACCTTAGAGCCCAGACCTAAAACTTGGAGAGCAACGTGAGACTTAAATGCAAGTAAAGGAGGGCAAGTAGATCTAGAAACGTGCCACTTCCTATATCTCACACATTTTTTACAGGGAAAAAGAGAGTTGTGCTTTTAGCAAAGCAATATAGAGACTGGTTCAGGTAGATTTGCTCCAGTTGTGGTCATAAATCGCCTGCTGTGACCTGCCAGACCTCCTGAGCTGCCTGGTGGGTGGCTTGAGAGAAGGGATGATTTATGATTTATACCCAAGGTGTTTAGTTGAAATCAGCTGGTTTAAGTAGGAAATCTTGGCTAACCAAGGGTATTTGAAATGAAGTGAGCTCAGGATGGTCACAGAAATGTTTCAGCCTGCAGATCTAACTGGAATGTAGTCTCTCACTTACCAGGTTAGGGAGCAAAGCCCCCCAGCCTGGCCTCGCAGGGCACAGCCACAACTGGATGAGGACCCAAATTCAGATTCTGTGAAACAGTATTGGTTTTACCAATTTAACAAAGGCTAAATATTCTCAAAGGGGGAATATTTACCAATAAACCTATTGGACTAAAAAACTGGGTCGACACATCCATATTCCTCCCTGTGCTAATGATCCAAGTGACTATAAAGGAACTTGACTAACAAAACACACCACACTCACAGATAAGCCCACAGGCCAGTATGTTTGACAAAAATACTTTTGACAAGGAGGTGTAATTCATTGTTTAGAATCACTGAAATGTATTTTATAACTGTTATTCTCTGGCATTCACCCCAAAGGAGTAGCTGTGCTGCTTATCCAGCTGCTGAAGGCATAAGGACGGCATCCACCAAAGATACAAAAGAAGTGAAAAATTTTGTCATTTTTTAAAATATGCCTATATCACACAGGAATTCCTTACATTTAAGTCACGTTAACTTGGTATTTCCTATCTATATTTTTAGCTTCACTTTCCAAATTTCTATCCCATTCAAATAACTTCATCTCAGACCTTGTTTTTTCCTTCAAAAACTCACTGCCATATGGAGGAAACATTAAAATTATTGGATCCAAAGTAAAAACAAAAGCAGCTTAGTGTTAGTGCAAGAGGCTTAAATCAAGACAATTAAACCTAAGTTAAACTGAAAGTAAAAATGACAAATAATTTTGGCTAGATGTAGACCACACAAAACAGAAAGTCGTTGTCAGGCATGGTGGAAGCAAAGAGTCTTCAAAAAAAGATCATCATCTTCAGAAATAGTGAAATAAACTTCCAAGAGAAATCCATGCTCTAAGCAGACAAGAAGAATCTCTAGCAGGAGTAATTTTGAGAAGAGGCTGCCTTCCAGAGTTCCGCCAGGGGATCACTCACTGCCATGCAACCAAGTGATTGCTGACCACTTTGGGAAGAAGGTCAGTGGTGTTTTCAGCATGGACAGGACCCGGGATAATCCTTCTGCAGCCCAGCTTTCCTCTCCTGTTTGTTATTGTAATGCCTTGGTTTGTACTTAATGCTGCTGTGAGTGACAGCTACTCCGACAGCCGCCTGTGCATCTCCCAGATAACGACGGCTGGCCTCATTAACCACTGTGGCATTGGGATATTCACAAGTAGCCTTCAGTTGTTCAGTTTTTAACAGAATAGTTGAAAATGAGATTGCTACACTTGGTGACCATAGTATGAATTCAGTCTTTTCCATCTATAAAGATCTTGCCAGTGTTCATTGCCAGGAATAAACCTGGCCCCTCAGAAATGCCAAATTTAGGTATTTCATTTGTAATGTTACAGATTCGCTGATAGCAATCTGTGATTCTCCACCACAACCTTCCATGCTGCTTCCCAAAGACCACCAGGTGTTGATTGCTAAGATGGACCTGCAGGTTCTAACTGAAATTTAGACAGCAGTTCCTGTCACAATGAACAACAGCTAATGGAGAGGAGGAAAAAACCCCAACAAACACCTGACTAATTTGTTGAGTGCCAGGACAGGCAGTGAGATGATGGAATAAATGGCCCAAAGTTATAACGAAAGCAGTGGGTAATAATTATTTGTTTAATAATTATTGTTCCCTAATTTGTTAGTCCTATCCAATCTCTTTTACTCCAGCTGTGGATGTTGCCACTGCTCATAAGACACAGAGGCAAATACCTGCTTCTTCCTATGCCTTCACTACCCTATTGAAGCTGTGCTAAGAAGTAAAAGAGAAAGAAATGTTTGCACCCACACAAATAAATGTGAAGGGCTGGAACATGTCCATACCAAACTGGACCCTCTGGCATGTGTAGCATCTGCACACAAGTCATCTCCTTTTGCCTTTCACTCCAGACAGCCTAGATTTTCTTTTGAAGCTTAACTGTGGTAAATACAGCCCTTATTATTGGTTCCTACAAACCTTTTAAGAGCATATTTATTTGTTCTTCCATGACTTCTTCTGGTGTGGCAAGCGCAGACTTAGATGGATTTCTGCTATATACCATGTATGAGCTAGCAGTGCTGCAGCTTCATCTGTATTTGCTGAGGGTGTGAGATTCAAAGTTGAGTGAAATTGCAAGAGGGAGTATTTGTTCTTCCTGTCATCTATTTGCAGCCCAAGAACTTCGCATTTTTCATTAAATTTCTCTTTCCTACTTATCCCCCCTTTTTGGGGTTTAAAACATAATACATTGGTCAAGAAAAACTCTGGGGATTTAGTAATATTCTTAATCTGCCTACATTTGTCTGCTAGTCTTGGTCTATTCAGAAATTCAGTTCTGGATCTAAGATGTCTCTTCCAGAAAAAAACCCCACTTGAAACAGGTAACAGATTAACAGAAAAGACTTGAGTTTAATAAACCATCATTTTCCTGGTGCATAGGTCAATTCTTTGTTTGGACTCTGCCCCCTGGGTGTGGATATTGTCCTTCTTGAAGGGAAGGAAGCCTCTCTCTAATTTTTATCCAGTGTTACTACAGTCACCCAGCTTTCTGGGATAGACAGCAAATTTAAGGCCACCTGCTGTTTCTCCTTTGCCTTGCCCTCCACCTGCCTTGGGGCTGCCCTGATGTGACATCCTGCAGCAGGAGGAAACGTATGATTTAGCTCTGTTGCTGTCACTACAGCCTGCAGAAGGAGACAGAGCAACAGAACATCAGTTTCTTCTCAGCTGTCTTGCTAGCCTTCCTCCAGTGGGCAGAGAAGAGCAGTTTCCAGCAGGAAAGTGGAGAGGGCTGCTTGTGAGAGCTTGCAGAAAAATGTAGGAAACAGATCTGATTTTCTGGCTGCTCCATTTTGTAGCTCCTAAGCAAGGCTGGAGAAATATCACAACCCTAATGCTTCTTGTATCCTTGGGCTACCAAGGGAGAGGATGGGGCATCCTGGAAGCCCACTGACCTCCTCAGTAATATCCCAGAGCAACTGATACTGGTGCAGGCAAAAGGTGGGAGCTGAACACAGCCCACCTGCCTTTTCCAGCCTCCAGAGAATGAGAAGTTTGCTCACCTTCTGCAACACAGAGGGCAAGCAGAGGCCAGACTGTGCATGTGCCTGCTCTCCTGGGACATCACTTCTCTTCCCAGTTGCACATTTCCCTTCTTCACTTCATGTAGTCAAGGCAGTTTAATGATTTCATAGACATCGACCAAATGTGTAATTGTAAACAAATCAAAAGGCAGTCACGGGAAGTTGGGAAAATATCAGGAAGACTGTCTTCTCTACCTGAACATTTCCCGAAAAGAGAGACGAAATTGACTTGATATAATTACTGAAAAAAACCCCAACAAATCTCTGAACAAAACCCCACCAAACAACCCTGTTCCCCCACCCCCCCAAAAAAAAGACCCAAACCACCCACACAAGCCACATCAAGTTTTGAGTCTTGCAGCAGCAGCAAAACAGCAGTTGTGCTGAATTGTTTGAAAACAAGGAGTTAGCACTATTGAACTGAGAAGCTGGAATGTGCCATTCTGCCCATCTCACTGCCCAGGCTGGACAGCCTCTCAGGACACCCTGTGGGCCCCTATCTGAAGCAGCCTTTTGTAGTGAACTTAGAAAAGCTGTTTGAAGGTATCAGAATGGGTTCCTGAGTAAGGACAATTAATCCTTATAAAGTAAGGCTTTACAAATCCAGTGAATTCTAGAGAGCCCTGCTAGCAGCATGCCCATACTACATGCAGGAGACACAATGTTAGCACATTCACCAGTGAATTATTTAGTTAATTACTGTTATTATTCCTTGCCAAGATTTTTGGCTGTGCATTTCTGATCATGCATGTTTACAGATCTAATGCTAAATCCCTCCAGTAGACTGCTTTGGTCAAACCTTCCTGTCATGCCCTTGCCTCTGCTCCTGCATCCTGTACTTGTGTGCATGCTGTGGCCAGCAGGCTATCCTCAAATAGCTCGAGGGAAGGGAGAACTTCAACTGCATTTTCACTGCAAGCCCTGGAATCCTGGCAAGTGGCAAGAATGTGTCATCACCCAAACATGACAGGCTTCATTTGTAATCTTCTGGTTTATCTGATTTACAAGAGTTAACTACTCTCATCTCATCAACAGCAAGTTCCAGATGTTTCACATAAGAGGAAAGAGTGCATGATGGCAGCTGTACAGTAATCAACTGATAAATTAAGTCTCTCAGTAGTCCCTGAAGGTTTGTGCTTTAATCTGAAGTGTCCCACACTTGTGTAGACACATATACCCAAAGTAATTCTTTAAAGTAACAGGAGAATTATTTCAGGAGTCTGTTGAGGAACACATATTTATGGAGATATGGAAATAAACAGATCACTAGTGACTGACATAAGGAGAAACAGCGGGGTACTGAGAAAAAAAAAATTAAATTAGAGGTGAATTGTAGGAAGCAGTGTATCTGGGACAAGAACATCTCTGCACAAGTAATCTCCCTTCCTTTAAGGAAATACATAGGTCTGATAGGCTGATGGAGCTGGAGATACAACTGCCCAGAAATAAAGGTGGTGTCCAAACTGTAAAGATGCTCAAACAGAAAGAAAATGGCCTGTAACTTCATGGTAAAAACTCATGGACATGTGTGTCCCACATTAGCTAAGCTTACTAAAGTTCTTGCTCAATTCCTGGAGCAGATACACTAAACCATACACTGTGCTAAACCAAGCACTCAATTAAAAGGAGGAAAAAACCGAAGAACCAAAACCAAAAAGCACCCCTGCCCCCCCCCCCCCCAAAAAAACCCAACCAAAAAGCAGGGTGAGGGAAAAGTATGTTGGACTGTTTTACCATTCTGTCATTCTATGCTCACTGCTGTGCTTTATCAGCCATTAAACACAAAACCTCTACAGCTCTTAAGGATTTACCATACTTCCATTACAGAATTCCATGTAACTTACCTGTGAAACTCAGGATCTCCTTCAGGTGAGTAACAATTCAGTGAGAAACCTCAGTTTTGACTTAAATCTGCACCATCCGTCATCAGGACTGGCTGCAGCAGCCCCTCCCCAGCATTCTCACAAAGCTTTGCAGAAACATTTGGCCACAATTTCACTCCACGGACCAAAGTCATATACACTAAAACCACTCCCTTTCAAGGTTTCTCACTTGCCTGAAATATAGATGTGCCAGCCTGCTTAGAGATTGGTGGTTTTGCCTTTTCCAGTATTAGCAAAACATTGTGTCCACATTCCACCTTTTTGATTTGTACATCAGTTCAAAAAGGACTTGGCTGGTGCCTCCCAGCCCTTCAAACAGATACTCAGATCAGTTTAAGTGAGCACCTCAGGTGCCTGCCAGAATTTTGTCATTTCACCTCTTGTCCTCACTGTCAGACTTTTCCTGAAGTCATTTGTGCCTGAAAATGGCACAAAAAGCCTCAAGACACTGTGACTGGTTCACAGTCAACTAATATTTATAACATTGCTTACAAGATCCAGCCAAGCAGCTGAGGGCTCACACAACCTGTATGACCACAGAAACCTGAGGGCTCGCACCAGTGTTCAAACACAGCCAAGCTCTTGAGTAAGAATGGAAGCTACAGAACAAAATGGCCCGACCAGCCTGCCCTGGTGAGTGACAGCTTGCCACAAAGCTGCTTTCTTATTTCTTCTGGAGAAAAAAAATCAGGACACCAACTCCCATATCACATTTTGAAAGTATTATTTGGACCAAGGATTCCTTTCAGACTAAATTTGGCAGTGATGGGCACTCTTATTCAGACTCTGAACAGTAAGTTTTAAAATTATTTATCAGCCACCAAAAAATTGACATTTCTCTGAAGTGTTTTGTCCAAATTTGCCCTGTCTTCCTGCAGCTCAGCAATCTGTCCTACCTCTTAACCCTCTGAATAATTGACATTTTCTCAGATTGCCATAAGTGCAATTTAAGAAAATACTGGATAATGCATTAAGTTTTTTTAAAAACTCAGTATTTTGAAAGTTTAGGCAAAAAACCAGGTGTCCCAAGAGGAAAACAGATACAGTATACAGTAGAACGCTTTAATACCTTAACACAGACCAAAAGCCTAAATTCTAGAAAAACATTTAAAATTATCTGAGGCAGTGTAACAAGGGCAAAATCAACTTTTGAACAGCTCTTCTGTAAAATCTGTGATGTATTGAACTTTCTGAATTGTCTCACACTGAAACATTGCAATTGCAAAACAGCTGCAATTATTACAAGGCAAGGCTGCTTGAAAAGCTGTGTATGCAGCAGATTCAGATTCCAGAAGATAGTGACACATTTCACAGACTGCCTTTAGAGCTGGAATTAAAATACTTGAGAAGCTGCCATGAATTGTCAACTAGTCTGTAGAAAAATCCCCAGGAAAATACACCCATCAGTTTCAAACCCACACATACAGCACAGTGGTTTCATCTAACTTCTATTAATCTTTTTTAAACAGCAATTGTCACAAAAATCTGGTTTTTTGAATTTGAATTTCAGTAGCAGACAATTGATTCACGTTTCTCAAACTAAGTATCCCTATTTGTGTAAAAACTACTGGCAATTTCAGGCAGTAACTATACAGGGATATGAAGACTATTCTAGTTTTAAACTTTTGAATCAAAGAGTCACACTACAGTTTACTACAGTAGTAAAGAGCAAACACCATACTCACCCTTTTCCTGTTTTGAACACAAAGCATGCAAGATTTACCTAAACTCAACATTTCCTCGTGACTGTATGTTGGTAGGGGCACAAGAACAAACCTGTGCTCATCTGAGCAGAGCTGTGTCTGGCAACAGGCAGAACACGAGTGCTGTGGTTCATCTGGGAAGGGATAGGGAGCACTGCAAAATTGTGCTAATGCCTCCTGAAGCCTTGATGTGCCAACTTTTGGGAGGTTAATAATGACAAGTTACCTTAACCAAGGATATTTTTATTGGGTCCAATATTCAAGCATCATCAGGTTAAGGTCCTATAGAAAAGTAAACTGGTAAGAATAAAGCCCCCCCCAACCTTATGAATGGCAATTGGTACATGAAGTTTAATTTTAAATAAAATTTTACCAGCCAAATTGTGTTATGAATCTAAAACTATCAAACAAGGTTTGAACAAAATACTCCATTTCCAAAAAAAGGCAAATATAGGTTTAATGCCAGTCATCCAAAATTGACATTAGTCTTTTGATATAAGGCAAAAATAGTAATTTTCTTTTATTTTTTAACCTACATTAAGTACAGTCAGCAATAGTTGCTATATAGAATATGCATCATTGAGATCTAAAAGCAAGATCAGCAGAGAATGCCGACTCATGCCTTGTAAGATCTTCTCAACATAGTGACAACTCCATGGCAATCTCTGGGTTAAGGACTGGATTAATGCTGCAGAGAGCTTTTGTTAAATGGGTGTATAATTTAGTTCCCATGAGCCACAATCACATGTCCATGTTAAAGCCATTTAGCACAAATAATAATTCTTGCAGATCTAAATGTGTGTCAATATACATTAAACCATAGAAAATGCCAGAAAATACTCTATGCAATCTTTAAGCATCTGTCTTCAATATAATCGTATTTACATATTTTTATGAACTTCTAATATGTAATAAGTCAATGAGGACATTTTTACAACGTTTATTGGGTTATGAATTTATAAATTCAAGGACTCAGAGGCACATAGTTTGAAAGGCCAAGAACACCAAAACTAATTAAGTCACAGAAATCAGAATATTTATGGACGTAACACCAGTAAAAAATAAAAATCACATCCAGACTAAAAGCAACACCTCTTAAAGAGTCATCCTTCAAAGTTAGCATAATAAAAAGTTCTCATTTCCCTCAAAGAAAAATAAATCATCCCACCTACCAAGCTAGAAAAACTTATTTACAGTTGTACTTTCATCAGAAGTATCATTAAGTTGTGTAATACAGCCACTTCTATTCTGCCATTAGAATTTAACATTTCTTTCAAAGTATAGTTGTATTTACAAATGCATAAATATCGTAACTCTGATCTTCATTAAGGTTTGAATGAAAACAGGTTGTTAAGTCACAATACAAACTTGTTAGTGGAAAAGTAGGTGCATTTCAGTATCATTCTCAAAGAACAGGTAGCCAATACTTCTGATAAAGCTCAAGTTCATCAACGAGACCAGGTTTTTAAGTTAGGTTAATGAAGATTAAACCTCTTCTGTGTTAACTCTTTACATCGGTTTCTTCAGTCGACTTTCACCACGCTGTATATTTTGGTTACAAACCAAAAGCATGCAAAGAATCCAATTGTGCCTAGAAGAGAGAAAAAAGAAAATGACATGTTAGAACACTGACACAGGAGACATTAATTTCTGCTCATAGTTTGTGAGTCAGGATGTATGTATCTGTGATCTGCTGTCCTTAGCCTTCAGTACATGAATCACATCAGACAATGGAAAGTTACAGACAGTACTCAGACCTTATGGGCATCAACTACTCTGTAACCTCTCATTATTTTCAGGAGCACAGAACAGATCATGTGGAACACTCTAGTAGTAAGATGTTTCTGTTTATTTTTTTGTTCTTGTTCCAGTATGCTGCAGTCCCACTCCTTCACACTGCTCCATTTCACCCTTTCTCAGCGACTACTCACACACACTTTCTCTCATCTGCTCAGCTGTCAGAACATTATTAAGTTTAATAAACATAATAACATCATCAGAGTTCCCATTACTTAGCAATACTTTAAGGTCTTGGAAAACTAGAGCACTACCTTTATTTCTCCACAGACTGAGTTAATACAAATTTCAAACCATAGTGTAGTTACTACACAACTTGTAGTCCTACTGAAAACATGTGTTACATACCTTAAAAACAAACACTACTGAAATACTTATGACAGTCAAAAGGTATACACAGATTTGAACTAAAACTGGAGGATGAAAATAATTTCCCTGATTATTTATTATCCTTCTAGCAGAAAAAAAACAGTGGCTTCATCCCTTCTTTTTCTGTAACTCCAAAAGAAACTTTTAACAAAAATATTATTTTGAATGTGAAATAGTTAATATAGTTGGGATTTGTTAATTTAACTGGATTACATCAAAATTCAGTCTCAATCAGAATGATACTGGATTAAACAGCAGCTCAGAACACCTGTTACAGGGACCTTAATTTCCCACAAAAACTAGGACAGGAAAAGAGCCCTGAAGATTATCTGATTTCTGCCTAAGTACCTCTTCTAGAATTCTATCCTGAACTTATACAAGCATCAAAGAAGTTCTTTAGAGGAAAAAAAACTTCCTTTGTTTTAGATTTGGTAAGAGGGGCAACAAAAGTTGTGTGGTAACTTGTTGTCTATCAAAGCTTGAAAGGAACCATGAATGATATCATGGTCATTTTTTTTCACTTTACGCTTGCTAAACTACTGATGTTTAAGTGATTCATTTACTGTGATACGTAGTTGTGAGCCCAGCTGTGAATCAAAGATTTGTCATGTAGCTCCCGGTATTGTGCCTGCTGAGTCTGATCAATGACCTGGAATGCAGTATGGATGCAAGTGCCTGAAGCATGTGTTACACTGACATAGCAGCAGGGCATCGTCAAAACCCTTCCTCCCCATCCTGACAATTCTTCACAGATGAGTAAGCAGCAGCAGAATAGTTTTCATACAACAATTATGACTTTTTCTTGTTAGCTTTTTTATCATCCTGGCATGGGAAGTCAGTTGCCCTTGGGAGCAGTTTTTGCTAAATTGCTAATATGTTCTTTTGTTTAAAAAAAAAAGAACTGCCTGTACCTTTACTCTACCTCTGATTTCTTCTGTAAATCCTTATCTCAGAGCACTTCAGTAAATCTCAGAGAACTGAACATAACCTGCTTTTACATTCATATCAACCTAAATGGACATAATTCTTCTCAAATCTTAAGAAACAGGATTATTTCCCCAAATTAAAAGATAATTTGCACTTAATCTTGAGGGAATTAGATAAAAAATTGTTAAGCACAGTGTTTTACAATTCTGTGTAATTAACTGCCTCAAGTGTAACCTCCCCTGATTTCAACATCGAAATTGAAAATTTAAAAAACCAAGAGCATACAGACTGAAAACTGAGTTCTAGTTGCACAGGATGACTTGCATTTCCACTGTCCCAATTACCAACAAATGACTGCCACAAAAAGAAGCTGAAAGGAGCTGAGAATAAACCACCTCATCTTTGCATGCTTATGAACCTACCCTAAAAATTTGCTGGCAGGTGTTGCACAGCCACTTGGTCAACTGAAAGTGAACACGTGAGCAAAGGAAAAAAGGGGATGCAGTGGACACATCTTAATGCCTCTAGACAATGCCACGTGACATGACTGACTCGAAAGAATAAAGGCAAAAAATGTAAATTATATGAGTATCTGAGATGCAAAAGGCAGCTAAACCATGTCTCAGCATAGAAAATTATTGTAAATCCCCTTTATCTTGAATGAATTTGCTCCAGAATTAGTGCACACATCCAAAGTGAACAAAGGAGACAAGGTAAACACAATTCTGGTTTTGGGCAAAACTGTTTTACTATTACAGGCAGACTTGCTGAACATCTGTTGGAAAAGCTGGTGAAACTAAATTAATTGACTTTACACTTATGTAAGGCCTTACTATTTTTCACACTACTTTGCAAGTCTGCACTGCATTTAAAGCTGATCTGCATACAGCAGTACACATTCATTTCCAGCTGAACATCCACACATCCTAGGATTTTTTAGTTCAATGAAACTATCAGTACACCCAGACCAGAAGTAAAGGTTAAGAGAAAAGCAAGGTGAGAAAGAAGAAAACCCGAGCAAGGGAGGCAGAATCTCTGATCTGTGCATTCAGAATGACTTGCAAACTGGTACAGAAATGTGAATAAAAGCAGAGATGCATAAATTACAAACTATCTGCAAGCAATGCCAAAATACATTGGACTGACTTAAAATGAAGGATGGAAGATAAAACTGACCACTTCTGGGACACAGCCTGATCACTTTTCAGTGAGATTATATAATGCACTCAAGTCCCATTTTTTCCTTTTAAACAGGCAATGACCCAAGAAAATCCTTGCAGGCCATTGCTCCCATTCACCATCATCTGCATTCAGTCTACAAACAGCTTCAATATTTTCTTAGCTGAAGTAGACATGTCTTTGAAATATTCAATTATACTTAAAATGAACACCATTCTTAGTTCTTTCTTCTTTTACTATTTTTGTTCTCCTAGGTTAAGTGGAAATGAAAATTCTACTTAAAAGTCATAGTGAGATTTGTATTAAAAGCTCTGATGACAAGCCATTTGTAGTCTAGGAGGCCCCAAAAGATAGTGTCTATACACAGACACATATCCAAGACTTTGGAATCATTAAAAGTCATCATCAACATGAGGCCTGAAATTATTTAAACCATGGATCAGTTCAAAGTAGTCTCAGAAGTACTGCTCTGTAGGGCAGAGTATACAGGGATGGACTGCATTCTGCTGCAGCAGAACACAGAATTTTTAAGGCCTTTTTGAGGAGTTGGCAGTTGCTGCCTTCTTGCATCAGTTTGAAAGGAGATATCTTGCATTTTCACTGCCATTTTCCCCCCCTAAACAAGGGCTATTTCTGTCTGACTGAAGACTACAATGGAAAATATTGTGACCTCATCTCAATTACTGAAGAGGAAATTGAAATGCAGCACCTAAGGACAGATGTATTTTCCAAACGCTCACAATGAAGATTACAAGGTTCAGATAAGACTGATAAAAAAAAGTTAGAGAAATTCTGTCTGCTTCCCATGCCACTTCAATGCAATTGGGATACAGGTAAATACATTCTGGAAGAGAGTAAATTTAAAAAACAAGGCATTCTTTGTCTACCTTTATCCCTCTCTCTTCCTTCCAGCTATTCCAAAAAACCTGCTGTTTTTATCTTGACACTGTAACTTTATACTTGATTGTGTGTGATTTGAAGTGTGTTTCTCCAAAGACAACTTATTTTTAAAAGCTGAGGTTTGTCATATGACTATCATAAAAATAAAATCTGGAAAAGTATTTATCACATATTTGTAGACCTAATGACAGGCCACACTTCAAGTCAGCAGTAGTTTTGCCTCATCCTCATTTATCTCTTTTATTAAAGTTTGTAAGCACATAGTTGCAATATGCTACACCTGGAAAAAAATCAAAGGCATACATATATTTATAATTCTGTATCAAGATCAGTTTTGCCAAGGATTCTACTGTGCAAAACTAAAGGCAGATTCAAAATTTAAAAATCAGGTTGAATACACTTACCTGTGAAAAGGAAGAAGATCAAAACCATAATCATGGTATAACCGAAGTATAAAATGGTGCTAGCTGTTCCTGTGATTTGCAGTTTAGAAAAGAAATAATGTATTGCATATATTAGGAAATAAACTGCAGTGAAGCCACTAGTGAGAAATGAACGCCACTGCCAGTGATAGTCCTAGAGTGAGAGAAAATACAAATGTGTGAGAAATATTGCGCACACCTTTAGCCCACTGATCCTACCAGGGAATGCAGAGCTACCTTCTCTATTATGACTTTACCCAAAAGTAAGTTTTTGCAGGGTTTTTTTTATCTAGAGGGAGAAGAACTATATATAACCAATACTGCTTTAATAACACCATTCAAAACTAAAGATAAGTAACCTAAAGATCAATAGCAAATACATAAAATACTAAAATCCCAAATAAGCCAGGTGTACTTATTTCCAGCCACAGAGATATTTTTTTTCCCAAGGCTGGGCACGTCCAAAATGTACTCCGATTGAACAAAATTAATGGATTAATTTAGCACCTTCAGAAAACAGGGAGTGAGAATCTAAAGATGTGACATCTGACTCAGCAACACCCAGTGCAAAGTTTTAATATTTCTTAGAAGAGTTGCCAAAAGTAGCCTGCTTCACTTTTTAAAGACATAGTTTAAATGAGTTTACATCTCATCTAGCACTAGTGTTCATGTTGAATTCTGGAATACTTATTTTTAATTACAAAGGCATGAACATTTTTGGAAGCATTCTTAGAACATTATCAGGTTTGAAAACAGAGGAAGTATTTCCTACCTCTGCACATAGATGGAAGTAGCAGAGCAATATTGTAGCCTCAGAACATGTAATAACCAAAATAATGAATACCAGAAACAGGAAGCCAAACATGTAATACATCTGGTGGGACCTATAAAAGGCAGTTAAAAAAAGTTAAATGGCCATTGTGCTATTATTATTTCTTCATAGGTAGTAACATCACCTTAAGTATTTTCCCTTCCTATTGAAAAACTGTCAATTGTGCAGCCATACAATTGACTAATTTATTTTCTAACTAAAGAATAGGAACCTTGGCAGCTTGGTCTGAGAACACTGAGAAAGCAAGGCCAAAGCATGCCCCTGGTTGGGATTTTAGAGAAAGAAATGACTAAACATAATGGTGAAATCACAGTTCCAGTGAAGTCAGCATGACCTCTTCCACTGACTTCAGAAGAACCTGGATTTCACCTCACATTTCAATCAAAGGGGCAAAGCTCCAAAATAACAAGAAATGTCAAATGCTGTAGCTGTCTGTGTTGGGTAGAGGCACCTATTCAAGGTTCAGAAACAGTTTAACAAGATGCAATAACTAAATTGTGCCAGAAGGAAGACAAATTCCTCACAGTAGATTAGTTTGTCAGTGAGCTTACATCAAAATTCACTTATACTGCACTAGTCTATGAGGCTTTCTTTTTAAAAACCATTACTCTTTTTTAATTAAGATTTCACAAGAATTTGTTCTTGGTTCTTTTTTTTCCTCCCAAGAGTAGTAATACTTGTCTAGCCTAATAACAACTACCAAACAAATCTCAAGTTTATTTTAATAAACTTTACTACTGTCAAGTTATATGCTATATATCAGCTTCAGAGCCACTTCCACATGAAGTCACAAGAGTAGCATGAGAAAACAACAAACTATCTGAAGGTAGGTCAGCTGTAAATTGCTAAGCATATCACAGCCACCTCTCTGCACACCCCAACAAGCACAACAGGCACCGAGTATCATTAAAACATAAAAAAGATACTAACATTTAAATAGTATTAAACCAGTATGGTAACAATGCATCCCCAAATAATCCAGGAAAGCACATTGAAGAAAACTTTCACAAAGAAATTATCACTTTTTTATGACAGAAAATTCAATTTATGGTGAACTTACCAAATACTATTGAGAATGAAGAACAACTGTATAAAGATACATCCAAAAGGAAGAATCCCTCCCATGATAATACCAGGTAATGGCTTTGTATAGAACGATTGCTCAGGAATCTGACGTGGAATTTGATTTGTGCGAACAGGGTGTTCAATAGCCTTTTAACAAAAATAACAAACAGCTAAATAAATGAAGTATCAAACCTTTTTGCTTTCTTTTCGTAATGACTGGTGGCACAACGTCTACTCTTTATTTTGAGCATGTGCATACCCAACTACACTACATTTGCTTTTGCTCCAGCTCAGTTACCAACACTTGCTTGGCAAACTTGCTAAAAGACAGCTCTTACTGAAAACATAGTGACAGATATTTTGGACTTCCATTTCAATGTTTGCCTATCTATCATCTGTTACAGAGCCTGAGCTGATTTACCATATTTCAGCTGGGGTAGTGGTGGTGCAGATTCCTGCTTTCACCTTCTAAAAATTCCTGTGTGTTGTCTTTCAGGATTTACTTAAAAATTGCACTAGGATAAACTTACTGAAAGGACTCCATCTGGCAATTTAATCCTAATTCAAGACACATGCATGGATCAGCATGGTGAGAGAAAACAATGTAAAGCATTGTAAGATACATGCATACTCTATCTTTTGGCTTTCATAACAATTACATCAAAAGCACCAACAGATACTTCCTTTCTGATTTGATTTTCAAGTTTTTGTGACACCTACCACATTGCCTGATTAGCTTATCAAATCTTCCTTCCTTAAAAGATGTACACACCTGTACAATGCAGGGGAACTTGATGGAATTTCAACATGGTTATCAGAAAAAGCCCACTGAATTAAAAAGTGCCTACTAAAACAATATTCTCTGAAGGTATTACAAGAGATCTACAGAGAGACAGAATCCTGGCTTCCTATGCAGGAGAAAACCCACAAATGTATCTGCACTTATAGAAATTTATTTGTGGGGAACAGTAAATAGTTTTTTAAGAAAAAAAAAAAAAGAAAAAAAGAACCAATCTCATTATTTAATGATTTGGTCACCAAATTATTAAATGTTTGGTCACAAAGAGCTGTCATAAAAATATGTAAAATTGATTGGTTTAGGAGTAAATCACAATTAATGTCTACCAAGCAGAGATAACCATTTACAGAACACTTATGCAAACAGATTTCACAGAACTCTAGCAATTTGATCAGGGAACATCCTCAGTGTAGAGGGCAGACAGGAACAAGAAATACATGACAAAACCCAGAAATGCAGAATTTGCTTTCCCTCATGCCTGCTGGGTCAAATATTTGTTTTAGTATATGAAAGAGATGCTAATTAAAATAAAAATGCTCAAATCACTGATTTATCTGTAGCAGTCACTCAATTAAATAGAATGACAACCCAATTTGCTGCAGAGAAGTATCACTGTCACCAACCATGTGTCACAGCCTTGGAATACCAAGACTGGTTCTCTAAGGCAGTTCTAAAGCAGCTGAACTGAACTGGAGCCAACAGTGCAACTAGCTAAGGTGCTACCTCAGTCATGGCCTATACAGAGAAAAATATTTGTGTGTGTTTATGTATGTATACCCTTAAAAAAACAAATTCTCAGAAACACTTACGTTTTTCTTAAACCCAAAATAGGCACCAATAAATGTCAGTGGTACAGATATGCAAAACCAGAGTGCCAAAATAGCAACCAAGGTGCCGAACGGAATAGCTGCTGAAGAGCCTTCTCCCCAGAGAATGAGGTTCATGATAAAAAAATCCGCAAATACAATTCTGAAAAACACAGAGCACACTTAGAGCACAGAAATACTTCTGAACGTTCAGTAACCCTGACAAAACAATGGCACTGTTTTGAGATTTTAGCACGAATCTCTGCTAAAACCAAATGACACACACAAAATATGAAAACAAAGAGATCAGACAAGCAATTCTTTGTTAATCTAGTGGGACTGAACTCCAGCAGGCACTGACGTTCCAACTAAGCTATTTCAAATATATGCTTGTCTTAACTACACTTCAGGGTAAGACTGCTTGCTGTGATTAAGTGGAAAAAATTATCACAGTGGTTATACATTACATGACACTATGTAAGACTGACTACAGTGAGGTCAGAATAGTGCAGTCCAGAGAATGAAAGAAAACAATGAAAAAGTGGGCCTCAAACTTACTACTATCATAATGCCTTTTCCTAATCAACCTTTTCATGTGGTGAGAGTAAACAAATGCTTACAAAAAAAAAAATAAAATCTAAGGATGATATGCCACTAACATACCCATCTTTGTCAAAAGCACCATGATACTCTTGGAGCTCCCAGAATAAAGGGACAATGTAAGATTTACCTGTATGGCTGAAACCTAAAAAATTAGCTATGCACATCAGAGAAGCAATTTAATTCTCTTAATCATGACAATATTCTCAGCTTACCCAGGACAAAGGAATGATGTCAGCAGGACATTTGTTTTCCATTTCTCACCTCCAAATGCTGTATATTAAAACATTTGACAGACATTAAAACATGTATTAAGCTCAACTATTAATTTTCCAGTCCATTTACCTGTTATACTTAACTTGCAAATACTCAAATCATGTGCTATCCTGCCCAAAACCAGTAAACTAAATATTCAGTAATCAAATTGGATTTCCTTATCCTATTGCTTAACCACAGAACTTCAAAGCAAAACGTCTCAGACCAAGGTCAGGAAAGGTATCCAACTAAAACTGTGTTTCTGATGACTTTATCTACTAAAAAGACGGAGCAGATTTGCAGTATTTCTAAATCTTTAAAAAATGTTTTAAACCTGGAGTGATTAAGAAATTTAAGCTTTCTAGCATTTGACTGCAGGTTTCAGTAGGTAAAGATACATAAATATGTGAAAACCAAGCTTAACAGTTTTCTTGAAATAATTCTTGCCAATGAATCTTACAGAAGAGTCAGAACTAACACGCTTACAGAAGTAGTGATGTTTTCTTGAGTCTTAGCAGCATTAAGCAGTGGTGATACCAAAAGACCAAAGATAGCTTTTTAAAGAAAATCTTTATGAATTTGCACTATGCTGATAAAAATTCTAGTCAATATACTTTCAAATGAAAATATCCTGCTGGAGTGCAGTGAAGCAGATAATTTCATCTGAGCACTGCCATAATGACATGCTTCTTTATTTCAAGAGTCAGAAGTGATTATGGTTAGAGTGATTTTAATTAAGTTTCCATTTCTTCATAAAAACTTGGTAAAATGTGACAGCAGTTATTAAGATTAACCATTTAGTTTCAACTCATGTTTCACTTTCTAAATGCAGTTTTGAAAAAAAAAAAAAACCTTTTAAAATTGAATATCCATTTCAGTTGCATTTTGTTTTATATGTCACATTATTTGTATACTATTAAAAAAACCCCATTCATGCTTACATGCTCTAATACAGGGTATAAACCACTTCCTGTTATAACAACAAAAATATCTCTGGATCAGTCATTCACTATCTTAGTAATTAAACACAACATTCAAGTATCAACTAAGTGATTACCAATAAATAAAATATTAAATTTTATCCTTAAAAACTACATTTCCACCAAAGACATAGGATTCAATTTACCACTAATACACTTCAAAATATCCTTCAAAACACAGAGCATACACCACAATATCAAGAAAAATTCTATCCTCAATTATGCTCTTAGTACTAAAATTTCCTTCTGTTTAAGTCTTAACTGGCTTGGATATTAGGAATACTTCATTTTCATGTCACCACCACTATGCAAAAAACTCCCTACAAGATACAAACTCACTTTTCCCACTGGTTTTCCCCACATGAAAACTACCAAATGGTAAGAAGGAAGATCTCCAGTATCTACTGCCAGGCTGAAGTTCTGAAATAAACTTCTCCTGTAGCCCCATATATTCACAACTAAAGTAGTTCAAAAGATCCGTTTCTCTCAAGTCAAAAAACCTTTCACCTTGAGTAAGGTAATTAAAACAAGCTGTATGTGGAATGCCATGCTTCACCTTAAAATAAATCAGAGGATACAGGGGTAAACCAACCATCTGAGGCTGGCAGACAGACAGGTCTTGAAACAATAGCTGGGATCAGTGAGGGAGCACAGTATCAACTAACTCCTGTCAGGGGCCCAGACACCACAGGGCTGACTTCTACAGCTACAGAACAGTCCTTCTCCCCGTGCTCCAGACAGTCCAATAAGCATTATTCTCCAAAATAACTGGGAGCTAGCTAAAAAGAGATCACCAGTCTCAGGCACGCAAGAACTGAGGTTCACAGTTTGGGGGTGCAGGTGTCTGTTACCAAGCAACATCCACAGCTAAAACTCAATGCAGGTTTACACAGTGCCCACAGTGACAGGAAACAGAAGCAGAAAACAGTCTGATGTGAAGATGTAATGACCTTAGTACTACTATTATTTAATTTCACAAATACACAGCAGCAAGAACAATTCAGGGTCTTTAGGCACGATTACATCAAAACCAGTGTAACTATGTTAAGTGCTCTATATATATATATATATATTCTGTTGTTAAGGTAAGTACATTTCCCCACGTTGCCCTGAGGGAAGCTGCAAACAGTGCAGCAAAATAAGAATCAGTTCTGTAATGATAATTTATGTTAATGAACTTAAGCCTTGTCATTTTCAGTAACTATTACTCACATTTGTAGAATCTGGCAGCAACATAACCGGCTGGAGTTCCAAGCAGCACCCACAAAACTACAGCACAGGTCATTAGAGCTCCCCTGTTAGCAGGTGACAAAAATCCCAGGCAAGCAAAAACTGTGAGGCAGAGATGCACAATTTTAGAAATGATGTTAGAAACCTTAGACTATATGTTTGACTTAAAGCCAGTACATCAGCTGTCTTACAATCTGTGTGTACTAAGCTGCATGTCTACTACATCAGCCCAGCTGTTTCTAGTGACTTTAATGAAATAGACAAAATGATACTGCTATTTTTACTAGCACCATGCAGTGAAAAATCATGTACAATCAACTAAATCCTCCCCACTTTACTTACACAGGGTAACAAAAGTCATTATTAAGATTTGTGTGCCAGAGCCTAGAAAAACTGACAACAGCATTCCTTTTCTTGGGGGCCTGAAAATATCACCGTGAACCAGTTTCCAGCCAAATTCTTCTTGAGCATCTTCCTGTAAAAGAAATACATCTATTAGAATACAGCAGATTGCAACTTAAATAGCCTGTTACAGCTACACATTTAACTGGAAAAATTACATTCCAAATAAATTTTAGGAACTGCATTTTAGGCTTACAGTGGAATCCATCTGATTGTATCTTGCAATATCTTTATGGAGTGTCCTCAACATAATCATAGCTACCATTCCAGACAGAAAGAGGACAATCACCAGGGAATTCATAATACTGAAAAGAAAAAAAAAAAAAAAAAAAGAGAAAATTAATGAAAATCATCATTCAAACCGCAATGTAAACACTTCAGTACAATAAATTTCCTCCTATTTCCTCCTTACCTAAACCACTGGATGTGAGTGTGAGGCATGGATTCCAAAATATAATCCCATCTTGATGCCCACCTGATATTTTTTTCTTCCTGAAAGAGTAAACACATGAACATCAGATACAGTCAATATCCAATTCATACATTTGAAAGCTGATGTTTGTGCAAATCAATCTTAAATCTTGTGACTAACTGAAATTTCAAGTTCCATGCTTTACAGGGAATACTTCAATAACAGCTACCTAGAGCAAACCTAAGATTTGACCATAGAATCTAAACCAAAATATTTTCTGAATTGGAACCCTTGTGTCTTCTTAAGACATTAAGGCTTACCAAATTAATTTAATTGCGCACCCTCCCTTCAAGAACTGGAATGGAATAGCAGAATAATGAAAGAACATAGATTTTTTAGCACATAAGTCCATATAGCAAGAAACTAAGCTATGCTATACAGTCTCCAGATGATACTTCACTCACTACATCATGCTCTGTCCAAATTATCCTTTGCTTTCATCCAACCTCATTTCAGTACCAAATACCAATCCCATTACAAACAGCTTTCACTGCAGGACAGGTGGGGAGAGAGAACTTAGCAGAGGGAAGCAAATTATTCCTCCAGGCATTTCAACAGATTAAACTTATTCAAAATGAACATTCATTGATCAAAAACACTTCAAAAACAACATTTTTTTGTTTTATTTTGCAGAGTAAACAGGAAAAAAGGAACAGACAGTTTTAATCAAGGTGAAGGTGGCTATTAAACAAGCCAATTAACAAAACTGGCTAGGTGTCTGACAGGCTGTTATTTCAGTAATTTCTAATTTACAAGAACAAGAGTGCTTTCCAGTAAAGCCAGATTTTGAAAAAAATCCGGTGGGTTAAAAAATGTAGTCAAGATCACATACATAGTTCACTGAGATAACAAAACCATGTCTCAAAGGAAGCAACAAATTTCTAAACCAGTATCAATGACTCTAGGACAGAACTGCATTTTTCCTCATATCTAAACTGCCTTTTTTTTCTCTTCCTGAGATGACCTGGTCTGCCAACCCAATAGAAATTCAGAAGATTACCTTCAACTGATGTAACACTGTGCACAAGACAGGTGCACACACACAGCTGGGCATGCCATTTTTAAGGACAAACAATCAAATAATATGAAGCTGAGGTCACTCTTGATTACTGTCTTCTCACAGGTTTCCAGAAATACTTGCTTTTCGGTATACAAATTCATTTCAGCACCACAACTGATATAATTTCTCAAAATATCATCATATATAGTATATACATAATGTAATCTCTCCTACTTCTTATACTATTTATTATATTTTGAACTCAGAGTGGAAATAGTTTGAGAAGGAGTAGGGAACTTTGATAAACAGTTTGTCCAGCAAACTCCATCTACAGAAAACCAAAACAAAATCAAAACCTCCCTCTCTTGTCAGCAGAATGAAAAACATTCAGCTATCACTGCTGCCTGCAGTTGCCTGATATACTGCTCCTCTGCTTTTAAATGGAGAGTAGTAGAACAAAGACTACCAGCTTCCTACTCTTTTGAAGGATTCCAGGGGAGGAAGACCTTAAAGAGAAGGCAGCTTTTACAGCAGGAGGGCAGAAAACTATCAGCTTCAACCTACCTACATGAAACAATTTCTCAGACTTAAGAACTTGGATTGAAAAATAATCTACCAGACAATCTAGGCAGATGTGGAAAGTGTGACTTAAAAACCACATATGTGTTTCACATCTACTCTGTATGTGTTGGTATGCAAAACTGTAATGTATGTGGTTAAATCCCAAGCCACCTCTGACATTCCAGTTCAAATAAAGTTTTAAAACTACAAATTTATTATTCTGAGCCAATTTTAATTGCCCATCTTTATAATTCAGAGTACTAATGCATGATTTTAAGAGGTAACCACCACAGTACTTAGTACTCACATGAAAAGTAACTGAGTATGTGTAAGCAATTTTGACTTCTCCACTGGCCTTATTACTTATATCCATGGGCACTCCTGAGCAGTCGGGGTTGTCTGGGTGAGTATGCTTGTAACTGCAGGGAGACAAGACACACAGTGAAAGCCACTTCACTGACAACATTCTTAAGAAAGCATTAATTCATCTTAGAAAAGCATACCAAGGATTCTTCCCTTCAATATAAGAATTGTACTTAATGTCTCATAAATTTCAGGACTCATAAGGAACATATCCTAAGCTCAGGAATTTCTGAAACTTGAACTTCTTAAACAAGATTTGTCTCTTCTTAAAAGAGCACAGTCTCTAAAGCAGAGTACCAAAAATGAAAGAAGCCTTAGTATTGCTATGAACTTCCAAAACATTTTAAAAATTTCACCAGCAGAATTACTAACTTCTCTCAGGAAAAAATATTTTCAACTGAACCAACAATGCTACAAGCTCAGTTATGCCATGAAAGACAAGATGCTAAGAAATAACACAACAGACACCAATTGTGCAAAAGCCACACAGACACCAGGACAACTGATGAGTGTAGCTGTGAAATCTTTCTATACAAATCCTGACTGTTGAACAGATCAAATCTTGCACTCCAGCCAAGCCTGCAGCAGGCACTGGTGTCCTGTTCTGATACAAGACAGAATATTCCCTGGTAGAGAAATACATGCATGCACACACACACACTCATCACACCCCACAAACACTTACTGGTTTTATTTTATCTTTTCTTGGTCCAAGTAGGAGAAAGTGCACCAAGGTCCATCAAATTACAAAATTACATTACACTGTCCTAACTACACTGCATCAATCAACAGAAGAGGTAATCTCCAGGTCACATATATGAAAGCATTTCTGACTAGCAGCAGGTTCCCAGATCAAAGCAAGTGTCCTGGCATGTATGACTTTTTGATGACAAGTTACTTTCAACTACTAACCTTTTTGGTTCAAGTTTAGCAGCAACTAGTCTTGCTCCCAGAGCTTCATTCTCCACAACATGGTAATAAATTTTTATGTCAACATGGTTGAAAATATAAAAGGTATCCTTTTCATGAAATTCTGACTGCAATGAAAAAAGGTTATATTGAACAATCAACAAATATAGACATCACAAAGCCTTAGACAGAAGTCTGCATAACAGAATTTTAGACTGCATATAGTTTTTCTGTCAAGAAGTTCTAAAATATGAATGTGAGATACTGGAAATTATAAAGACAATAAGTGCCTTCTTGCATTAAAAACATAAGTTAGAAAAGTTAAGGCTAAGAACAGTCTAGTAAAATTGAAAAGTAGAAAAAATCATTTAAAATATTTAATATATATATATATTTATTAATCAATTTAACGGAAGATGTCCTATTTTATTTAAGTAACAACCTGAATAGATAACTAAGGGACAAGTTTTGTTATTAGAAGCATTTCACAAGCATCAGCTATTTTAAAACAAAGAGTCTATTTTTCAGAAATTAAACAGAACTTCCCAAGACGATGCAAATAAATGCTCTCTGTGGCAGAACCACCTTTGAAACCAAAGATGCACAGGGATGAAGAACAAGCAGCAGCTAAGAATGCTGAATGCAAACCTCAGGTGAAGGAAATATCACCCTGGAATTTAGTTAGCTTAAGAGGTTGTTAAACTCACAAGTAATTTAACAGCTATGTCTACTGAAGTTCAGTTAGAACCTCTAAAGTGTTCTATCCCCACCCTTTCTATAGAGCAGCCCCAGTTATAAGAATAGTTACATAAATGAAATGTTATTCTACAGTACATCAGTTATTTATTCAAAGGTTATTTTCCTTTAATTAAAAGCAAGCCTTAAAATAAGATTAAAATAATATTGCCAGATTACATATTTGATCATAAATGCATCCATTCACATGGAGATCCTGAAACCAACTGATTATGGAGGCAATTAAACAAAATTGGCAACCACAGAAATTGTTATCTTTGGTAAGATCTATTAAATAAAACCAATCATTTTGAAAAACCCCAAAAACCTATCCCAAGTTCTCAGTGACCTTGCCATGGAAGAGGTCTGTGGTAGTCAAAGACTTCCTGGACTTTCTGTTGTATTCTTATCTTATGCTTTCAGTGCACTTATCTGGATCTCCACCACATCAGTGCACTTATCTGGATCTCCACTATATGATCTATCACAAGAGAATCTTCTTCCATCAGCTCCCAGTTTTAGGAAAAGCAAACCTTCCAAAAGTACACAGAGGTACAAACACACCTATGCAAATCTGCTTCCACTGAAAACACCTCTATCCCAAAAGATGTCAAGTCCAAGCCTTCAAACATTTCCATTTCTTAGGCAATGAAGGATGACCTTTACCCTCCACATGTACTGAATATTATGCATGTTCACCCCCTGATCTTTTAGAGCTCTACTGTACTAAGAAGCATAAGAGACAAGGTTCTTAGGCTTAGATCAGGCTTTCAAATGGAGGTACTTGCAGAGACCAAAACACTCACCTATCTTTAGGCAACATGTGCTCTTAAAATAGCAAGGACTCACCATAGAAACGTGACACAGGAGAAATGCTAGTCTCTAAATTAGTAAGAAGTAATATATACTAAAAAATATATAATTGCATAAACATACATTAATAACACAGGCATCTTTTGGACGGCCATCTTCTGTAATGTAACAGCCAATAGGAAAACCAGGATTACAGAACCTCTGGCCATCTTCCACATCGTAACACCATGTCACAGGCATGTTGTCCACAATCCTGTAAATGACATAGTGACACTTCACCATTTTTCAAAATACACAGTGTAATGGAAACAAAACCAGATTAACATTAATCTACTTTGCTATATTCATTACTGGAATATTAACTACAAGAATAATACTACCCATGGAATTGCAATGATTGCCAATCCAAGTTCCAAACGAGTTACAAGCATGGAGCTCTTCAACTGAAACCACTCTATTCACTGCACTGCTTCATGAAGTCCCCATGCAAAAACAGCCCAAAGCCAAAAACTCACCCAGTCCAAATTTGTAACAACTTAACTTATTATTTTGTCTTTCAATAATGTCCAAAATAATCAAATTTGCTGAACCAGCTAAAATTGACAATTTCAAGTTTAAGACAAAACAAAAAAAAATTTTAAAAAGCCTACATCACAAATTATTAATTCTCCAGCTTCCTCATTGCCAAATACATTTTTCATAGCACTCTTAAAACTTCTTTTGCTATTTAAGAGAATTCCTAATAATTTCTCTCATTTATAGCTACCAAGGAGTGTGCAACATTTTAATTAGATGATTACCAAAAAATTGTAAGCCATCAAACAACTGTTTTTGTAAGAACTCCCATGTCTGAGGGACTCAGTGCCAGCTGGCTCCAACAGACTCCCTGCTGGCCAAGGCCAAGCCCATAAGTGACCATAGGCAACACCTCTGGGAAACAGATTAGGAAAGGGAGAAAAACCTCTTCACAACAGCATCTGCAGCTGGAGAGAGGAGTGGGAATATGTACAACTCTGCAGACACCAAGGTCAGTGGAGGAGGAGGGGGGAGAAATGCTCCCAGCACAGAAGCAGAGATTCCCCAGCAGCCTGTAGTGCAGCCCATGGTGAGTCAGGCTGTCACCCTGCAGCCCATGGAGGACCACAGGCAGCAGATACCTGCTTGCAGCCCATGGAGAACCCCACATCACAGCAGGTGGAGGTGCCCTGAAGAAGGCTGTGATCCATGGGAGACTCACACTGGAACAGGCTCCTGGCAGGACCTGTGGCCCCACGGAAAGATGAGGCCACTCTACAGCAGGTTTGCCAGGACCTGTGAATCCATGGGAGACCCACACCTGGAGCAGCCTCTTCTTAAAGGACTGCATCCCATGGAAGGGACCCCCCACTGGAGCAGTTCCTGAAGAGCTGCAGCCCATGGGAAGGACTTGCACTGGGGAAGTTCATTAAAAACTCCTCCATGGGAGCAACCCCACACTAGAGCAAGGGCAGTGTGTGGAGAGTCCTGATCCTGAGGAGGAAGGAGTGGCAGAGACAACGTGGGATGAACTGACCACAATCCCCATTCCCTGTGCCCCTGTGCAAAGTAGGTGGTGAAAACTGCAAGTGAAGTTGAGCCTGGGAAGAAGGGAGTGGTGGGGAGAAGGAGTTGTAAGCTTTGGGTTTATTTCCCAATACCCTTCTCTCATTTGGCTGCTAATAAATTAAACTGAATTCCTCAATTTGAGTCAGTTTTGCCCATGACAGTAGTTGATGAGTGATCTCTCCCTACACTTATCTTGACCTTTTTGCAACATTTTCCCTCCTCTGTCCACTTGAGGAGGGAAGTGACAAAGCAGCTTTGGTGGGCACCTGGTGTCCAGCCAGGCTCAACCCACCACACAGCTGGACTCAATGATTTTAGAGATCTTCTCCAACTCAATCAATTCTGTGCTTGTATATTTGAAATTTTATCTCCATTATGTATGCTAGAGAGATTGCTTGCTTTTGTTAGTGTTTTCATCTCCTAATCAAAACAAGACAACATTAACATATTGCAAGTAAGTTTGGTTTGGATAAAAGCTTTCCTTTGCATCTATGCAGCAAAGACATCCTGAGCTGCCTTCAAGCAGCAGCAGCAGCAATGCCAGAGCAAACTGGTAGTTTAAGAAGCAAATCATTTTTCACAGCTAATCTTCAAATTTAAAATGACTTGAAGAGATTATACATGTGGAGCAAATATGCTATTCAACAGTGTTCTTATATGTCTCTCAAGAACATCTGGTGATGAACATTGTCAGCCAAGATATCAGTATAGCTGTTGAGTACAATTCAGTATGTCAATTCCTAATCTTATTAAGTGGCTTTCTAAACCTTAGAAGTATTTTGCACCATCTGTGTTCCCCAGGAATTTTATGATAAATTGAAGCTGGATAATAACCCTCTACTGAATCCTCACTTATGATACCTTGTTCATCCCTGTACAACATACCTCTGTACCATACTCCTGGAGCATGCATCATTAATCACAAAATCCAGCCACGGCCACGTTGTGAAGCTGTGGCTAAGGAGGACTAACAGACATAACCAAGGATTTTTCACTGGTCCCTAAGTTTTAGGGCAGTGGGCAGGAAAAAAAATATAGTAAAAATGCAATTAAAAGAATTAAGAAATAACCTAGAATTCAAGGGAAGTTTTCACACTGAAAAACAGAATTATGTCTTACTTAAACCTCTACTTGAATACACTAAGTATATTTTTAAACAATTTAATCTACAGGGAAAAAAACCCCAAAACCAGTCTGAAGTACTTTTTTGTATGATTAATTTTACACAGTTCTGTTTCAGCTTCTATCACCTTAAGTTATGGGCTTTTCTAAAAAAATTAACTACTTTCAAGCTTTGTAGTCTTGGGAAGCTATTTTTAAGTTACACACCAAAACATACACAACCTTTTATAGCTGAGTCTTTTATGCCAGACTCACATGCATTACTGAAATTCAAAGTGGTGCAAATATTACAAACAAATGCAGTATTTAAGAGGAATATAATCAAGTCCAGCATGTTTGAAGCTCCACTTGTTTTAGCATTAGGCATATACACTTCAAATCCTTGCAAAAGTAGCTGTACATTTCAGAGTTTTTTTAAGGCCTCCTTGTTCACCTACCTGAACACATGACTCTTGCCTGTGAACCCTTCGGACATAACCTATCAAATTCCTACTACACTCATTTTCAAGAGGCTCCCAGAACATTTACATCAGTGAACCACAGTTTATCCCCACAAAGGGATATCCCATATCAGTTCTTGAGAGCAGTAGAAAATGCACTTGTTGCCTTTCCAGCTGTTTCAAAATTGAAGGAATGGAACATAACATTACAGAAAAACAGTTAATGACAGTGGCAACATTCAACCTGCATTTTTACTAAAATACCCAAAAAGTTTAAATCCAAATAGATGAAGACCAACACATTTGTTCCCATAAAGCAGGAGGCCCATATGTGCAATTAGAGCATACCTATGAGTGACATCAATTAATGATGCTCATGCATTCCTTGCTAAGACATGCCTCAGGAACTCATGCCCAAGTTGTTCCTTCTATTCTTGCACCTGAAAGCTGCCATTGGCAGAGCCTGCCAACACATCAAGCACTAAATAAACACTGATAACATGGCTAGGACATTTCCAGTGCCAAGACTGAGCCTGCTGATAAACATTTCACGGGTCTTGGATGTGGGTGCAGTGTTGGGAAACTGAGTATCTGCCTGAGATTCAGCACACTCATTCAGCCTTGCCCCACCCTTAACACACGCCCCACCCTTGCCCATCTGACAAGGATTCAATGTCAGAGCTCAAGGTCAATCAGATGGTTACAGAGAGGCCCAGAGAACAGGAAAGGACCAAGCCTTTATGCATTCCTCAAAATTATTTAATTAATTAGTTTTCATTGGCCACCTTTCCCTTCCACATCCATAGAAGAGAAACAAACATTGCATAAAAGAACTGTTGATCCTGTCTCCTGGACACAGCAATTCAAGGTGAGCGCAAGGGCTCTCAAGGAAAACAAAGATAACATAGCAAAAGAATAAAGGTCCTGTAAAACTTTTCTCAAGCTAAGGTAGGACTAACTTCCACATTTACAGGTGAAAAAAGCAGCAGTATCTTACAGTAAGCACAAAGCTTTGCGTTTAGAAACAGATTCATTTCCATTGCTCCTAATGCCTATCCTTCAAGTGAAGGAATTCTTTTTTATGGAGACGACAAACAATATAACATTTTATGTAAAAGCAGAAGGGGAAGAAATTAGGTGCACATATCTATTGTTCCATCTATTCACTTGCAAATACAAAAGTATAAACTAAATTATCACCAACATACTACACTAACCAATCTATGAATTTTAGACTTACCAACTTACCAGTGATGTTGATAATTCAGTAGCATACTTTTTTTCAAAAAGTCTAATTTCTGTTTGTCTTCTGGCTTTGTGGTATCATATGTTTTTGTACAAACAGTTTTACAGGTCTCCTTCTTGTTGAATGTGAACTAAGAAAAATGAAAGACTCATGAGCAAAAATGTTGTAACAAATGGTCTTATTTCAGTACATAACAATTTATCCCATACATTTCATTGCCTATACTATTATAATGAAAACACCTAACAAATTACTGAGACTAGGTACATCAACCCTCCAGAGGAGGTTTTTATACTGGTGTGTGCTCTAAACCCTTCCTGTGCTCACTGCAGGAGCCCTCCAGCAAGAGCTCCTTGTTTCTGACTAGCACACATTTTCTGCCATGATTTACCAGATAAGTGATCTGACCTCTCAGCAGCCATGCTGTCACAGGCAGCTTCAACTGGAAGCTTTCTCTCCAACTACCTCTGTAGAAGAGCATGTGAGAGCTTCAGTCAGCAGGACAGACCAGCAAGCTAACACCATTTATAATTCTTCCATTTTATGGCTGCAATATTTTCAGATCTGGTTCTAAGAAGCAGGAGTGCTGAGCAGCAATAATCAGGTTTTGTCAGATCCCAAAGAGAGAAGATAACCTGCACAGCACTTCAGGCTATAGCCCCACAATGCAGAGCACACAGTTACAATTAGGTTAAACTGACAGATTTTTATCGTGTGGAATTTCAGATGCTGAAGCTTTCTCAGATAAAGCCATTGTGAAAATCATCTTCAAGATTCTGATCTCCTTTGGTTACATTTGAATGCACACATTACTGACAGAAAACGAACCCTGTAAGGAGATGGTTCTATCCTCTCCCCAAACAAGACTTGGCCAAGGTTTTCAGATGGACGCTTCTTTCCTTCTGCTTGACAAAAGTCAAACCTGAATTAGAGAAAAGATACAAAAATGAATAAAATATTCTCAGCTGCAAATAATGTTCCCAAATCAACATGTTAATCACAAGTGAAGGAGCTATACACCTTTCCCTGTAGACAACAATTTCTTCATTTAACCTGTGAGGTGTGAAAATCACTATCCTGGTTTGAGAATAAACCAGATGAAACAGAACCAACACTGAAGTCTCTTCATCAGCTATCTCAGAACAGTGTAGCATAAGTTTCTTTGAGTAATTAGAAGTTTCCTATTTGAACATTATACACAAGAATTAAATCTTCATCTAGAGTTTAATAATGACTCTCAGAAAAAAAGCATGCAGACCAGATTCCAGAATTTGAGGGAAAATAAAAATAAAAAAGACAGAGACAGCTCCCTTACAACAAACACTATTAAACGGTTATTACAGTTTTATTCACCAACACATTTAATAGCACATCCTCCACATTTTTCCAATCTATTTTTAAATATATCACAATAATGTTCTTTAAAGTGTAGACATAACTGATGCTTAAGCTCTTCAATATTAACAGTCAAAATACTATTTATAGCAAAAACTTTCCATAGTTGTACCAGGCACTGATACATTTAGCGCACTCCTATGGATGTGTACAAAGAAAACATTTAACACCTCATTAAGATAATCGATGGGATGTTCGCACCTCATTACCACTTTAACTCATCTGGCAGCGGCTACTAAAGACAGAGGTAATACTTTGATCTACAGTGACAACTGATGCAGTAAAGTATCATATATTTATACACACAGATTTTAACCTTAAGTTACACTACAACAGCGATTCAACCTGCATGAGGGCCTATAAATCCATGCACTGAAGTTATGAGCAGAAAACTGAGAAAAAGGAAGGAATGTAGGCATCCATCTGCTCACTGAAAATTCTGTATTTGTAAACTTATGTTAGCAAAATAAATAGCCATGCCTCAGTGGCACACTGCTGTAAGAAGTAGTACATAATACTATAAGGTAAATGAAATCCATCTTTTTGGAAGAACTGACAATTCAAACGGCACAAATGGTACCATATACTTACGCAGTGTATTCGTAGGGGAGCACAGACTCCACTGAGTCAAGCCTGTTCACAAACAGCTCGATTCCAGACTGAAAGAGCAGAGATAATCAGCAGTTACATTTAAAGCACTCCTTCAACTCCCATGGATATACAAAAATAGGTTTGTTAGAATAAGGTTAAGGAAAGTGAAAATGTAAGATTTGTGTAATGGTACATCTTGATGTGTAATGAACTGTATCTGCTGGGAGCACAAGTAAGGCACTATCTAACCATCACAAAAGCAGCGGCCACATGACAAAAACACTTAAAGGCTAACATAACCATTCCAATTACAAGATAGCAGGAAATCATGCACAAAAATAATATCATTAGCACAGCTGCCAGTGTTTGAGTTTAATGTACCAAGTCATATTAGTTATCATCACAACTTCTGTGTAATAGAAGTCTTAAAAGAACATGAAGGAAAGTGCAGATGAGACCAGTACTTCTCCCTGTAATTAAGGATGCTCGACAATTTTATATGTGTAGTAACTATAAACTGAACTATGATCATTTAAACAATGCATTCAGACTGATATATTTTAAGTTTAAACAGAATCTCTTTTCAAAGAGAAGGCAAGGATACCCACATTTACCTTCCTATAGAAGTTTTTCACTAACTCTATCAATTCGAGTAAGAACCTGAAATTCAGTCTACTGTGGTTTCAGACTAGTTTAATCAATATACATTAATTACAGATGGGCTACTCCACTTCTGTTGAAAGGGACAGGACTCTCACTCTTCCCTCTTAGTCTCAAAATCCCTTCCCTTATTCTAGTCTTGCAGTTCCAATAAAATTCAAATGTTTGCCATACACTGCTTTTGGCAGTTATCTGCTTGCACAGTAAACCAATCTAATGGACTTAAACACCAAAAGACTTAAACAAAAAAAATTTGAAGAGCAGTTCTTAGTATCACAGCAGGCTGTCCTCACTTCAGCTGGGATAGAATTTACTTCTTAGTAGCTGGCACATTGCTGTGTTTTGTATTCAATGAGCGAATGATGTGATAACACACTGAAGTTTTACTTGTGGCTAGGCAGTGCTTACCCTGAGTCAAGGACTTCCCAGTTTCCCATGCTCGGCCAGCACAGAGGTGCACAAAAAGCTGGAAGGGAGCATGGCCAGGAGAAGCTGACCTGAACTGGCCAAGAGGCCTCTCCATACCATGGAATGCCACACTCAGAATATAAACTGGGAGGGCTGGCTGGAAGGGGATGATCACTGCTCTGAGATGGGCTGGGCATCCATCAGTGGGTGGTGACCAATTGTATTGTGCAACTTGTTTTGCCTGGATTTCATGCCCCCTCTCTCTCTCTCTCTCTCTCTCTCCTTTTCATTAAAATTGTTATTACTTTTTCTATCATTAGTAGTATGAGTATATTTTTTTTCAATTAAACTGTTCTTATTTCAACCCACAAGTTATTTTTTCCCCCATTTCTCCTCACCATCTCACTGGGGTCAGCAGGGAACACACAGTTGTGTGGTTCTTAGTTGCCAGCTAGGGTTAAACCACAACACAAGCTGAGCTGCCTTACTGTGTAATCAGACAAAAGCTGAAGGGCAAAACAAAGGTGAATGCCCTCAAGAGCAAACCCTCTCCCTTTCAACAGCAAGCCATCTATTTTCTTACCAACAGAGGAGCATTTCCTCCCTATGAAAACTCACTCAAGTTTAGCCAAATCAAGAAATTCTGGAGGAAAAGAAAAGCCAGAAATGTTGACATGTATCTGTAGCTCAGATACTTCAGTTGGGTACCGTGTTTTACTGATATAACTTAGCTGTCCATGTGCAAGTCAGGACGCAGTCCTGGGAGCCACAGAAGTTCTGTGAGCTGTTAGCATAACCCACTAAATGAAGACACACCTTCAGGCTCAGCTCTCCCCTGCCCTAAGCCATGCAGACCTGCTGCTCACCTCTGGGTAGCCTATGCTTGCCATAACTCTGTAAGTCACTTCAACTCCCAAACACAACAGGAAACTAGACTGGCAAAAAGTTGGATAGTTTCCTGCCATGTTAAGCTCAAAAGCACAACAAGTAACAGAGCTGAGTCAATGCAGAGGACAGGAACACATTGCCCAGGGGAAGGCAGCAATGAAATCTCTCACTCTCAGCAGCAGCAGGGACTTAGACTGCCTCAGCTGGCCACAGAACCGTGGCCTTAAATTAGCTACTTTTATCAGAGAAGATTTACTGAATGCTGCAATTTTTCCTAAGAATTATATGCATTACTGCAGATCAGCACATTTGATAAACCATTTCCATACAACACCAAACCCTTTTTGGAGCAGTCAGGATTTTTAAAAACTGAGTAAGGATTCTTAATCTTTAGGCAAGAATTACTATTTCAGTCTGCATAGATCCCATTCCATTTCTGATGATTTTCTTACCAAAACCAGAAGAAGCAGCCAAACTGAGCTTGCCCAAGCAGATTGGCAGGAAACTTGAATAACGGGGGAAAGCCACAGGTCTCACTGCTCTTAGCTACGTGCCCTGTAAACACCTCATCCCACCTCACCAACACAGGACAGGAGATCACAGGGATCATAACAGACAAATAGTAGGTACTGAGATCTGGCATGTGGATCGAAATCCTCAGGCAGAGGAAAATGCACTGAGATTGCAATAAACTGTGATAACTGCAAGAAACCTGTCCAAGGAAGCTTCATTTTATCCACTTACATAAATATGATACAGCAATAACGCAATCATATTTTGTTCCTCCTTACCAGGAACCAGAGTACATTCAGCTGCAGACTACATGGAGAGAATCAGATGTGAAGAGTGCTTTAGACTTCTCCATATGCCTATGTCTAATGTGGAAACTGCTAAGAGGTGGCTAATTGCAGAAAGAATTTTTGCACTACTGCAGCTGTTGAGGTGTTCAGCTGCCTGCTGGTGATACATTTAAATTACCCTAGTACCTCATGTCACATTTATTAAATGATAAAATCTAAGGAGAAGACAAACATTTTGTATGTGTTTTATGAGGAATAAAAATGCAGAGATATCTGAGAGAGATTACCCCATAAGTGTCTCAGATTGGTTACAAAATACAGTAGGCTATAAGGTCCACCTGACTTAAAAAAAAAAAAAATCTGCCTTCTACAAGCTTAAAACAGGAATAATCCAAACATTGCCATGTTTTTCAGGGATGTTGTGAAAAAACACAAACTGCAGCTTGAAAGCTTAAGCCTGTATTTGAAAAAAACCCATTCCTTACGAGGGTGGTGCAGCACTCTAACAGGTCACCCAGGGAGGAGATGGCTACTCCATGCTTGGATGCTTCCAAAGCCTGCTTAAACAAAGGTAGAGCTGAGTTGATCTAACGTTGACAAGAGTGGTGTTTTCTGTCCTCTCATGCTCCACACTCATGAGGCTGCAGTATGTGACCTGCTGAGGTCACTTCCAAACACCATTTCTGTGGTCCTATAAAAGAATGTCCACAGGACTACAACTGAACAGCCTTCATTGTGTGCTTGGCTTATTCCCAGCTCAGCTGATTCAGGACAGCAGAAGGATAAAGTCAGCACATGGTATTTTCCAAAAGCATACAGTTTTAAGGAAGCTCTTATTCTGAAGAATTATGAACCAGTGTTTCATGCAAGGCAGAAGCTGAGAGCTCAGAAAGTGCAAGACAGCCGCTTTCTACAGTAGTAAGACCGTGGATCATAAAACTGATTAGCCTTGAACTTTCTCATTCAAGTATTAAAGCACAGTCTGCTGTAATTTCCATCACAGCAGCAGGAAACAACTTCAAAAGGTGCCCCAAAGGAGCAAAGACAATTTTTCATCAGAGGAGATTTGCATTAATGCTCCCCACCGATATCCTTACAAATGAGTTACTTGGTTATGCAAACTTTGCTTGTCCCTTCTGCAGACATGAAGGTAAGTTTAAGCTTCACTTGACACTCCGGGCCCTGGCAGCCCCTACACTCCAGGTTCCTGCAGCCAGGAAGACACAGCAAGGAAAGTGTTACGGGATGTTTACTTTGGTATCTGCTCCAGCCACCAGCTGCTCGCTCCTGCCAAGAATCACACACACACCCCTCGGCATGACCTGTCACTGCCATCCTTACTTGCTGCAGCTTCCTGCAGGGATTTGAAAGGACCCAAGCGAAAACCGGCCGGAGCTTCCTACTTTGCTACTTGCCCGACGTGGCCGTAAGTCACAGGATGAGCCGACAGCTCTCTCCTTCCCTCGCAGGGATCGTGGTCACTTCCCAGCCAGGCCGGAGCAGAGCCAGGCAAGCACCTCTCCATTCCGCTGGGTCCTCTGTCTCATCAATTTCCGTTTCAAGGAGCAATGGTCATAAACTAAATTACAAGAAGTTTCACCTCCACACGAAGAGGAACTTCTTTACGCTGAGGGTGACAGAGCACTGGAACAGGCTGCCCAGAGGGTCACGGAGTCTCCCCCTCTGGAGACATTTACACGCGGTCCTGTCACCCACTCCCGGTGACCCTGCCTTGGCAGGGGGGTTGGACCGGGTGTCTCCAGAGGTCCCTTCCAACCCTAACAATTCTGTGAGCAACTTGAGCACAGCGGGAAAGGAACCACGCTCGGAGCCCCGGCAGCCCCAGCCCCGGTACGGCACGGCCCGGCGGCTCCAGACCCTCGGGACAAACTCCACTACGCAGCCCCGCGGCAGGGGGACAACACCCAGGCCGCGCCGCGCCCGGGCGGCCTCGGGGGCCTCCCATCAGCGCCCCCCGGGCTCACCTTGCACTCGGGCTTCTCCTTGCCGGCCTCGCAGAAGTTGACGGGCGCCAGGCCCGGCAGGTAGAAGGCGGCGGCGGGCGCGGTGGCCGCCGCCAGCGCGGCAGCGATGAGGAGAAGCGGCCGCAGAGCCATGTCCGGCCGGGGGAGCGCGGGGCGGGGGCCGGCGGGGCCGGGGTCGCTGGGCGGCTGCGGGGCCGCGGCTCCGTCTCTCGCCCCCCGCGCGCGCCCTGACGCGGCAGCGCCGCTTCCGGCTCCCCCCTCGCGCGCGCGCGACACGTCGTCACC
The DNA here is from genome assembly GCF_035770615.1 of Melospiza melodia melodia. NCBI lineage: Eukaryota > Metazoa > Chordata > Aves > Passeriformes > Passerellidae > Melospiza > Melospiza melodia. The sequence continues at coordinate 112,683,773 of NC_086195.1, read as the reverse complement.
CGCCGCGCGCGGGGCCGCCAGACCGAGCGCCGAGGGGGGGGCGGGGCCGGCGCGCGCGTTCGCTTCCGGGGTGTCTCGCGCCCCCGTTGCCACGGCAGCGCGGCCCTGCCCGCCCCGAGCGGCTCGAGCGGCGGGGGGGCGGGAATGCGTGAGGGGAGCCCGGGGAGCGGGGTCTGGGCTCCTCCGTACGAGAGAGACCGGAGCTCCTGGAGTGGGTCCAGCGCGGGGTGAGACAAAGATGATCCAGGAAATGGAACATCTCCCCTCTTACCAGGACAGGCTGAGAGGGCTGGGCCTGCTCAGCCCCGGGAGGAGACGGCTGGGACGGGAGCTCATCCATGTTTATCAGTGTCGAAGGGAGGGTGTCCAAGGATGGAGCCAGGCCGTGCTCGGTGGTGCCGAGCAATAGAACGAGAGAAATCGGGCAGAGACCGGTGCACGGGAAGTTCCACCTGAACGTGAGGATGAACTTCTGTACTGTCCGAGTGACCGAGCACGGGAACAGCCTGCCCGGAGAGGCTGCGGAGTCTCCCTCACTGGAGATACCCGAGAACTGCCCGGACATAATCCTGTGCCGTGTGCTCTGGGGTGACCCTGCCTGAGCAGGGAGGTTGGACCAGATTGTCCCACTGTGGTCCCTTGCAACCTGTCCCATTCAGCGATTGTGTGCATGTCCACAGGTGATAGACAGGAATGGTGCGCAGCTGCCATTTGGGACCCCCGCACCTGGGCAGTCAATCCCAGCAAAGCCTGGCTCCGCTGATCCCAGTCAGGCTGCACTGCCTTCATGCCTGTCTTGCAGTCCTTGCTTTTTTAAAAATACATTTTGTCTTTTTAAAATAAATTTTGTATTCTAAAAAATAAATTATAATTTTTTTTAAAAATAAATTTTGACTGGTTTTTTTTTTTATTTTTTGTGTTTTTTTCTTAATTCTCAAGGGTTTCACTGGGAAGAGGGTCCTGCCATGCCCAGCCCCTGTTACCAGCACCCTTGAATTCCCAATCATTTTCTGTTCGTTCAAGAGTTCCTAAGTGAGGAAGGGGTTATTAGAATATAAAGTTAATTTCAAAGCCCTGAAACAAAACAGGAGCTTCTTCTAGATGCAGCAGAATATGGTTGTTATTGGCAAGGAGAGGGGTGAGGCTTTTTTTTAAACAAAAATATGAAAAATTGTATGCAAAATACAATCTCTTTAAAATAGAAAATCCAGTCTTTATTCCTCACTTCTCCTCCCATGGGTTCTTGTGGGGAATTAATGACTGACACAGCTAGGCAGGGAGCAATCACCCCTGAAGGCTGAGTGGCTTCCAGACTCAGGTGTCCTGTGACCATGGCATGACACTGCCCATACCAGACTCAGAGCAAACATCATCCCTGTCTGGTTTTGGTCTTTTTAATTCTCGTGGGTTTTGAGTTTTTTGATTCTCATGGGTGGACAACTCTTCACGGTTTTCAAACTGAATTCTTGGGGTGAGGCATACTGCTGGCTGAGTGGAGCTGGGGAAGAGGGCAGGCAGACAGACAGACAGACAGATGTTAGCTGTGGTGGCTGTCTGTTGCAGCTGAGCATTCAGAACAATCTCTGTCCTCATTCTCTCCACGTCATCAATGGCTGCTGTCATATAGCACTGGTAAAAATCTACTGGAAAAAATCCCCTCCAAAAAACCCCCACCCATATAAGACAGGCAGACATAAAAAGTCTGTTTTGATAATGTAGGAGAGGACATTGCTCAGATTATCATTTTATCTTTCCTTACTTCCTAAAGCATTCCATCCATTTGGGTTTGTGCGGCTTCAGAAACTCCAAACAACACCCTCTCATGAAAAACTATTTTTGTAAATGCTGCAGCATTTTCACTAATTGCCTTGGTTCTCACAACACCTTTTATTTCATTTCTGCTGTTCATTACAGGGCTCAGGGGTCACACCTGTTGATCACACAGTCCTGCAGTAGCCAAAGTGTCTAGGGCAGGGTGAAGCTTCAGGTGGGTCAATTCACACAGCATCTGACCAGATACAGGATTGAGCATCTAAGCACCTAGATCACCGAACACAGTCCTTAGGCAAGGTTATTTTAACAAATGTGTATGAATTTTCAGCATTACACAAGCCATTCTTCAAGTTTGAGATGAATGCATGGTAATTTATAGCATATACATTAGATATTTTTGAACTCTCCCTATATTTAAAATATAAGCTGTTCATCTACCTTTCTCATTCCAATTCCTGCTTGTCTCATCCTGCAGATATCCTAAGAGCACAATTATAAGATCAAGCCTTATGACAAGCACAGCTGGAGAAGAAATCCCAGTTGCCTCTTTTTATTTAAAATTACTCATGGTTAGGATAATCAGGTTGTAAATGACCCAAGTTCAGTTGCTTTTCTGCCACAAGGGAGTTCAAATGTATCTCCCATTTCCCAGGTTAATATTCCAAGCAAATTACTTTTGTGGGCCTAATTCCATTCCTTTGCATGAGAGAATATTTAAAAGCCTTTGCCCATCTAACCCTCCTCTTCCTTGAGAACGCTCCAGAAGCTGCGCCAGGAGTAGGAGTTGTGGTGTGTGCATCGATGCTTTTGTAGCTGCTTCAGTCTCCCCCCTTGCTCTGCCTTCGTGACTGCAAAACCTGCTGACTCAGAGCTATTTTAAGGAGTGCTCTGCCAGTCAGTCCAGACAGCATTTCTGTGCATGTGGAGCCATATGCTATGCTCCTCACTGCTCTGCAAAGGTGATGTGGAAAAACTGTTTGTAGGCTGTGTTATTTTGGAGCAGTTATAACCGTGGGTTACAATCCCAGGAATGGTCGTGGTCCTTGAGATCCAGTTTGAAGCTGGGCAAAACCCATCCTCTCTAATGAGAAATTCAGTGGGAACTTGCTTGATAATTTCTCTTGAATTTCCCTGCTGCGAGTCTTATAGCCATAGGTTACAGTTCAGGGGGTGTGGTTTTAGTACTGGCAGAACAAGTATCACAGGTTTTATCATCAGAAATTTCAAGGTTATGCAAGACTGTGAAATAAAATGCAGGAAAAAATACTGTGACACTAATGGACCAACATAAGCCAATGAAAAAGGACATTGTGTGTTTTTTCCTGATAAATTATTGTCATAAGAAAATACAGAGATAAGAATATAGAGCAGTTGGAAACTTCTGAGGAAGTGTCACTCCTTGAAAAATGCTACCCCTCCTTTTTATCAGAAAGCTGTGAATAACTTTTGCTATTCTTGTGGTGGTTCTCACATTTTGCTTCTCGTGTTTGGGCTCCAAGGGGTGCCTTCTTCATCTGAGGATTCACAGTTCCCACAGTTCATCTCTTCATTTCAGAAACAAAGTCCCATAAGTCACTCTTATCCTATAGCTCAGTGTCTAATGCCTTCTCCTAGAGTATTCCCTGCTTTGCCTGAGCACCTTAGCAGCCCAGCTGTGGAACAGACAAATAATCCTTGCTCTGGCAGATAAAAGCACACAGTTGTTTTTCCCACTACAGGTTACAGTTCTGTTCCAATTTTAGTACCAGAAGAACAAAATAATGCTCTGTTGCATAACTTTTAGGGTGCTAACTGGATACAACTAATGTCCATTTTGCTGCTAATTGTAATTTCAACTTTTTTTAAAAATATAAACCATCTATTTGCAGCCTGGAACCTGAAGCAACTAAAATACAGGGCTTTGCAAATAAGTGCATTCTTTTTCTCTCCTGAGGCAACCAGCACTAACAATGACAAATTTCATATTTGTTGTTCATTTTTGGGGGGAAATGCCCTGCTGTTAAGTAGCTCCTAGACTGGTAGGTTGGCCATTTTTCTATAAAATGAGAAGTAATGGTGAACAATTCATCAGAGCTTGGTGGCACGCAAGGTGTGCTTCTCCTTCAGGCCCAAGTAGAGGCACAGTCTCTCTGGGAAAATGTGTCCTTTCATACAGAAGCCACATCATTACCTAAGTAAATAAGGCAGTGTTCTGAGTAGTCACAAGGTGTGTAGAGACTCATCTGGTTGTGCCATTGCAGATTTTGTTTAGTTTTTAATGACTTGCAAGTCTGGTTTCCTGGCACCTTTTTTTTTAATCTTTGTTCAGTCATTAGATTCAGCACTTCCTGTGATTTTATGACCAACTTCAGATTAATATTTAACATAAATCCTTTCCGGCTTTTGGTATGCTGTGGAGGCCTATGTCCTTTTTCCCTTTGGAAAAAGGGAAAGGCGCTAGAAACATGCAATCATTCCAATGCCTGACTTTCCAAGTTAAAAAGAGAAGGGACTGATTGAATAAAATAGGCAAAGAAGGGCTCTGTCAGGTAAAAACAGCTAATGAGTTACATCTAAAAAGAAAACGCTGAGACAAATACAGTGTATTTGAAGCTAAATTCAGCTCTTAATATACTGTATTTGCCTGAATTTAATCTTCAGCAATTGCCTGAACAATGGGGCAGAGCCTTTGGAGAAATGAGTGTGCCAGGAGGGCCGTGGTGATGCCTTGCAGCAAGCACAATCCAGACTCCCCCGCGAGGGAGAGGGGACACGTGGCACCAGCCAGAGCAGCCTGCACACTCTGGGCCTTGGGAGCAGCCACATTTATGACTTGTTTCAGCTGTTGCTGTTGTTAAGGTTTCTCTGAAGTCCCTGGTGAGTTTTAAACCGGCACAAAAGGAAGTGTGGGAAGATTGCTGCCTGCCTGGCTCGCATCTCCCATGTCTGGACCAGGTCTGGTTCAGGCTGCACCAATTAGTGTGTAAAAATATAATGCTGTTAACATCAGTAAGAATTACAGAGACTGCAAAGAAACAAACTCTTATACCCTGGATATGTTTGTGGATAAAACAAAGGGAAATGTTTTCTTTTTATAGCTCTGTGACCCCCCAAATCAGTTGAGATGGTTAGCTGTTCAGCAGTGAGCATGGTCAAGTAATAGTTTTACTGTCAGCTTAAATGTACAGGCTTATTTAAGTTTTCAAGCTTAAATCACTCTTAGTAGTCACTGATTTCTACCAATTGGGAAAAGAAGAATCTGCTGTAGATTTTTTTTTTCTCCAAGAGACTGCTCAGGATCTTTGACAAGAGTTAAACTAGATCTTTTGGGAAAAAATAGTTTTTAAAAAGCGTTATAATCTGTTTCTAGCTCATAAATGGGAACACACAGAGACCATTTGTTTATTAGCAGTTAACCTGTGGTCACGTTTCTGAAGTGCTCTGTCCTTGCCCTGTATCCTTCCATGGAATGACAATAATCATACTTGTAATCAGCCATTGATAAAGGTTTTTACGAAGGCCAGTTCCTGGTGGTAAATTTTGCACTTCAGATTGTGAGAAGCCTTTTGGAACAGCACAGTAAAGGCTTCAGAGCTGATTTGAGATGCACCTACTGGAAATCTAGACATGAAGGCATTGAGGCAGTTAAATCCTTCTGAGACTCCTATTTTCCCACTAATTTCAATTGAGAATTATGTTCCAAATTAGGAGCTGGGTATTCAAGTACATTGAGTTTGCACTGTGCTCCTTAGGTCTTAATTTCAGTCCTCAAATTTTGTAAATGGTATGATGGGTATTTATAGAAAGAATATTTGTAGTAATGATTTTCCCCCACCAGTGCTGCAGGAATTGCTTTGCCACATGTCTGGCACTGCCTGGTATTCAAGTCTCTAACAAGGACTGTATAGCACTGTTTAGAAAAGGAGTTTCTCAATAATCCCTTCTGTTCCTGGAATTTTATACCCTGAAGTATGAGAAAGGTGATCTGTTGGAACTTTTAAGCTTGTTTTATCCATGTGATCTAAGTAAAACTATGACTGTTCTCCTGAAAGACTTAAGCTTTTTTACATTTCAAAATATTTTTGTCTTGGGCATGAAATAGTGTCATTACCTTGTTAAATACATGATGAATTACATATGAAAAGTTTGCTTCTTTATTTGTTTTTTTCCAGATCTGGAGATTCTGAGTTTCATCACCTGCTTCTAGTATTGTAAACAGGGGTAGATGGCAGAGCCCAGTTTCCCTACTTTGCATCACCACAATTCTCATATGACTACTCCTTACACTAACCTGTCTTGGGAAAAACATCAGCCCTGGTATTTGTCAGGCTCTGAGGAACATTCCTATTAAAAAAAATCCTGAGCTGGCTAGAATTGTTCTTTAATACACAAGATTTTCAAATAGTAAAGGAAGCAGGACTTGGGGCAAAGCAATGCTGGCGAGACAGTGAGAGTGATACCCCTGGGATCAAACCTGTGTTGCATGGAAACCAGCAGCTAAAATGATGTATAGATTGTCTTAAATGACATAGGGCATCAGGCTGGTACCCTACAGAGATGTTACAGAAGCATCTCTGAGTTGATTTTGTCCTGTCAGGCAGTTGCAGTGGTGACAGCTCTGTGGGACTGTTGTACTAGGTGAAGGTGTGGGTGGGACTGCAAACATCCTCCCGAGGATCCCCCTGGTGGGAAGGTGGCCTGAGCAGTCCCGTTCCCGGGCCACATAAAAAACTGGGCCGAGTTTTCCACATTTGGAGCACTTACCTGGGCTCAGCCCCTGCCTGCAAACACTGGGCTACGTGGCTGATTCCTGCCTCTCCCACTGGGGTCAGAGCAAGTGGTGCATGGCAGGAGACAGCTGAAAAGGTCAGGAAACAAGCAGCTATCGACTGGTGACTTGTGCTGGGAGGCAGCAGGCGAGTAACCTTGCTCCATTTTATGGTAGTGCTTCACCTGCAAGTGCCCGCTGTGAGTGAAATTGCCTGGGCTGGTGCTGTCCTTTATCAATTTCACTCTCAGCAGGCTGTGCAGGTGAAGCATTTCATTGTAGAAGTCAGACTCTGCTTTCTCCTTGACAGCCTGAAATAGAAAGTGGAGAAAGGGAAAAAGTAATAAGTGGAGAAAAGCAAGACAGAACCACAAAAAGTAGGATGGGTGTTAAATGGTAATGGTAATGCAGTGCAACTAGCCCTTTAAATTGGGGAGAATTTGACACTGAAAAGAGTTTTGCTTAGCTCTTGTAAGCTTGGCACTTAGAAGTAAAAGAAGTGAAAGGACATTGCAATTAGAAGTGAAAAATTACTGTGAATAATATTATGTTTAAAATACCACATAAGATGATGTGGGTAGAACTAAAAGATAATTTTCTTGATCATCAGCCCAGCAGAGAATTTTTGTGGCTGTTTCTGGGAGAAATCCAGACAAAAATTCTTTTTTCTTCTTTTTGTGAATTCTGCATTCCAGATTTATATGCCTTTCTTTTTGTGGATTTTGTTCAGGTTTTTTTGTTGCCCTTTCTTAAGACAATGTCTGTGACTTGCAGCGTTGCTGGTTTCCTGATGCCACTTTCCTTGGCTTCAGAGAAAAATTCAGCATCCAAGATGAGAACTGCAAAATCGGTATCTGGATCTGAACATCTGACTGCCTGTTACTGGGGAAAGAAGTGCAATTGTTCAAGGACAAGGATGCCAACACAACTTTGAAGTTCCCAGACTCATCTCTTTCCAGTCAGTTACATCCCAGGGCTTACTGGGAGTGGGGGACAGCACAGAGCCAAAGCATTGGAGCTGGTTCCTGGTTCCTAGTGGAATTACTAGCATAGAGATGAGGAGTCTGATTGCAGAGCCACAAGCATCCTTCTTTAACTGCAGTGAGCTTATACCTTCAACCAGATCCCTGCGTGCAGCAGGGAACGTGGGAAACGTGATGCCTGTATTTCCTGTAGGAGTTCCACAGCACTGGAAACTCTGTCCTAGATATGTGTTCAGGAGGCAATTACAATGTCTAGCCCATCCCTGAAGTTTTGTGGATAAAGAGCAGCTTTTTGCTGCAGTGACATGAGGCGTGTGCAGCTTTACCTAGTGACTTGTGGTTTGCTGCTGGTTAATGTGGGAAAACTGGATGAGTGGCTGCTGCTGCTGAGGAAGATGTTCTGAGTGGGAAAGATCACAAATCAGCAGAGCTCTTGAGTTTCAGGAGAGGAGGGAGCAGAGGCAGTGGACTAATGAACTTAAACCAGAAGACTTCAACCCACTCAAAGAATTGGTAAATGCAGTCTTGTGGAAAGGAATTTTAATGGGAAGGGGAGCCCTGGAGAACTCTCAGCTCCTAAAAGAGGCGCTGAAGATGGGATGAGAAACCACTCTGATGCAGGAGGCTCCCAGCAGGAATGGGGAGAGGCCAATGTGGCCACCTAGGAAGATGGCCTGACAGTCAAAAAGATGCTATAAAAGGTTGCTTGCAGGCAGGCAGGACAAGAAAGGTTTCTGGTGCTGTCCCATAAAACACTCTGATGGGTAAACTGGGGGCATGTGGTCTTCATTAAACTACAGCAGAGTGGGGCAAAAAGGAGGGAAGGGATCAGCCAAGTATGTGGAAGATGGAAGAGGAAGAAAGGTGTGGAGAGAGAAGGTGGCACAAAATGGGAGAACTTTGTTTCCTCCAAGACTAACAAAATAATGTCCAGACTAAAAACTTAGCACAATATTACAGATCTACTGTTGTAGTTTCATGCAAATGCCTTTGCCTTCTTAGCAAAGTGTGTGACTGTAAACAGAACGGGATTTGCGGGATCAGTGAATACAAACCTGCCCTAAGCAGACAGAAATATTAAGATCCTTTGCATGAAGATTTTTGTTTTCCCAAGTGAGGGAGAAAAACAAGCAAACCTACTGCAACTCTTCCCATAATTAATTCCCTTTTATATTTTAGAGGGTGGGGTCTCTAAGCACCCAAATTTGAATTATTAGAAACAACCAAGAGATGTATTTTCCTACTGGGTAGACTGCAAGAGGTGGTTTTGCCAGCTCCCACACACAAACTGGTTTAATAAAGTTATGTGGCCTCATTTGCAAATAAACTTCTTTCTTAGGTGCCCTCATTACCCTTTTCAAAGTGATGTGTTAGGAGTGCTTAGATATTTCAGGGGAAAGAGTGCACCAGGAGAGATATGTCCCCCTATAGATTTTTGTATAAATTGTCTGCTGAGATAATGTTTAAAGAATCACATGCTTTAAATTTTTATTTTTTGTAAATTCATCCCAGTCAATAACAGGATGGAGGTTAGTGTAAAACTTAATTAAATTAGCAATCAATGGGATTAGGATGACAAAAAATGATGTAAAACACCAGATAGGGGAATTATTATCTCTGCTATTCTGTATTACTAATTCATTGCAAACCAGAGGAATGCTGGAAATTTTGAATTACATGCTGATTTATGTCTTCCATATCTCATAAAAAATAATAAGATTATGTAAAATACAGATAAATGCAAAACTGCCTCTTCGATTGGTGCGTAGAATGTTGTTCAGCTGTGAAAAAATCTATGCATGTTATTTACATAGGAAGGAGACAGATATGTTTGGGAAGTCCTGGTGAAATGAAGATGGCTCTCTCTGTGGCCTTTTCTCTCTGGAAATGACAGTATGTTCCCTGGGAGATTTACTTACCATGAGACATATGGGTCACTGTGCAAATAGGCAGGAGCAGGAAACAGAGGCTGTAATGAAAGGAATCACAGCTGACATGTGAATTTGCTAACAAATCAAGTATACCTGTAATGAAAATCATCTCTAAACACTCCTGGTGGTGGACAGGTCTGAAAAGGTTACGTGGCACTGCTCAGAAAGAGGTGTTTGTTTGCCATTCTTGGCTTTGGAAGAGCAGGAATACAGAGCAGTGCTGCAGAGAAAATGGAAAGTAACACAACCCAAAATCTGTCAACACCAAGAATTTTGCAAGCCAGCTTTCTTTTTCAGTTTCAATGGTCAAGACAGCTTTCTTTTTCAGTTTCAATAGTGTGACTTTGCAACATGCAGAACAGTTATACTCCTAGATTTAAATAATAGAAAATTTAAGTGTGGAAATGGTAATTACTATTGTGACATTACATGGTACTGCAGCTGTGTTCACAGATACTGAAGCTGGCTGCACTGGCCAGTATGTTGTACGTTGGATGCTTCACAACACTGTTTCAGCAAGGATCAGCTTCTGCACTGTTCCTCCTTCTTATAAATGGTAAGTGCAGAGTGGTAGTCTGGAAGGCTGACATTGCAAATCTATGGTTTGTAAGACCTCTTGGTCCTGTATTTGTGTCTGAAGCATGTTGAGTGCTTCAGGAGTTTTGCAAGCCAAGGAAAGAAAGAAAGAACAATCTGTGCTGACTTGGCCTGCCAAAAATGGTGAATCTGGAAGCAATTACAGAAAACCAACAGCTGAGTCTGCTAGTGCCTCAACACCTTGGATGCAGTGGGAAAAGCTTCTTGAAGGACACAACTGTATTTGTCTGATCTGGCTGAATGGAAAATACATGCAGCTGAATATGCAGCCTGTGCATTCATTGATTCAGGCTGGGTGACACGTTTGGATTGCAGCAAGCTGTCTATGTAGTGTTGCATTGATTGTTTGCAACCTTTCCTAAAATAACATCTGTGCTAGTGAAGGAGGCAGTACCTATGCTGATAGCTTTATGCCAAGAAATGAGATCATAGAAATGTGGGTTGGATGAGACCCTGAAGATCACCCCACTCAAAGCAGGACTGCCACCACTGCTAGGTCAGCTGTGCCCTTATCCAGCCAAGCTGTGAAAACTCTCCAAGGCAGGAACTGCCACCACTTCCCTGGAGCATCTGGCAAAGAAACCCTTCCTAATTGCAAGCCTGAGCCTGCCACCTGCCATGTGTGCCTGTTGCCCCTTGTTACATTCTCTGAAACCACCAAGAATGTGGATCTGTCATATTTGTACCTTCTTTTCAGGCAGACATAGGCTGCTGTTCCATCACCATTTGGGCTCCCCTTCCCTGGGAAAAACAAGTCCAGCTCCCTCCCCCTCTCATGCTACATCTGCTCTCCAGACACTGGGCCATAGTGGCACCCCTTAGCTGGACCCTTCCAGTTCATTTCACACCCCCCTTGAGATAAGAGTCCCAAAACTGGATGTTGCACTCCACCTGCAGACTTACCAGTGCCATGCAGATATCCAGCTCAATCTGCTGGCCATCCTCCTGCCAGCACTCTGGCATGCAATCTGCAGTTACTTATCTGCAATAAGATCACATTCTAGTCTCACACTCCTCTTGTCACCCACCATATCCCCCAGGTCCTTTCCAGCAGAGCTGTTACTTCACAGCCTGAGGTTATTCTGTCCCACATGCAGAACTTTTTAATGTCTCCTTGTTGAACTCCATAGGATTGCTGAGATTGCTGCTGTGGTAGAGGTATATAGTTCTTGCACTTGCTCTTCTAATTTTTCACATTTTTAGAGAATACTGGTGACACAGCAACATAGCTCCAGGCACAACCAACTCTTTCAGCTGCCCAGGGCCCCCAGAAGTCTCTTTGCTCCTATCAGTGAAACAACATACCTTGATCTCACAAGGACACTGAAAATCCCACTTCTTTACTTTCTTGATTTCCACACCCACCTTTGTTTTTCTTAGCTCTCACATATTCATTCATTTCTTTTTTTTATCCAGATGGGGCTTTTGTTCCTGAACGGTACCCACTTCTGCTGGCAAGCCAGTCCTGGCCCTCTCTCTGTCACTATCATGGAGTATTAGTGCTGCAAGAGCAGCTTCTGTGGGTGGAGGAGTGTTGAAGCTTTAACCAAAATCCAGCAGGGGAGTGCCTGTGGGAGGTCATGGCCATGGCCCACTGTCCTCACTCCTGCTCTTTGCTCCCTCTCCGAGCCAAATAACAAAGCATTTGTTCCTGACAAGCAGATGGGGAGGAATTGGCAAGGAGCCCGGATTCCTTATAACTTAATCTCTGTCTACTCAGCTGTAAGTAAAGAGAGTTTTGTCTCAAAAGAACATGATTTCTTTGGCTTTGCCACCAAATATTTGCACACTGACAGATTTTTATTCTCACACTGTTTTCCCGAGAGAAGACATGGGTAGTTAGATTTCCAGCTACTGTGAAAAATGATCCTTGGCTAAGAGAGGATGGATAAGAGGCCATTCACTAGAAGGCAGGTTACTTCTGATGAGCATATTGTACCCATTACAAGGTTTTTTTCTCTCAAGGATTTATACAAAATGCTATCCTACCTGAAATATTATAACAGAAGGAATTCAAGGCATAGAGAAGCATGGTCTTTCATTTACTCCAAGGAAAGCCTGTTGAGCTAGATGAGTTGAGGAATTCACATAGAACGATTATGAAGTTTCATGGTAGGCTGCTCTGAGGAGTTTTGGAGACTACCTAGAATTTTTACTGCATTGTAAAGGCCATTTTGTTAGAAATGGACAAAAATTAACCTTAAGCTGTCAAGTGATAATATTTCAACATGCAAGAAATTATAATCATATTCCTTTACCTAGAATATAGCAACAAACCTTTAAACATCCATAACCTCTTTCTTTGTCAGACAAAGTGCAAATGGTCATTTAGTTTTTCTCCCTTGACTGTCTTTTTCAATTCTTACAGAACTGGAAGAAGAATTGGACACATGTAACTCCTGCAGAAGCTACAGGTGGAATGTAGCCCAAAATCCACACAGGAACATGAGATGTCTTCCCTCTTCCCCAACTGCCCACTTTTTGAATAAATTGCTGAGTGAAGGGGTAAGCATTGTCTGGCAGTGAGTAATTGGCAGGTACAGGGATTCTACTGCCTGCCATCAAGCCAAGGCTGAAGTCAGGAACCTGATCATACAAATATATCAGATATTCCCAATATGTCCTGAAAGTTCCCCAGCAAAGGCAATAGTTTCCATTCTACCTGCCTGTATAAGATTCAATCCTTCCCTGCCAAGAACAGAGAGCTCCCAATAGACCCATCCAAGTAATGAGTGACAACAACTGAAAAAGGAGTCAGGCTTTGAACTCATGGGTTTTACCCATGTTGGCTCCACCAGGAGCCTGGTTTCTCCTAGACAGGAGTGATATTTTTTGGTCAGTTGATTCAGGAATGAAGGGGAGGACAGCACAGGGCTGGCAGGAGCACAGGAGAAGCTGGCTCCATTCCTGGGACTGCATGCTTTTCCTGTGTGCAGCAGGAAACCTGTGGTGTAAATTATCCGTGTGTCCCAGGGCAGAGAGCAGAGGCCACCAGACAAAGCACAGATCAGGTGCTGCTGCTGCAGGTAGGCAGACAGCAAAGACCCAGCCACAGAGGGCACCCCCCATCTCTTGCTACTGCTAGTCAGGGCTATATTTAGAAGCTTGGTTAATGAGTAAAAGACATATGAGGAAATAGCTGTTCCTGCTGTGCACAGGAATGGTGCTTGGTGGCACTCCCGAGGCCAAGGAGCCGTGCCTGAGGCTGTCATGCTCACAGGTGAGCGAGCTCCTTGAGCGCCGTGCCACGGCTGTTCCCTGCTCCTGCACAGCCTCGGCAGCCCCAGCAGAAGGAGAAGGCTTCCCCAGCCAGCGAGCACCATCCCGCTTTAACCTCGGCCGTGCCCGCTCGGAGCGGAGCAGCCGTGCGTGTCTGCCCCGTGCTACCAAACAAAAGGCTGCCAACCCGCTCTGGGCCTCGGGCTGGCCCCTGAAGTGGCTGCTGAACGCTCCCTCACTGCCAGCTGATCAGCTTTGGGGCTGTGCAATTCCCCTTTCCAATTAGTGGCCCTGCTCCCGGCGCTGGCTGGGCCTGGTGTGTGCCAACAGCCGGGCAGCGAGGCAGGGACTGCGGGCTTAGGGTGGGAAGAGATGGGAGAAACGGTGAGCCAGAGCAGGGACCTGCATCAGCCACTGGGAGGGCATCACCTCCCAGCTGCCTTCTCAGGAGCTCCTGGAGATGCCCGCTCGACTGAGGATGGAGTGATCCGGAGGGGCCATGCAGAAGCAGCCCTGCTAAGTGTGGGACAGAAACTCGGTGGGTATCCAGGCAAGGGATGTCGTGGCATGGGGATGCTGAGGCAGGTGACACACAAATATCTTTCTGAAGTGGCTTGGGTATAATTGATCATTTTGGGGGCATGGAAACAGAGAGGGCGAGCCCTGCTACCCTTTTTTCTTTACCTGCATTGCCACATTGCTAAAAGAGGCTTGGGGGAATTGTCTATGTAAATCTAAAAGATTCAACAGTTAAACACCAACACTGCTGTTCCAGGTGCTGTGGGTCTGATCTTTTCCCCTATCGTAGGCATAGTGTAATTTCTATAATATCCATGTAAAGTGGCCTGAAGCTCCAGAACTGACCTTCTGTGACTCTGAGTCAATAAAAAGTGATCCTGCAGTCATCAGGTATCTGCTGGCTCACGTCACAGAGGCACCAACATGAAGCAGTGTGCCCAGTGAGGATGTCTGGTGGAAATTCCAGCTGGCATAAGACTGGAACCCTCCTCTCATCTCCTCCTGAAGCAGGTAGAGTGCTGCTGTGTGCCAGACATCCCTATGGAGTATTTTGTACCTGAGACTGCTTTGCAAGTAGGACAAACCATGGTGGAGCTTGTGCAGCCAGAGTCGCTCACCAGGGATGGATGAGCAACCTGTGGAATGCGGAGGGCAAAGGTAGGGAGTTAGAATCTTCATTTCCCCACTTCCCCAAATTCTCTTTTCCTGGGAGCTGGGCTCCTCACCCAGGCTGGCACTGAGGTTTTATTGGTGTGAGACTGGAATCCAGCTCAGACTGCCACTGCAGGGCCTGCTCTTCACAATTAGCTGAGAAGACAGGTCTCCAGCGGGACAAAGGGCTTTTCACCAGGAGAAAGAGCTCTCAAAGTGTCAGTTCAAAAGCAAATCCTATCTAAGCTGAGAACAAAGAGACTGCTGAGACTGCTGGATGGGTTATGATTTTTAATACTCCAAAGAGATACCTTTCTGAAAAGATTTTTATTAAAAAACCCAAACAACCACGAGTGTGAACAAATCATGAAGATTCAGTCTTGGCCTGGAAAGAAAAGAGGTAGCATGCATGGCCCAGCAACTATCCTAAAACCCCTGTGGCAAGCAATAATCTTGAAAAAGCCAGTGCAAGCTATGTTTTCAATTTATAAATTAAATGTGTTTAAAATTTATGAACTTTGACTGCACGAGTAACTACTTCATTAGACTTTAGGGCTGCATGTTTCCTTGGCTTTTTTCATGGTAAAGTAAAACACATTTCTAATAAACATGGAAAGAGATTCCAAGCTAGAGTCACTACTTTTATGTAAGAGACCCTCCAGACTCATTAAAAAAGTTTACCACCTAAATAAAGCAAGCACATTGTAATTCTTTAACTCATAAAGTTGGTAATATACAAAGAATATTGGCCTACTCTTCCACGTACACTGCTTGGTATGGGTGAATGACATACAGTAAGGGGTTTCCTGGGAGGAAATTAGCATATAAAACTATGTTTTGGTAAGTCTTAGACTGAAAGATCAACTCGAGGAACCAGAGGGAGTAAGTTGGGCTCTGCTCTGATTTGCTGAGTAAGCACGGAAAGTTATATACAGATACTGAGCCAAATCTGTAACCAAAATCACTCTGTTTCTTCTAGTTTATATCAACTGTTTAGTCCCCTTTGACAGTCAGCAGTGGAAATAGGGATGGAGGTACAGTGGTGTCTGCACCATGCATTGGCCCACAACACAAGTCTGTGGCTCAAACATCTGGCACCAAGCACTTCCTTTTCCCAGCACTGGTGCATCCACAGCTGGAGTTTTGGGACTTCTGCCTCAAGGGGAACATGGAGAAAAACTGGAAAGACCCAGCTGAGGGCTGCCACCATGGCCCAGCATCTGGAGTGCAGATGCAGCGAGAGTGAGGTGGAAGGAGTTTGTTTTTCCCCGTGAAGGGGAACCCAAAGCAGATCTCCTCGAAGAGCAGGTACAAAAAGGACAAATCCAAACCCTTCTTGGTCATGTCAGGAGACTTAACAAGGGGCAACAGGCACACGTGGCAGATGGAGATGTTCAGCTTGGCCTTTTCCATCAGATGCTCCAAGAGGTGATGGTGGCTCCTTGCTCGGAGGCTTTTTATGACTTAGCTAGATAAGGCTAATTTAATGTATGGTGATTGTGGTAGTCCTGTTCTGACAGAAGATTAGAATAGGTGAGCTCCAGCAGTCTCGTGCAACCAACATTCCTATGATTCTGTGGTTCTTTTTCCCAGAGCTATAGAGAAGCATGTCCCAAACCATCAGCCAGCTCACCTGGCCAGAAGGAGAGGGCAGCTCTCCCAGATTCCATCTCCTGAGGGCTGCTCTCAGCCTAGCACTTACAAGTGTGCATTAGTCTGTGCTGGGGTTCAGAACCAAGATTGCAAACAAACCTGTCAGCCTTAGCTACCAGTGCCTTTAAGTCATTGATATCTGACTTCCACGTGGTTGTGCCTTGCAGTAGTCACAGCTCAGTGTATTTGTGCATGCCAAAGCAGCACACTGGCAGAATCTTGGGTCTTCAAAACTCATCTTTCAGCAAGAAATCACTAAATTTTCAAGTCCAGTGATGAAAAATTCCTCATTGACTCTTACTCTGCTTTAGCAGACACTTTGGCCTTTATGTGAAGCTTTGTATGTGTCATTTGCATTCAATTCTCCTGCACTGGAATTAGTCAAATGAGAATCACAGGCTTAGCTTTTTTTCTGGTTAAAACTCTCCTGTGCAGAAACCCTTTCCTGGGTGCCCTTAGAAAGTGTCCCCAACCCTTCCATGGTCTCACACAGCCAGTTCTCTCCTTACCTCACAGCTTCTTTCCTTTTAGGCTACAGGGGTGCTGAAAATAACACTGGAAATCTCACTTCACAGTTTCTTGCATGACAGCAAGCAACAGAAACCACCCAAAAGAGCACCTTTTCCTGAGCCAGCTCTCACATGTTTGCAAAAAGGGTGGGGCTGCTGAGCAAACAGACCTGTTCCCTCTCTGATTACTTTGATACTAAGACCATATGGGCCTCCGAGCTGGTTCCTACTCCCTGGAGATTTTGTTTGTGGATATTGCATGTTCCTTTGGAAGAAAAAAACAAAAAAAAAAAACAAACCCAAACCCCAGTGATTTTACTAAGTGAAACAAGCAGGTACAGTAGTGCTGCATATGGTGCTAGTAAAATTCTAATAGTGAAAGTTGGCAAGAGTCAAGCAGCCTTTGTTTTAATTCTCTGGAGCTTCAGGTAGAGCCTAATGTAATTACTTGCTTTACTTTGTAGCATTTTAAGAGAGAAGTGTGTGTTTTAAAAAGTTATATTTCCAAATAAAGTGGTCAAGTCTGGAGAAGACAAAGTGCCTGATTCTGGTCCCTCTGAATTCAATAGCAAAACTCCCATTGACTTAGGGCAGGATTATGTCCCAAATCTAAGAAATAACAGCAAACAGACCTGTGCAGTTTTTTAATTCACTGTCCAGGCCACCAGTTTGTAACTTTTTCCTATTTTTTATCCACTTAAGTTCCAGAAGGTTTGTTTGTCCTCAGCTCCACTCTCTGCATCTGAATATTAGAGCTGAATTATTTTTCACATGAAGACAGCTACTTTGCAGTATCTCAGTGTAAGTGGGTGAGTCCAGAGATGCTGAATCTCACCTACACAGACACAGTGACTTCACTGTCATTTTTTTCATGGAATAACAGAATATCCTGAGTTGGAAGGCACCCACAAGGATCATAGAGTCCAAGTCCTGGCCCTGCACAGGACAACCCCAAGAATCACACCATGTATATGAGAGCATTGTCCAAATGTTTCTTGGACTCTGCCAGGTTGCTGCTGTGACCACTCCCTAGAGAGCCCATTCTGGTGTTCCACCACTCTCTGGATGAAAAACCTTCCTAAAACCCAACCTAAACCTGCCCTGACACAGCTTCATTCCAGTCCCTTGAGTTCTGTCACTGGTCATCAGTGGGAAGAGATCAATGCCTGCCCCTCTGCTTCCCCTTTTAAAAATAATTGGCATTTTGTAGACCACAAAAATGTCAATTATTTCAAAATTCTCCAATTTGTCAAAATGTCACAAATTTAATTTTCCTAGGTAGATTCAAAAGCCCTAAAATTGAAGTCATTGACATTGCACCAAGAAGAATAAAGTGTTTGAGTGACTGCTAGGAGGAGCTTTTGATTTTTTCTGACTGTTTATTTTTGTGATTGATTGACGCATTAACTGGGATTAACTTTCTTGTTGATAGCAAGCCCATGAGCTTTAGAACTTGCCTGTAATTAATTGAAATCTGTCAATCTGTGTTGTTTACAAACTCTCATCAAAAGTTAAGCAAGGCTGGAATAGGTCTTACAGCAGCCTAACCCAAGCTGCAGTTGATAATATCAGTAAAGACTGACCATTTGATCACCAAATTAGAAAATAACATGGATCTATTGCTTTTATCTCTTGGGTTTAGTATGTATAACATATAAAGACAGCACTGGTGGGAATCCTTTTTAACTTGGATGTCCAAAATCATCTCACAGTACATTTTTTTCTTTAACTAGCTTGTGATTTGAAACTTTTTCCACAGTAAACTGCTGAGTATATGTATGTCTTCCTGATTTTCACTTAATGCCTGAATAACAAGGCTGAAATGCACCAAGATCCTTACTCTGCCTAAATGTTGACTTAAGAATTAGTCCTCAGACCCCCCTGTACAATAAATGGCACATGAAAGAGCCTTCCATGGCCATCTGGTGCCAAACAGAGCCTTCTATCAGCTGCAGTTCACCTTCTCCTATGGTTCCTGTGAGGAATGGATTTTCCAGCACCTTGGCTCGCCCTGTGTTTTCTATTCAGGTGTTTATGGTCTCTAATCAGCACCTAACTTGCCTGTACTGGAGTTTATCCCATACCTACAGTGGGGTTTTCCTCAGGGCTTCTCCTGGCCTGCTTTCAATCTCTGGGGTCACGTGCTTCCAGAGCGAGATGGAAAGCACCTTTTATTTACTAAATGGACAAAACCCCCAGTAAAGCTGCCCTGGCTTTGGGTAATTTCAGTCCAGTGAACTACAGGGCTTGCTATTGAGGTTTTCTTATAGATCCTCTACAGCCTCTGTAGGAGATTGCTTTACAAGATGAGGGAAAGTGTCCTGAGCTTGAGGTGGCACCTGCTGCAGCTGAGACTGGTGGGAGCCTTCCCCTGCCTTGGCTTTGTGTGCCCTGTCCACCAGACCTCCTCCACACCTTAGGAAATGCATCAGCCTTGACTCGGGGTGTGACACCTGGGGCTCTCCCACATCACAGGGGTTCTAATGAGAGAGGACACCTTTAAATTCCAGATACCCTTAGGTGTCCTCCAGGAGCCAGGGCCTCACTGCTCTCAGGGTGTTTTGCTTCCTCCCATTGGTTTCCTCCTCTCTCCTCCCCACACCTGGCCTTGTGTAAGGAGAACTGTCTCTGAAAATAAATTAAACTGCAGCACCTACACCAGTGCCTTTATTTTTTCCAGGAAACAATATTCCCTCCCCTGACATGTGCCAAGTAGCTGCTGGCAAGCTGGAAGGCTGCACAAGTCCTTGGGACTGCCTGTATGAACAAAAGTTGTTATGATGTGCCTGCAAAAACTTGTGAATATGCTTTGGGAACATGGAAATGCCTCCTGGCGCCTGGGGTTCAGAGGAGAACATAAGGGTCCAAAAGCACCCTGCAGCAGCATCCTCCCAGCCAAGCCTTCCACACTGCAGGGCCCTGAACCTCTTTCTCCCTCTCCTGGTAAATAGGAGCTTGGTGTGACCTTTTTACAAGGATATGTAGTGATAGGACAAGGAGTAATGGCTTTAAACTGAGAGTGGGCAGGTTTGGGTTAAATATCAGGAAGAAATTCTTCACTGTGGGGGTGGTGGGACACTAGAACTGTCCCCAGAGAAGCTGTGGATGTCCCATCCCTGGAAGTGTTCAAGGCCAGGTTGGATGGGTCTTTGAGTGACCTAGTGTAGCAGAAGGTGTCACTTCCCAGGGCAGGAGGGTGGGAATAAGATGAGCTTTAAGGTTCTTTTCATCTCAAACCTTTGTGATTCACTCAGAGCTGTTTTACACACTGCAAAGGGAAGGATTTGCCTCCACCTGAGGTGCCCACCAGCATCATGGTATCTGCACACAGTGGCAACATCGGGGCAAAACATTTCTGTCAAACCCTTACAGCACAAGGAAAATGCATTTTTCTATGGAAAATTTCATGGCAAGAGCTCCTGAGGGCATCACCCTCACAGCCCTGCAGGATGTTGGCTTCCACAAGGAAGGATGTTTTATAGTGCCTGCACTATATTGACCAGGTTTTGCTTCCTGACACCGTACACCCATCACCTTCCACTGGCCAAAAATCCCAGTTCTCCTTATTGTGTGGCATTTCCCAGTGCAGTGCAGGGCAGGAGGTCCAAGTCCTCCCCAAAGGCAGTGTCCCCAGAGCAGCAGCTTGGCAGAGGGTGCGAGCGCGGAAAGTGAGAGTGAGTTTGCTTCGTGTCACTGGTGAGTGCTGCTGGCATTTCCGCCAGCTAAATTTGGGGGCAGCCACTAAAAACAAATCCCGAAACCACTGAAATTGAGGGGGTTTTGTCTGGTTTCTAACAGAAGAAATAATTGCCAGCATCAGCTCTGAATAATTTCACGCTAAGTCACGACGTGCAACAGTCCAAGGTTTCAGAACACGAGAGTTAGCCCAGAACTTTTTCTCAGTTTTGCTTTGAGGTAAGTTGGTGATTCAGAATGAAACCTGGCTAAAACCATGATGGTTACTTAGTTTTAAACGTTACCCTACCCTACCTAGGAATATTTGGGGCTCATAAATGAGAGCCCTCTGTGCCCAAAGAAGCTGAAGCTCACTTCAGGCAGGAGAGCAAACATCCAAGGAACGACATGGGGGAAGCTCTAGGGGAATTGTAAGTATTTCCCTCAGGCAAGTTTAACACCTCATTTTCTTAAATGTCTTTAATTCATACACACTACGAAGCAAAGATTTTAAACCAAAAATTTTGGTGCAGCAGCTGGGACCCCATTTCTTGCCCACACCCTCGCCGTTGGGTGGAGGTGAGGAAATGTGAAGAAGACGCGTTTGATGGAGGTGCCAGCGTGGGAGACACTTGGCGCGGAAGCTGTTGGAAAAAATCAGCTTCCAAGCGCCGTAGTAGGGAAGGTTTTGCATAGGATGCTGCGCACTTATCTAGAGTTTCAAAACTCAAAAAAAAAAAAAAAAAAAAAAAAGAAAAGAAAAAAAAAGAAAATAAAAATAGGCATTTTTCATCTGATTTCTCCCTCCCTCCTTTACGTTAATTTAATTAACGTAATTAACCGGCTGTTCTAACTCCGTGCCCTTGCACAGAGCGTTCCCGGGGCGCTGGCAGAGGCACGGCCCGGGCCCTGCCCCGCACACCCCGCACTGAGAGGGATGCTCTCGCCCGTCCCGCCCCGCCGGGGCCGCTCCCTCCTTCCTCCCTCCCTCCCTCGTTGTGCCGGGGACCTCTAGCGGCACCGGGAGCCGCCAATGGCCGCTCCTCCTCCGGGCACCTGCCCCGCGCTCCGCCATTCCCCCTGATGGAGGGGGAACCAGAACGGGCTCTGGGTCTGGGCTTTGTGCAGCCCGGTGCGCACACAGCCCGTCCCTGTAGCTTGTGCTGGCTGTGTAGTGAGGATATTGCCCCGGTACTGAGCCTGCTTCCCAGGACAGTGGGCAGCAGATTTCACCTCCAAGTATCCTAAAATGTAGCTTCTGAGGATTAAAATCTATTTTTGCTTTCTCTCCTTTTTCCTGATTTCTTGTTGTAAATCGACATTTCTTTGGCATCGGTGACTATGGAGAGGATGTGGTTTAGAAGTTCAGTTTCGCTCCATGTCCCCTCCCTGCTCCAGATAGGCCCAGAAAGAGAAGAGAGTCCCCTCCTTCTCCTGCTCTTCTTCCCACTTCTTTCCAGCACCCTGCTGACGCTTTTTCATAAGACCAGACCCCTGGACAAAACCAAGCTCCTGGGCCAAAATGGGCTGATGAACTCAGCCTCATCTCCTGTCTGGGCATCCTGGGGTGAGAAACAAGTCCCATGTGCCCCTGTCCCATCATCTTCCACCCAGGGCAAGGAGGTTTCCTGTCCCCCAGGCCAGCTGCTGTCACCTCAGCAGCCCCTGTGGTCCCTGGCCAGTGGCTGCTGCATGGAGGAATGCCTGAGTGGCCTTTGCCATGCTCCATCTGCACCAGGCAGGGCTTGTCTCAAACCCACAGGTGATGGGGGGTGACACATATTCCCCCCCCCTTACAAAAATTACGTTTCTTCCCTTAAATGTGGGGTTTTTTCACCAGCTCCTCATCCTGCCTTGCCTGTGTGGGGCAGGCTCTGTCATGAGCCCCAAACACGGCTTCACAAATGGTGTGCAGCAGCAATCATGCAGACATGAGAGCAACCACTTCCTCCCTCCAGCAGCTCTGTGAATCCACACCAGGACCTGCAGACAGCTCTGCACACCCTCCTCAGCTCAAGCCTGGAGAAACATCTGCCTTCAGAAATTCAGAAGGCACTCAGCACCCCTTCCCTGCTGCACCATGCACACACAGGAGTGACAGCAAAGTGGCTTTTCTCTTTGGAGCATCTTATATTGGGAGCAGTGCATCACAGTGGCTGTGGTAGGCTGGGGTTCCTTCCTGTGCCTCCTGGAAGCCCTGGAGGTGTTAGATAACACATCACCCTGCTCAGGGCTGAGTGCCAGGGCCCTGCAGGCACCCTGCACCCTCAGGAGGCCAGAGAAAGTTCAACGCCACCTGAGAAAGGGGAGCTTGCCCCTTGGCAAGCTCCCTTCCTCCAGCAAGAAAGTAAGGAAAGGAATCCCAATGTGCCATCCCACTGTGGCATTGCCCCATCTGGCTCCTCAGCGGCAGGCAGGACAGCAGTCTCACCCAGCTGCATTTTAGGGAAGGCTTCCCTCCAGGAAACAATCCTTAAGGAAACATTTAGATTGGCCTAAGGACATGGTTTGCCACCTCTTGAGCTGGGTGCCTCAGCAGACATCCATTGAAGCTGCCCTCTGGCCCCGGTCTCCAGTGGCCCAGCAGAGAGCATGGTCTGTCTGCTCAGGGCTATTTCTGTCACAGAGGCCCTCACTCCATGCATGAATTTGCACCTAATTAGCATTTGCTTAGTGGACCTTACTCAAGGGCCTCAATGTGGTACCTTTCTTTTACCTTGGACTGGTTTTTGGTGAAAACTGAGTCATCCAAGTGGTAAGCACTGTCAAGCTTAGTACATTTTACAAGACTTTCTCCTTTCACAAGAATTCCATGTGAAGGTACACGCACGATCCCTTGGCCCAACCAGCCATGGGGAATTTACCCACAGATATGCTCAACCTCAAAGAACGGGATGAAAACATTCACATATCAAGAAGAAAATGTGTTTCTGAACATAAAACCACCTTCCCCCTCATCCTCAATTCAGTCAGCCACTAAAAACATTACAAATATTAATCACATTGTCAATACACATCACACCAGAAAAGGTGTTTGCGGTTTTTAACTAACAAGTCAACCATACAAATCAAATACTGGGAACAACTTGTCTGCAAAATAAAAAGCATGCAAGCACTGAAATAGAATGATTTGGGTGTTGGGTGATCCAGCAGCATGAAGCCAGTGGGCAATGCCCACCCGTGCTGGTGAGTCTGGCTTCAAACCTGGCAGCTGAGGCTTTGGTGGGTCACTGGTGTGTGCAGAGGCTGGGGTGAAGCAGCTTTGGCAGTGGAGAGGCAGTGGGAGCTGTGTTGGGAAGCACTGGGAGCCCTGTCTGCCTGTGGGAGGATGGCAGCACCAGCCCCCAGCAGGCTTCCCTCTGGAGCCAGGCTGGCCTGGCTGTGACCAGACCTTTTGTTCCCTGGTGGGAGAAAGAGCTGAAGGCAGAAACTGCTTTTTCACCTGGAGGCATTCTGTCTGCCAGCCATGGCCAGGCCATTAATTCATGAACCAGTGTGGGAGGGGAGACTGTGCATGTCCTTATCTACACCTTCCGAGGAGCAGCAAAGTCAGGCAAGTGAAACTACACTGTCTCCATTTCTAGTAAATAACTAATTCTACTCTTCGTAGGGGCTGGCATTTAAATCAAATTAGAATGATTACTCTATTGTCCCAGAGTAATTGAATGCATTAAAAAAACACAATCAAAAAAACCCCAAAAACCAAAAAGAAAACCCAGCCAAACAGAAAACCCCTCAGATTAGACCACTGCAAAGAAGTGCCTTTGCTCACTTTGTGAATTGTATAAGTAATGGTCAAAGCCAGCTGAAGTCAGATGACTACCACACTGGAGAGATGGGAAATTACTGGTCTCCCTCAAATTTCCCCCAGCTCTTGAAAAAAAAAAAAAAATCCCCTTTGTTTCTTGCCCTTTTAGAAATATTCTTCCTTATTCCCATTTTCTATCAGCCAAGCTTTAACTCATTCTGACACCAACCATTTGCAGCCACAGCAGTCACTTCCCCTCCTGAGCAGGGACATTCACATGGTTACAGGGAGCCAGAGACTGAAGCCACACTTGGGAGGATTTCCTAAGAATCCTGAGCTGAATTCCTGCTCACCTGAGGGTAGCCAGCAGTAGATGATGTGATGGCAGCACTGCTGTAAGAGCTGGGTAAGGAAGGAGACCTGTTCCTGCACTTGAAAATTATTTCAAAGTAGCAGGATTTTAGACACCTTCTAGCTCAGACTTTGATTGTGGGTGTGAAGAACAAAACACTTCTGTCTGACTGCACGTCTCAAAATGACACATTTTAACAGCACCAAAGTGCCTGGGCTGCTGCAGACAATTAATGCTAGTTGAGAACCAAATAACAACAACAAATTAAAAAATAATAATTGTCACTGTCATATTTTCTGAAAAATTTGCCCAGGATTTTCTCCTAGGAAGCTGAGAAGCCTCAGAGAAAATTGGAAACAATAATGATCTGATTTGCTTCTCCTGTGCTTTGCTGCTTTAGAATGTAATTTAGAGATTGTTTATCCAACATGTGAATTGTTTTAACTTAATGACCAATCACAGTCAAACTGTGTTGGGACTCTGGAAGGAGTCACAAGTTTTTCATTAGTATCTTTTAGCCTTCTGTCTGTATCCTTTCTCTGTTCTTTAGTATAGTTTAGTATAGTATTCTTTAATATAGTATAGTATCATAAAATAATAAATTAGCCTTCTAAAAACATGGAGTCAGATTCATCATTTCCTCCCTTCTTCTAGGAACCCCGAAAATACCACAAATAATTTGTTTCCATAACATGCAAACATCACAAGCAAAATACCAGGGGAATAACAAATGAATATTTTAACAGTCCCTAAATATTTCCAGCATGGCTCACAGGCAAGGTCCCTCTTTGGGATTTCTGGCTTCCTGGTGCTAAACCCTACAACTGCAATTTGTAAAGAAACCAATGTATACCACTTAATTCCCTGCCTTGGATCCTTGTCCATGAGATGGAAACCAGTGTCTCCTGGCAGAGGTAAAATCTGTGCAAATGCTAGGGTGGTAAGCAGGGGGGATGCTTGGCCCCTGATGGAGAGGAATTATCCCTGCCTCTGCAAGGGGCTGCCTTGGAAGTGCTGGGGCTTCCCACTTGTGCAAAGCCTTCCCAACAGGAAGGAGCTTAGAGCCATGGGGCCTTAAAAGGCAATTTTTTTCTCCCTGTGCTGAGGTCAGGCAGGAGCCTTGTCTGGCCTGGCTGAGCTGTGGCTCATGGCTTTGTGGGGTGGCTGAATGTGATGCTGAGCAGGCTGTACTTTTATGTGTAGAGAAGGGAGTTTGTTGTTTCATGGAAGCATCTTCCCTTAAGCTAAGATTTGATTCTGTTTTTTTCCTAAAAAACCTTTGTTTTGAGGCAAATTTTCTTTATCTCCCATGTACATAAAAAACTCCCCTGAAAATGCAAAAAGCTTGTACCATTTTGTTTCTGGTTTTTATGGAGTGCTTAGAAGTCTCTCCACTTGCAATTACGTTGACAGATCAAACCCTTCATGATCACAAATCATTTAAAGCATGAAGCATCAGGTGTAGCTACAGTACAGCCCAGAGACTCAAGAGTTTTCAGTAAGCATTAGCAGCTAAAATGCTGCAGTCTCCATGAATACTTTACTAGTAAATGAAACCCCAAGAAGAAAAATTTCCTCTATGAAAAAAGAATTTGGCAACTATATTCCCAGGCATGTGAGGGAGGAGACCAACCTCAACTTTGACTCAGGAGACAAGACTGGAGAAGCAATGGCATGTAATAAATATATTACAACAACATTTAGTCAGCAAAACTTGAAAGGTACTGTTTAAGGTGGAAAGGATCTGTCTGGTCTTACAGGTCAGCCCTAAAAGGTAAAATTTGATGGCTGCAAAATAAATTCTTCCATATAATCCAGATCTTTACAGCATATCCAAAATTCAATCTCATTGAATGCTTAGGTTAAGATCAATCTGCTTTATGCAGTACATTTTCTTATGGAGACACACAGAGTTGCAACACAGCAAAGAGAATAGGAGCAGAAGGTGTGGAGGGTTTGGTGAAGTCCCTTGCCTATGGCAAGTGGAACTCAGGGAAGATCTGCTAGGGAAGGGAGCTGCAGAGAAATGTGAACCCAGGCCCTACACAGGAGCAAAAACAACACCCAAGAGCCACATGAGAGACAACTTAAACTTGAAAATTTAGAGAGATTTATTAAACCTTAACAAAAATACAACAAAGGACTACATAAGGAAAAAGCTGCAGCCCTGGGAACTGCCCCTCGTGCATACCACATGGCCAGTTCATCTTCAAGATGGATGCTCAGTCTTTTATACCCCTGGGGGTTGCACCAGCCAGCCCTGGTCCCTCCCAAAGTCTGTCAGTCAGCTCTCCTTTGCCATTTATCAATGGAGATTGCTTTCTTGTAACTGGATTGGAGCTCAGGTATTGCCACGCCTCACCCCCTAAGCACCAAGCTTTTCCATTTCACTGCCCGTCGTGGTTTGACCGGAAATGGGACATCTGGGATATGTTGTTTTTGCTGTAGTCACCAATGGGTGTTCGGATTTTAAGATGAGCACCTGGTTTGACCAGTGGGGTATTGTATCCGCCTCTTGAGACCACAAACCCAAGGAGTGAAAAGCAGGGCTCTTGGCCTTCAGGGCTCTCTTGGGATTTCTGGCGGGAAGGAGTTGGGTCTCTGCCCCGGCCCAGTTGCTGCTGGGCTGGGGGAGGGGAAAGCCACGTGGCCCATCTATGGTAGGCCCGGATTCGGTGGAAGGGTGGAGGGGCACCAAGCAACCTGTTTACCCCCCCCCCCCCCTTTTTGGAGATGGAGAGAATGCAGCCTGTGCTTGAACTGTTACCTTGAAACTTGATATCATGTGCGGCAGCACGGCTGGGAGGAGAAGGGGGGGCAGCGAGCAGCCCAGCGGCCTGGGAGAGCTTTTAACCCTTGTGGATAGTGAGAACTTCACGGAACATTACCTTTCCCAGGAAAGGGATAAGAGTGGAGGATGAAGGAAGAAATAGGCCAGAAAGGGGGTCTGGCAAAGAGAAAGAGAGATGTTAAAGGAATGGAGGAAGATGGAGTGGCAATTTTGCTGGACTCTTTTGTTGTATATTCATGGACTGTTTCCTGGTGATACAGAGGCTGCATTGCAGGGGGAAGCGGAGGCTCGGAGCCAGGAGAGTTTGGTGTTGAGACCCCTCGGCCCCAGGGGGTGTAGAAGAAATGGGGGGCACAAAGGTCCCAGAGATGAGACTGTGCTCTGCTTGGAACGAGACGAGGCATCCTTAAAAAGGCCCACCCTGAAAGCAGGCCTCTGCCCCATCCCATGCCTGGTGGTGAGAGCACCTTGGCATGGAAAGGAGATGTCACGAGATAGCAGGACTCCGGGCGGTGCTAATTGTGACAAGAAGTCCGTGGTACAAGGAAGGACTCCGTCTACTCTTCATGAGCTGAAGATTTGATTTTCTAAAGGGTGGTGCCAGACCGAGTGTGGATAATTTTGGGAAATGTAAATGTACTGGGGATCTGGTAGGAGGAGGAGGGGGAAGTGTTTCTGTGTAGTTTTCATTTTTCTTGTGGTTTTTTTTTCCTTTGTGGTTTATTTTTTTGTAGTTTAGTTAATAAAGTTTTTTTTTTCTTTTTCCTCAAGCAGGAGCCTGCTTTGCTTATTTCCGGGTACCACCTCACAGCAGATGCCAGGGAGAGGGAATTTTCATGGGGGCACTGGCATTGTTCCAGTGTCAAACCATAACACTGTCCCATGCAAGGGACACGTGTGCAGCCTTCTCTTTACCTGTCCTAGACAGCCCAGGCTGTCTGATGGCAACAGTATAGGGGGGAAAAGGGAACTATGGGGGGAACAGAGGGCATCTAAACTACAATAATATAACTATACATCACTAAAGCTTTTTTTAATATTCACACAATATGTATCCCTTAATTGTGAGAGCCGATCCTCTCATTATCCATCTATGACAGCCATGTAGAAGTTCTGGCCCTATAAATGAAGCCCTTCCTGCATGAGGAGTGTGTGTCCCAAGGCAGCCCAGGTCCGTGCAGGCACACGGCACGTGCAGGGGTGTGTGGCACCTCTGGCTGGGTGGCAGCTCTGGCTGGATGGCAGCTCTGGCTGGGTGACACTTCTGGCTGGGTGACACCTCTGGCTGGGTGGCAGCTCTGGCTGGATGGCAGCTCTGGCTGGGTGGCAGTTCTGGCTGGGTGGCACCTCTGGCTGGGTGGCAGCTCTGGCTGGGTGGCACCTCTGGCTGGGTGGCACCTCTGGCTGGGTGGCAGCTCTGGCTGGGTGGCACCTCTGGCTGGGTGACACCTCTGGCTGGGTGGCACCTCTGGCTGGGTGGCACCTCTGGCTGGGTGGCAGTTCTGGCTGGGTGGCAGTTCTGGCTGGGTGGCAGCTCTGGCTGGGTGGCAGCTCTGGCTGGGTGACACCTCTGGCTGGGTGGCAGCTCTGGCTGGGTGACACCTCTGGCTGGGTGGCAGCTCTGGCTGGGTGGCAGCTCTGGCTGGATGGCAGCTCTGGCTGGGTGGCAGCTCTGGCTGGGTGGCAGTTCTGGCTGGGTGGCAGCTCTGGCTGGGTGGCAGCTCTGGCTGGGTGGCAGCTCTGGCTGGATGGCAGCTCTGGCTGGGTGGCAGCTCTGGCTGGGTGGCAGTTCTGGCTGGGTGGCAGCTCTGGCTGGGTGGCAGCTCTGGCTGGGTGGCAGCTCTGGCTGGATGGCAGCTGTGGCTGGGTGGCAGCTGTGGCTGGGTGGCAGCTCTGGCTGCTTCCTCCCGGCACTGCGCCCTGCTCGTGCTCGGCGCCGCGTGGGCCGCTCTGCGGGTGAATCATTGCTGTGGGCCAAACAGATTTGTCTCTTGGCTCTGCCCTCACCCAGTCTAGGCTGCAATAGCCACAAAAGCCAGACTTCACTCTGATCACCACCTTTGTTAAGAAAGGTTTTCATTAACAAATGTTTTTATTCCGCAACAAGCTGGTCCCACCCTCCCTCAAAAGCCACAGGACTCTGCAGGATCAGGGCTTGAGGAGGTGGAAATACACACACAGAGGTGCTGAGTGCTTGGGGCTGCCTCTGCACCTGTTGCAGGCACTCTTTGAGCAAGCAAGAACAAACCACTCTGAAAAAAAAATGAAGTGCCAAGATCTCCAGCTATTCACTGCTCACGGTAACTTCTCTGAGGTTTGTTTCCTTTCCCACAATAAAGCACAGAGTACTCTGCTCTCTCACATGCAAATGCTGGGTAGATAAATCAGCAGACAAAACTGAGGTATTGGGGTGGGTTGGAAAGTGCACAGGCAGGCCCAGAGGGTGAGGGTGGGCAGGACAGGTTCTAGTTGGAGGCCAGGAACTCCTTGTGTGCCCTAAGGGTCAACATTGGCTCCAGTCCTGCTCAATATCCTCATTAATGACATGGACAGAGTGGCAGAGGGCACCCCCAGCACATTTTCTGATGGCACCAAGCTGGGCAGAGTGGTTGATATGCCACAGAGTCGTGCTGCCATCCAGAGGGACCCTCACAGGCTGGAGAAGTGGGCTGGCAGGAATTTCATCAAGTTCAGCAAGGAGAAACACAAAATCCTGCATGTACAGAAGAACATCCCCAGGCACCAGTACAGGCTGGGGGCCAACCTGCTGGAAAGCAGCTCTGCAGAGGAAAGGACCTCAGGATCCTGGTGGATCAAGCAGCTCTGCAGAGGAAAGGACCTCAGGATCCTGGTGGATCAAGCAGCTCTGCAGAGGAAAGGACCTCAGGATCCTGGTGGACACCAAGCTGAGCACCAGGCGCACCAATGTGCCTTTGTGGCATAGAAGGGAAATGACATCCTGGGGTCCCTTAGGCAAAGTGTTGCCAGCAGGTTTGGGAGATGATCCTTGCTCTGCTCAGCACTGGTGAGGCCACAGCTGGAACCCCAGTTTGGTTCTGGGCTCTCCTGTACACAGAGACATGGACACACTGGAGAGAGTCCAACAAAGGGACACAAAGATGATGAAGAGACTGAAGCAGTTCTCTGAGAGGAAAGGCTGAGAAAATTGGCACTGTTCAGCCTGGAGAAGGCTCAGGGGGATCTCAGTGATGTGTATTAATTCCTGCAGGGAGGGTGCAAGCAGGACAGAGCCAGGCTCTGTGCAGTGCTGTGCAGTGACAGGATCAGAGACAGCAGGCACAACCTGAAGCACAGGAGGATCTGTCTGAACATCAAGAAACACTTTTTCACAGTGAGGGCAAGGAGCGCTGGCACAGGTTGCCCAGACAGGTTGTGTCTGGAAGATATTCACAAGATGTCTGGACACAGTCCTGGGCAGTCAGGTCTGGGTGTCTGCTTTAGCAGTGTGGTCGGACCAGCTGCTCCTCAGAGGTCCCATCCAGCCTTCCACTCTGTCATTGGCTGAGGCATTGGTGCGTGGAACAGAGCACCCCATGGCAATGCTCATGCAGATGCTAATTTTTGCCCCAGGATTTAACACAGGTATGTGTTAAACACGGCCAAAACCTGGCCATAACACGGCCTAAACATTGACCGCAAAGAATAAATGGAAAAGACTCACAAGTCACAGACTATGAGGGTGCCCTGCCTAAAAAATTGTTGTATAGGATCATAGAGATCCAGACTGAAAGAAGATGTGCATTTTTGGCACATTTTCCATCACACACACTCATTTCTGTGGTTTGTGATCATCTTCTGTGTCGGTTGTGTTTTGCTCATGTTGTAGCTGTACGTTATGAATTTGTGTGTGCACATATAGCAATTGTGGCCCTGGAAAAATAAAATAACAGATAAAAATAGGACTTTAGTTCTCCAAATTTGCCTTATGATTGTGTTTTTTTAATAAGCATTTAAACGTTGTTTTTAACCACAGAAATCAGATACCAAGAAAACTTTCATCTTATTCCTGCAAAAGCAAAATGGAGTTTCTAAGTCATAGCGCAGCGTGGGAGAAAGTATGTTTCATGCTCACTAGAGGAAGTTATTTTAGAATGTGAATTTCTCCTGCTAAGGTGCCCTGACCCTCCTGACCAAGAGCTGCCCCTGTTAGCACAGCTACCCCCTCTGCAGCCAGGCTTAACAAAGCCACAGCCACATGGAAATAGTGGTGGTTGCAGGGCCCACCCCCAGGGCTCCATGCCCACATTTTGGGGCTGGAGTCAAGGGAATGTGGAACCAAGCAGCTCCCAAAGCTGCTGCCATGTGGTGCTCCACTGCTTGGGATGCTGAAATGAGCTGTGCCACCTCTCTGACTGTCGTGACTTGGTGCTGCCCCATCATTTCCAGAGCTGGTGCTGCCTGTGCAAAACAAAATCAGTCATATCATGCAGAAGCAGATTTCAGCTGCTTTGTAATTCAGTATTTCCACTTAGATTTAGCGCCAGATTAGGTCTCAAACAAATCAAAACTCCAGTAATTGTTTTCTTCAGATTTTTATCACAAATTGGTAGGAATCTTTAGATTTTTATTCCTCTACAATTCCCATCATATCAAGTTAAAGCCTCTAAAACATTGTCCTCCCCATGCAGATGCTGTTACTAAATGGGTGAATGTCAAAATCAGGGATTCTCCTAATTTCTGCTCTTCTGCCAGATGAATAATGGTGACCTGGGATGCAGGGGCTGAGCTGTGGAAAATCCCTGCCTGTTGCACCAAAACTGAAAGCATCTGGAGATTTTTGTGTCTACACTCAAAGCTTCCTGAAAATGTTTTGCATTAGAAGACAGAAAATGTAACCAAAGCCAATGGGGAGAGCAAGAAGGGAAAGGAGATGATGATACAATGGAAAGAGGAGGCGCAAACTTCCTGCTGTCTCTCTGTCAGGGGGCTCTTACCTCATTTGTTGTGCTGCCTTGCCCTCAGAAAGTCCAGCTCCAAATCATCTCTCAACTCTGGGAAATCCCAGCAGGTGTAAACAGCTACCTGAGGTGCTGAGCAGCAGCCCTGGAGGGAGCACAGTGATGGAGCCCCAGCACGTGCCTGCAGGGGCAGCTCCGGCTCCTCCCGAGCTTCCCTCGCTGGCCGCAGCCGCCACCAGGGCCGGGCTCAGCTGTGGCCTCAAGGACCTGGTCCCAGAGGAGCTGCAGCCTGGCTTTTCTGCTGGGCTGGGAAGAACATCCATGGCAAGGTCCCCAGCAGCAAAAGGAGGCTGCAGGGAGCCTTTGTGGGATGGCAGAGAGCGGTGTGCCCTGAGGATGGTGTGAGAAGAGCCACAGTGACTCTGAGGTGCACATCTGTTCTGAAATACACAACATCTGGCTCTGGAGGTGGCATGTGGAGGCTGCCAGGCTGGGACCTGGCTGGAGACATGCCACGGTTAAGGACCATGGTGCACATTTCAGGAGAGACACCCTCCATGCCAAGTGTTTGGGCAGGACCACCCCGAGGTGTCTCCTGTGCCCTGGCAGCAGGGACACCCTGGGACAGCAGGTCCTGCTCACCCTGGGCTGTGGGACTCTGCTTGCTCCCTGCCAGGTCCAGGGAGGTGTCTTTATGCAAACATGGACACAAGAGAAGAAAGCCTGGACCCAGCTTTGAAGTAGAACCTCACTCCTCCAATCCCACCCTGCGTTCCACTGGGCTCAGCCAAGAGCAGAGTCTCCTAAATGAGATGGCTGCAAACTGGGCTGGACAGGGCTTCTCTACCCTGTCTGAGGGGAGATCCCTTTTGACTCATCCAGGGCTGCAGAGGCAGGGAGTGGATCCCCACAGGTGGGAGAGGATCCCCCAGTGCCCTGCCCCATGGAAAGGGCCTCGCTGCTGTGCAGGGCGGGGAGCTGCAGCCGTGCTGGAGCCGTGCAAACGGGTGGAGCTGGGCTGCGCTCCTGTAGCACAGCACCTGCTGCACACAGGGCAGGAGCGTGTTTTGCACAAAAGAAGAACCCACTTCCTTTGTTCTGCACTGCAAAAAGAAAAATAAAATCAGGTGGAGATCATTGCTTCCCCTCTGTCTTATTCCCAAGGCCCTGGACACGGCTATCACCCTGGACACGGCTGTCACCCAGCAGTTTGGGCTCTTCCATCTGTTTTTGAGGCTGGTGGTGCCACTTGGGCCATCTTCCCCCTCTGGGGGAGGAGGGGCTGAGAGCCCACCGACCCTCCTGTATCCAGGCCCCCTTTACACAGCGCCGGCACTTCCCGCTGCCGTGGGCTCCATGGGCAGCCCCCGTGCCCAGGCAGGCCGCAGCTCTGGGCCGGCAGCACATGATTCCTCTCCTGGGATCTGCAGCTCTCCTTTCAGAGCCCGGTGAGCCCAGGGGACGGGAGGGGCTGTACAAAGGGCCTTGTTTGACTGCTCGGAAAAGTCCCGGGCGCGAATTTGCATCGCAAAGCTCCCCGTCCATCCCTGCCACGCTCGGGTGGGACCGGCGCGAGGCGCTGCGGGCCCCTGGATGGAAGCCAGAGGATTTTGCTGAGCTTCATCCGCGTGTATTTCCTCGACGGTGTTAATTTGTGGGGACAAAACTCTCCCGTAAGGACGGTGGGCAGGTGCGGTGCCGCAGTGAGACCCGATGGGAGCGGTGTTTGTCTGTCTGAGCTGCAGCTGTTTGTCCTGTTTGTCCTGTTTGTCCTGTTTGTCCTGTTTGTCCTGCAGTGCTTTTGGGAGGAGAAGGGACGGTCCTGGGTCTACCCGCTGGGGTGGGCTCAGCATTTCTGTAGAAGCAACACTTCTCTAATGTTAAATCCATTGGCTGCTTTCACCATCACAATGAAACAGCTCAAGAACATTCGAGCCCCACGCAAGTCTGACTAGCTTAACTCTTGACAGATGTGCAAGTAGAAAACGCCTATTTTACTCCTATTTTACTAGGGAATATTTTTAATAATTTACTCAGCAGTTATTCTGTTATTAGCTGACCTTTCCCTCTGTGTAATATAAACCCTCGAGCAACAAAAGAATCTTCATTAATAGACAAGCTTGTTAGCCAATTTTCACTATTACTCTTGCTAGGTACCTTCAACTTCTAGTAAATTCATGACCATAATGTGTAATTTCCATCCAGATGACTCACAGTACATGAGTACACAGATTAGTACTGAGTTTAATGTCACTGTTTTAAAACATTAGAAATATTATGCAATTAAATAATTAGTGAAGATTTACTGACCCAGAGGGAAATATGGAAGTTTAGCTTAACTGTAATTTTAACCTTTGTATTTCTTGGCTTCAGTTTTTCAGTAGCATCCTGAATGCCGCATGATGGGAATTTCCTGGTTTATTAGGAATTTTTTTGAGGGATAAAACCAGACACCAGCAAGATCATCACCACCACCACAAAAAAACCCCAAACTCTAGAACCATTTAAAAAAGCATAAAAATTCCTCTTGGGATTTGAAAACCCTAGTGGTCTCCGGTAAAAAAGCCACCATGGGGAAGGCCATCCTGCTGGCCACAGGGCAGGCTGCACTTCTGCAAACATTTGGGAAGTGCTGGGAAGGAAAGGGCTCTCTCCATGCTGAGGGACACACACATACAGGGCTGAGGGATAAATCACAGCCCTCCATGCTGAGGGACACACACATACAGGGCTGAGGGATAAATCACAGCCCTCCATGCTGAGGGACGCACACATACAGGGCTGAGGGATAAATCACAGCCCTCCATGCTGAGGGACACACACATACAGGGCTGAGGGATAAATCACAGCCCTCCATGCTGAGGGACACACACATACAGGGCTGAGGGATAAATCACAGCCCTCCATGCTGAGGGACACACACATACAGGGCTGAGGGATAAATCACAGCCCTCCATGCTGAGGGACACACACATACAGGGCTGAGGGATAAATCACAGCCCTCCATGCTGAGGGACACACACATACAGGGCTGAGGGATAAATCACAGCCCTCCACTCCTCGGCACTCTGTGGGCACAGAGCCCACCGTGAGAGTTCCAGCTGGGACAAGGGGCTTTGCCCCACTTTCACTGCACAATGTGTCGTCTTAATAACAAAAATATTTTTCCACTGAGGGCAAATTGGTTCATTCAACTGGGTCTCTGCACTAAGGAGCCGTGCCTGGTGATGTCTATGAGTGTGTGAGAGGCAAATCTGGGTTTCACCAGAGGCACAGCATGGCTTGCACTGGGCACAGACACAATAAGCTCCTTCGAACATGTGCCACAATTTATTGTAAGAGCTGCCACGGTCCGACCGTGCTGCCGTGGCCATGTGCGTGTGCCCGGGCTGAGCACTCCGCGCCGCACGTGAACCAGGGTTGAAGATGTTTTTGTCGTTCGGTTGCATTTTGCATCCCTGTAGAAGTTTTCAGAGTAAAACCCCAAGTCGGC
The DNA here is from genome assembly GCF_035770615.1 of Melospiza melodia melodia. Taxonomy (NCBI): domain Eukaryota; kingdom Metazoa; phylum Chordata; class Aves; order Passeriformes; family Passerellidae; genus Melospiza; species Melospiza melodia. The sequence continues at coordinate 112,648,213 of NC_086195.1, read as the reverse complement.
TCAGATGTCGGGAGCGATTGCCGCGCAGGTACAGTCATTTATCTTCTCCAGAACAGCCACTACTGAGAATATCCCCCGCGGCAGCAGCGTGCCTCTCACATACCGAAAGAAAAAAAAAAAAGCCCCACCCAGAAAGAACACAGTTTTACTAACCCTAAGGAAAAAAACCCCAACAAAAAACAACAAACAAAAAACCCCCAAATCTCACGGTGCTTTTATAATGTGAGCGAATCCCGGGAGGCGCTCACACTGCCGGGGAGCCCCGGTGCGGGACGCGGGCAGGAGGCTCCGCGCTCGCTGCCCCCCAAAAGTCGGGCGGGAGGAGGAGGAAGAGGAGGAAGAGGAGGAAGAGAAGAAGGCGGCGGCACCGCGGCACTCAGGTTGGAGCCCCTGACCTCCCTTTATGCTTGTGGGTTTGAGCATCCCAGCCCCTCGGGGTCCGCGCCGCCGGGGGAGAGAAGAGGCAGCGCTGCGCCCGTCCCATCCCGTCCCGTCCCATCCCGTCCCGTCCCGTCCCGTCCCGTCCCGTCCCGTCCCGTCCCGTCCCGTCCCATCCCGTCCCGTCCCGTCCCGTCCCGTCCCGTCCCGTCCCGTCCCGTCCCATCCCGTCCCGTCCCGTCCCGTCCCGTCCCGGCGGTGCTGGCGGCGGGCGGCAGGCGCGTCCCGGGAGCTGCCGCAGCCCCGCCGCCGAGGGGACGCCGCTGTCACCAGGCGTGAGCGCGGACCCCGTGCCCAAAGCGGGGAGAGCAGCCGGAGGGCGTGCGGGGAGCGGGGCTCGGTGCCGGGCTGTTCCCAGCTCCCCGATGGGACTAGCGCGGGTCACGGGATTTTTGGGGAAGGTTGGGGTTTTTTTGATGGAAGGCTAGGTTTTTTCCTCTGAATTTCTTCAGTTTGGTTGCTGCTTTTGTCCTGCCCTAGGGTTGTGAAAGTGATCCTCAGCACTTCTGCCTGCCGGTGGGCATTTTCTCAATGAAGCTCCCAATTCCCCTGACAGTAATGAGAAAATGATATCATTGCCGCCAGATGAGTGTGGGACCTTCCTTGTGTGACAGGCAATCCCCCCTCCCAGCACCTCCAGTCCTTTCTCATATTGATTGGACTTGTGAAGAAACAAAATTAAGAGTAGCTCGTGATAAGAAAAGGGGAATGAGTCACAGCCACTGTTGAGATGCTCTCACCAAAATCACAAGAGAAGCATTTTTCCAAATGACTCGAGCTGTGTGCTGCTGGGAGGGAGCAGGGGACAGGGCTTTTGCTTTGTGATGAGGGCCAGCTCTAAGAGTGCCACTCCTGTTATCAATAAGCTGCAAGTTTCACGTCTGTTCTTATTCCAAGGGAGAGAGCAAGAGCTCGTGAGGCACCATGGAGATGGCTGTTGTGGAGGACGTGCTCCTGCCCACCAACCTCACCTCCAGCAACCAGAGCAGCTGCAATGTGCACAACCAACACTTCTCAACCAAAGTCATCTTCTCCCTTTTCTACACCATCCTGCTGGTGTTCGGTGCCTGTGGGAATATCCTGGCCCTCTGTATCACCTTCCAGCGCAGGAAGAAGAAACTCAACTCCACCAACCTCTACCTGGTGAACCTGGCGCTCTCCGATGCCCTCTTCACCCTGGCACTGCCGGGCAGGATCACCTACTACATCCTGGAGTCTGACTGGCCCTTTGGGGACTGGTGCTGCCGGATCACAGCTTTCCTTTTCTACATGAACACCTACGTGAGCATCTACTTCATGACCTGCGTGAGCGTGGACCGCTACGTGGCCGTGGTGCGCACCCGGCACCCCGGCAGGATTCGGAAGATGAGCCGGGCCAGGGCCATCTGCGTCCTCATCTGGGCCTTGGTGTTCCTGCAGACGGCTCCGCTGCTCCTGCGGCCCATGACGCGCAGGATGGGAAACAAGCTGACCTGCATGGAGTACTTCAACTTCGAGGAGATTCCCAATCTGCCCTACCTGCTCCTGGTGGCCTGCATGCTTGGCTTCTTCCTGCCTGTGGGAATCATCTTGGTGTGCTATGTGAGGATCAACCTCAAGCTCTGCCAGACGGCCAAGGAGAACCCGCTGACGGTGAAGAACGGGCACCACCACCGGGCCTTCACTGTCATCCTGGTGGTTCTGCTGGCTGTCCTGCTCTGCTTCAGCCCCTACCACCTCAACATTGTCCAGTTCATGGTCAGGAAGATCCTCTACCAGCCGTCCTGCCGTGAGCAGCAAGCCTTCAAGATGTCCCTGCAAATCACGGTGGCGTTCATGAACCTCAACTGCTGCATCGACCCCATCATCTACTTCTTCGCCTTCCGGGGCTACAAGCGGAGGCTGCTCCGCATCTTCAGGAACAGCGGCTCCCTGGCCACCTCCTCCACTGCCAAGACCCCCTCAGAGAGCAACAGCAACAGCCAGCCGCCCGGCTCCAGCTCCGTCTAGCAGCACCAGCCCTCCCTTTGCCCTGGCCTGTGGCTTATGGACCATTCCTGATGGCAGGAGGTGGAGTGGAGCTGCAGGACCAGCACCTTCAACAGGCCCATGGCTCCCCTGCCTGGAACCAGGGGCTCTCACAAAGCCAAGCTGACAGGGACAAAGCCCTGCCTGGCTCTGTGTGCCTGGCTCTGCGTGCCTGGCTCTGTGTGCCTGGCTCTGTGCTCAGCACGGCTGCACCTGCCAGCCTGGAGCACGGAGAGGCTCCTTTTCACCCCAACCCTGAGGGGCAGCTCGTGCAGCTGCCCTGCCTGGCGCACCCAGCTGGAGGTGTCCCAGCACTGCACTGCTGCCCTCTCCCGTGCCTCTCTGCACCCCCTGTGGGGCTGGGGCGGGCTGGTAACAACCATGGGTGTCCCTCTGCCCCCTTCCCTGCACTGCCTCTGGAGCACTACAGCAGCATCCCTGCAGGCTTCAGGGCAGAGAGCATGAGGAGATGGACTCAGGGCACTCCAGGGAAAGACTGGGATATTATTTGCATGCAGAAGATGGCCTACAGCTCCTTCTCCACACTGACAAACAGCAGCTCTGCTCTCTGCCTGCCCAGCATCCCGCTCCTGCACCAGGGCTCTGCGTGGGGCAAGCAGTAAGTGTGGGGCATGTGGGAGATGCTGGAAAAGCCCTCTCTCGAGCAAGAGGTGTGAGGATGTGAATTGTAGAGCTCCTGGATGTGCTGCTGCCTACATTCACCATTTGTGTGGCTGCTCCTTCCCCAGGGTGCCCTTCCTCGCACCTGACCGCACTGCAGTCACCCTGGGACCCACTGCCAGGAAGGGGATGGTGGGGATAGCCTGGATCCCAGCCCAGCTCTAAGGCTGCAAACCTGCCCTGGATGTGCTCATGGGGCAAACCTTCCCATTAGTCCTTAGCAGAGAAATAGGAACAAGAACTGAGAGTGGCCTTTTGTGACCTTGACCGGCCTAGAAGCTCGTGCCCTGAGGAGTCTGAGAGCCCTTATATGGGAGTGTACTTGTGACTACTGCCAGAGCAAGAGAAGGAACCCTGGGACATCAGGCTCCTGCTGAGGTTTGTGCCTCTCAGACAAGGAGAAAGTTGGCAGGAGCCTCCTCAGCTCTTTGCTGAAATCACTAGACTATGATAAAAAACCCACACAGAGCATTTCACAGTTCCTGGCATGTCTAGTCTTTTCTTTGAAGTTGGAAGGGACAGACACACACACAGACATGAAAGGAAAAAAAAAAAGCTACTTATTTTACTGAAAATTATACCTGAAAATGCTTCATGAACAGACACTTGATTAATACAAATCATTCTTTAAGGTAATAACCTTTTTTATGCCTAGAAGGTTAATAATAGTCACATGCAGCTCTTCGTTGTTTTAAATGCACATGAAAGAGCTTTTGGACAGGTTTTACTTATGGTATGGGTTTGAAGGCTGAAGGCATGCTGAAGGCTGACTAAGAGGGATGCCTAAAACAACTCAGGTGGGAAACAGACTCCACTAGGTCCTTTCTGGAGGCTGAGCCCTCCTCAAAGCAGGTTTAACCTCAGTGCTGACCTGCAGAGGGCCTTTGTCTGAAAAGCATATTACAATGGACAAGAAAGAGCTGGGATGCAATAATATCAGGATGTCAGTGGTCTGAATACCCTTGAAGGAGTCTGGCTAGGTTGGTAGTTGCTGTACAGTTACATTGCCCTATTAATACGTCTGGGAAGTGATGGCTGGAAGGGAATCTCTGCATCACCAACCACCATCATCCAGCAGCCCACCCAAAGCAGGACTGTGGCTGGCACAATGTCAGGCTGGACATGGCTTCATGCAGACAAGGCTTGGAAACTCCAGGCAAGGAGGGTCCCCTTGCTGAGGTGACAGTTCCCACTCTGCATTGCCCTCTGGATAAAACCATTTTTCCCACTGTCGTGTCTGAACTTCCCCATCCACATGTGGTGGCTGCTGCCCCTAACATCACCTACTCGTGCTATGAAGAGCTTGGCTCTGCCATCTTTGTAACTCAAATTCCACAGGACTGTGTTGGGGTTGCCAGTGGTTCGTAGCTGTTGGTTTCAATGTGAGCACCAGAGCAGTGGCCAGCCCTCCTACTCAAGGTGAAGATGTTGAGATGTTTTGCCAAGCTGCAGCCCACAGCTGAGCAAAAGCCAGTCTATGACCAAGCCTTCTCAGGAGAAGGTGGAGTATAAACATAACCTTGTTTGCTCCTTATTGGACTCTGCTTTTCTCAGACGTACTTTATCAAGAAAGGCACCTCCACCTCTTGCCACCAGTAGGAGCCTTTGGAGTAGGAAACAGCTGAAGAGTTGGGTGTAGTGATGCACAATACAGGAGGGATCCAGCCTTTCTCCTCTGGATGGACACCAGCCTCAGCTACTTTGCTTTTGAAAGTACCAATCCAGGGACAGCAGGCAATTAGCTGGAGCTGAGGGAACATCCATGAGATGGAGAAGGAAAGGACTTGGCCAGAGTGGGTCAAGAGGAATCAGGGCACAGAAGAACTCTGAAGAACCCTCTATTGCCCAGACTAGCTTACCCACCTGCGGGTGCTCCCAGTCTGCTTGCAAAAGGAGCATTTCTCTAAAACTGAAGAGAAACCATACACATTTTGTCCATAGCATTTTGTCTAGAGGCACAGTAACATTTTCCTACCCTTTGCTGTTCGCCTGTTCAGTCCAAGCTCCTTGCATGGTTCTTGCTGTACAGTGCTAGCCCAGCGCTGCCACGCTCAGACCCACCAGCGATGCCTTGGAATCACAAAAACGCATTAGCACAGAATCTCATTTAGGTTGGAAAAGACCTCTGAGATCATTGGGACCAGCCATTAACCCAGCACTGCCAAGGCCACCGCTAAACCATGTCCACAAAGGCAGCACCTGCCTGTCCTTTAAATACCTCCCCACGGGCTCTGCCCGGCCGCTGCTCCTGCCCTGCCCCGGCTGGGGGTACCCGTGGCGGAGGGAACCCCGACAGTGCCTCCGGGCGAGAGCAGCAGCGCCGGTTCCCTCCAAAAGAGGGAGTCGGAACCTTTGCTCGGCGCTAGAAACACGCCCCCGGGTCTAAGCAGACGGTGACAGACGGGGCTGTGCTTCCCCCACGCGTCCGCTGCCGCGCAGGGATGCGGCGCCGTTGCTGCTGGAGGCTACGGGAGACACACGGGGACCGAAGGCGTCCCGTGCAGAGAGGTGTAACTGCACACTGTGCAGGCAATTCCTGCTTCTCTGCAGCCTATTGGTGCCGTGCTGTCTTCTAAGAGAAGACTGCACTTTTATCTGAGGGCAGAGAGTACCCTTTGTGGACACACAACAATAGGTAATACACGCACAGATATAGGATATAGAATGTACTGTCTGCATCAGAAGAACATCCTGGGCTGCGTCAAAAGCAGCATGACCAGCAGGTCAAACGAGATGATTTTGTCCCTATATTCAACTTAGGTGCAATCCCACCTGGAATACTGCATCTGGGGTCCCCAGCACAGGAGCAACATGGACCTGTTGGAGCAAGTCCAGAAGAGGGCCACCAAGATAATCCAGGTTGTGGAGCACCCCTCCTTTGATGACAGGATGAGAGCCTTGGGATTGTTCAGCCTGGAGAAGGATCCAGGGACACCTTAGAGCACTGAAAATCTAAGCACCTAAAGCTTCCAAGGCAGCTGGAGAGGGACTTTTGACAAGGGCCTGTTTTGACAAGAGCCTCTAACAACAGGACAAGGGGGAATGTCTTCAAAAAGAGGGCAGGTTTAGATGAGATATTAAGACAAAGTTCTTTACATGGGGGTGGTGAGACACTGGAACAGGTTGCCAAGAGAAGCTGTGGATGACCCATGCCTGGAAGTGTTCAGGGGCTGGGTTTGATGGAGCTTTGAGCAACCTGGTCTAGTGAAACCTTGGCAGGGGGGCTGGAGAGAGCTCAAACAGAACAGCTTTTTTCCCTTAGCAGTGGTTCCCAATTTACACACCTCTTCAGTCTGTGCTTCAAATTGTCCTGAACTGAAACTATTGCACGTTATACATGATATCTGTAAGCCATCTTTGTAAGCTAGTAAAATATTGCGATGTAATTACGCACAAATCTACTAAAAATAAAAGCTTCTCATGGCCAAGTAACAAGCCCTGGTGTGATTGATCAGGCCAGGAGATGTGGGCAACTGTTTTCTCCTAGAGGTGCACCTGTGCCTCTGCCTGCCCCCAGGCAAATGCCCAGAAGCAGTGAGGGGCAAGCACAAGCTCTCAATCCACTTCCCTTACACAGGTGCTGTGCTCTCATGGAACAGGGAATTATAAATCACCTTCCATGGGAAAAGCTGCAGGACCTGCGAGGAGCTGTGTCCTTTCTGCTGCAGGTCTCTCCACAGCTGGGCTGGAGAGGTGCCAGGAGAAGTCAGGCTGGCAGGGATAACTGCTTTGGAAGCCAGAACCATCTGCATTCTCACATACGACTGGCTCCAGGGTTTGCTGCACTGCCCAGCTGCTGGGATTACACTGCTTTCTCACTTGCCACATGTACCACCTCCTGCAAAACTGACCAGATAAAATGTGAGGATTTCCCCATCAGACAGCCCTAAAACAAAAGAACAGACTGGATTTTCAGTACGAGATTAGCCATAACCTTGCATATTTTCATTTTCCACAAGAAATCCTGCAAATTCTTTTAAAACTGAACTAAGTGCAATGCAATACTCTGTCCCTTTTCTCTCAGCAGGCCTTCTCTTTCTGTCCTCAGTTCTACTTTGCTCCTCTTTCCTAAACTCCATGAGTTTGCTCAGTTCCACCTGCCTCATCTCTCTCAAGTCCTTTCCTTTGCTAATCTTACATGACATGGTCCCTACCCATCCTCAGTCAAAAGGTTGGATCCTGCTTTCACTTCAGCCAGGATCCTGCAATTTTTCACTCATTTTTGATGTGTATTCCTTTTGGAGTGCTTTCTCCACTGCAACCATTCAGGTGTAGAAACAGCCTCCTATAAACAGAGTCAAACTAACTTCTTCCTCTTAAAACTCTCCTTTGGAAAACAAATGATGACAGCTGAACTCCCAATGTGTTGAGATTCTCAACAGTCACACCCATTTGTCCAGCTCCAACATTCCTGTGCTCCCACTGCTGGTGTCTGACCTCATATTTGCACCAAACACTGCTGGAAGCACACACCCTCTTTGAGTTTCAGAGTGCACTTTCTGTGGTGAAAGAATCCTTTTACATATGGAAACAAAAGGAATGTAATCCTACTAAAAATTAAACTAGTATTTTTTTAGTAAATGCACACACATTTTATATATATATATATATAAATATAAACACATACAGTGTTTGTGTATTCATGTGACTCTCCTAGTAAAGCAGTTCATTTGCTCATTTATATAACATACTGATTACTGTGGCCACACAGTTAAAGAAAGCTCATCTCACTTGCGCAAGAATAAAGGAAAAAACAAGAATTTAATTGCAATTTTGTATCAAACTGCTCTATCAGTTCAAATGAATGCCGTGCATGTATTTATCCTCAAACAGATGCAGTTCCCCTCCTAGCATGGGAGTTGTAGTTGGGGTGTTTCCAAAGCTTGGTGCCATTGTAACTGCACAGATACTCCAAACACACACGTTTGAGAGAGGGGGGTCTTTGAATACAGACTTTGAATTTTCTTTTAACAAACTCTTAGCTCCACTTAAATTCACTGAACCAATACATGAATATTCTGACCCACTGTCTGTATATATACACATGCATACACACATATATGCATATATATAATCATATATATGCATATAAATACAAACAGGAGAGCCAGAAACGCTGTCCTTTGCCCAGTGCCTTGCAGTAAGTTTTTCTGGCTTGTTCTTCTGTTCCACACAAAAATAACAAGATCTTTTCTCCACCACTTATTCCAAAAGGCACTGGCAAGTGCTAGACAGCACAGGCTGGTGTGTGAACCAGCTGCAACAGTCCCTGTGCTCTCTCAGTAACAGGCAGCCTTTTAACACTTGTTTTGAGGGAGAAAAATGGTTTGGTAGGTCTTGAGACAAATCAATCTCCATCTTGGCAAAAAGTTAAGGCTTGAGAACCTGAGCCTGGTGGCTTATCAGGTAGATTTACACACGTATCAACCTCACTGTGGGTGTGTTTCAAAGTGTCATGTAACTGTCTAGGAAAGTCCCCCAGTAAGTTACTCCAGTGCTGTCTCACGAGATGATATTCCCTGTCTAGTAGGGAAATTTTAACAGCAGCAACTACTTTTATTTCAAAATATCAGATCTTGGCTTTACTAGAACTAGAATGAATTTTCTAGAGACTTGAAATCCAATACGTAGAAAAGTATTCTGCCTTTTTCATGGTGCCAAAAAATATGACTTGTGTCACATAGAGATTAGAAACTGTGTGATGAGACATTCAAAACTGTATCAGACAAACCCAGCGTAGGCTGTGAAGAACACGCTCCCCACATTCCCAGAAACAGTTCATGAAAATTTCACCATCAAATGGAAACTGAGTTGTTTTCCAGCTCTAACGTGTGAATCTTTCTTCTATGGTTCTTGCATGAAACAGGAACTGTTTTCAACAGTGTCTCAGACCCTTCTTTTACCACTTCTTTTTTTTTTTTAATTGGAAATCACAACCCTGGAAGAATTTTGAACACAAACTTTTCTCACAATCAACTGGACTTTTCAACTGACATCACCAGGACCTGCATTTTACCCCTTAGGTTTAACCATGTTTTGCAGAAGGCCCAGCAAAATAGAATTTTCCAAGCAACCATGGCATTTGAATACCCCCTGTACAGGCAACAGTGAGAGAGGATTTAGACTTGGAGAATATCCACTTACATACCCCATATGCCACTCAACATGTTTTAAAATTCCAAGGAATACTCTTTGTGCTTGTCCCTACAGCAGGGCAATATCTGAAAAGGGCAAGTTTATTTACTCTGGGATAGGTATTTTATTTCCTACAGACAAAATTTGACTTATGAATTAATTTACCAGTCTTTATTGCTATTTTTGGATAAAATATTTGTGAAGGAAGAATCAGTATGTTTCAAAATTAAAACCTGTACTTGTTTCAAAAGATTTAAGTAGTCTGCATATACAGATTATGGTAGGACTTCTTTTTCTTACATGTATGCTTTGCTTTCTAAGACAGCAGGTTTCCAGAGTTCCCTGGGTACAGAAGTGTCTGTGGTCTACACACACACACACACAGCTTCAGCTTCACACAAACAAAACCTTTCAAACTTTTTAAAAAAGCAGACCCTCCCTAAATAATATGACCACAGAAACAAGCTAAACCCTGAAGGAGATTGATCAAAGCCCAAGAAAATACACTGTCATTCCAAACCCCCCTTACTTAACCCACTGCAAAATACCAAAGAAATACATACAGAACACTGACTTAATTAAAAATTATGTCATGTACTGAAGGCTGCACAAACTTGATGCAATTTCTAGATAATGACTTGTATGCCCAAAGGACTTTTTTCAGTTTTATCAGTCAATTAAAAAAGGAAAGAGAAGTATCACTCTCTCCCCCTAAATCTTCTCCTGTAATTTCCTGATATGTTTTCCAGGCCAAGTGAGACTGTAAAGGTCTGTGCTGTGGTACACAGTGTTCATCTGGATTTCCAAAACATCCCCTATGCACCTGTTATTGCCTCTGTTACACTTCTTATGCCCAATGCCTTATTCTAAATGTATACTTGTAATAAATATGCCTTTGTGTATATAAACAGACACACATGCACATGCTGCACACACACACACAAGTACAGACAGAAACATACATGAAATGTCTAAGATACACATGTAGATTGGTTCACTGAGTTGCACTCTGGAATCCTGCATTCCTTCAGATTGCTTTTATAGAGATGTTCCCCTCTCTGCATCCCACCTCCAGCAACTCCTAAGGTGCTAATACTGAGCACTTCTGAGAGTCAAGCCCACAAAGCTGATTCAGGAATCAATCCAAGCTTCAAACCCAGCATGGCACAAACTTGGCACTTCTGTCCTGCTGCCTCCTGTGCCAGCCTGGATCACCCCTAATGTTAATGTTCCAGTGGTCAACACAAAGTTGACCAGACAGTGAGGATTCAGCAAATGCAGGGCCATTCTCATCTCTGACACTACAAAACTAGACTTATATGTAGAAAAGTTAGCTTTTTATAATTTCCTTTTAAGACAGTATGTAGCCTGCTGAAAAAACTGAAAGCAGCACATAGGACACCACATACATCTACTAGAAGTGTTCTAGAAGTCATCTCTGAGTTAGCCATGGAAGTCATTCACATCATTCCAGTTCTGATCTTATTGCATCATTCAATTCACCTTTATTGCTTCCAGTGAGTGTCTTCATGACCCGTATTTGAACAGCAATTCACTCTGCTTGTAAAAATTCCAATTTACAGTGGTCACTTGCCATAGCTCACCATACACACACGAATCTTCTCTCACCTTATCTGTCTATGATGTGCTGAATGACAACTTTTATTCAAAAAGAAATTTGAGAAATAAAATATTACAGGCATTAACAAAACTTTGCAAAGAATGACATAATAGTCCCATAACCCTTTATTGAGTTGAAAATTAAGTGATCTTCAAACCTCTTATTACTGTAATAAAAAATCAAGTACTGTAAAATAACATTTAAGCTAGAGAAATTAGACTTGTAAATGAAGAAAATATGATTCTTCTTGACAGGTAAATCTAGTTGTTGTAGTTCTTGGAGCTTTTTTTTTCCTAGTCATTAAGTTTGATAATGTCTAACAAAGATTTACAAGAAAAAAACCACCTATTTTATTTAAAAATAAATTTAGGTGATATCCAGTAACGAGTAGAAACTAAAGTTAATTTGAAAAGGATAACCAGACTAGAAACCACCAAGTGATCCAAAGGCTTGGGAAGAGTTCACATCATTTCTTAGCATGGCTCTGAGTCACCTGTCACGTGGAGCTGCCTCTCTCCCTCTTGCAGGCTGACCTTGGTGAGTCTGCCCAGCAGGTGGCTTTGATCCTCTCCCAGGCAGGTACAAACCCATCGGGTGAAGCTCCTTCACACACAAAACCATCAGTGCTGCAGTAGAAAATTAGTGGCTACATTTAAGTCATTATTTGAAGCCCTCAGAGCTTCTAGAGCATCTCCTCTGGAAAACCCCATTTCCATAAGTCGTGCAACCTGGAAAAGAAATGAAGTAACACCACTTTAAAACCAGAGTTTTGGTCACACTGTGTGCACATTAGTCAATTATGTCAGAAATCACTTTCCCACTGATCAAACACCTGTCAGGGACAGCATGCTTCAAAACCTTGCTTTCTACCACTTAATTCAAAGCTGATTGCAGAAAATGCAACACCTGCATTTTCCTGGCTGGTCCAATTTCGAAAGAAGAGTAAAATCTAGAGTCTGGTACCACACATGACAACTACAGTCTGACCTGGGGGCTTACTGCTCTCAACTAGAACAGGATCTCAAGAAACAACACTGACCAAAGCACAGAATTGTAGAGCAGATGAGAAAACCTATCCAGAATGCATCTTCAGCTCTTTTCCTTGAAAAGATCTACTTCTCCAGAGAGGATTAAAAAAACCCCTCAAAACTATTAATTCCAGGTGTTGGGGTTTTTAAAATAAACCTTAAAGTTATTTTTTAAATAAACCTAAAGTAGAGGAAGTACAATACTTAAACTGGTTTAGGAAAATTCTTGGAGGGCTTCTACATATACTCAAAAAAGCAATTTTTTTTGTCAAAAACTTCTGCAAAGCAAAAATCAATGACATCTGACAGAAGAAAAACATGGAAAAGGGCACATTAAGATAGTGATTTGTTAAATCAATAACCACTTGACCAGTCCTCTTTATAATATCACATACTCGACACCTAACTTTGTGCTCTGTGTTAACAGACATTAAAAGGCAATGCAAATTTAATTTATGGTTAAATACCAACTTAAATTACATTTAAAATCTATAAGTCTCACTTTGGTATGACTGAAAGTCACAATATAACTAATTCACATTTATAATTAATCTTCCAGAAGTGGAAAAAAGGTGTGGGAGGGCAGGGAATGGACTGTCAAAGTAACTGTGGCTGCTGGCAGCATAAAGATTCCTATTCCTGCTTCAAAGGGTCTCATGGCCAGACACCACAACTCTGCACCTGGAAGTGCTGGGCTACAGAAGCTGTCAGAGAGCCACTGGCACTCTTCCTCCTCTGCCTGCAGTGAGCCTGCAGCAGCAGAGTGAAGCAGGAACGCAGAGGAGGCTGTACACATCTCGAGAGGAATTTTCCCAGGGTGCAAGACCAATGTGCAGCACTAGCACTGAAAGTATTTTGAAAAGAAAGTTGCCACCAAAAGCAGCTTTTCTTTCCTCTAAGACACCTCCAGAACTTTCAGTATTTTTAGTCATCTCTGCTTTGGTGACTTCCTGAGAAATATACAAGTGCCAAGTTTGCCCAGAGGCACAGGTCCTCCTTTTCTTAATATAAATACACCCCCACAACACATTTGAGAACAGCTACCTTGGATGTCAGAACATCAACCTTACAATCCACTGCCACGTTTCTTCACCTTCTCATAGGGAGAGAAACGAATTGTTACTTTCAGCGCTCCTGCAGCAACAATTTAAGTCCAAACTCAACTTTGTAATCTGTAACTCTTATTTTTCATCTAAGATTGTGGGTTTTTTATAAGAAAAAGGGCAGGCAGTGGAATAAAAGCTAACCACAGAAACGCACCTCAGAAGTAAAGCTTTAATTGCAGTTGCCATGAATTCTAACTTTAAGAAATGGTGGATGGAATTGCAACGTTCCTATTTGCAGAAATACTCATCAAGCACCACGGGGAATAGTAATAACAAAATCCTCTTTTCATCTGAGTATATTTTAACCACAGGAAATGAATCCAGCTCCAGGAAACAGTGTATAACTGGCAACAGTAACTAAAGGTGCTAAAACCCCACAAGAAATGCAGAGATTTTTGTCCACAAGCATTGCAAATGCTCACAAACTTTAATGTGATGAACAGATGAAACCCTTGCATTTCTGCCATTTTAAGACAACTTTTGGCATTATTAGTAGAGTCTTGAAAAACCAAAGGTGCTTTAATGACTTCTTCTTTGCAGGGTAACCAGAGAGCCTTGGAAATGACAGCAATCAAGTGAGCCCTACATCCTCAATGCATCAGAAAACATAAGTGCATATTGCTTTCATAAATCTGGGCCTTGGGAAGAATCCAGACTGGCAACTATTTCATTAGTTTTGGCCCAAAAACAGAAGTCCCCATAAGCAGAATTTGCCAGTATTTAAAGGAGTAAGCCAACCCAGCAGAGAAATCTTTTGGTCTGTCCCATACTGGCACTGAGTAGGCCTTCAGGACAGCCAAAACAAAGTTTCTGGGCTTTGTCTCAGAACGTGCTTTTTCATGTGGGTTTTTATTATTATTTTCTTTTTTGTTGTTGTTGTTAGTTGGGGTTTTGTTGGTTTTTTTGGAGTTTATCTTTTTGTTGTTGGTGGTGGTTTTTTTCCCTTTTCTAGATGTAGCCCTGAAAGTTTGCAGTCAAAAGTGCAGTAAAAAGTTTTGAACATTCTGAACACAATCTAACATCCAATCAAAGCTAGAAATCAGATCATAGAAAAGATTTCTGTTTGGGAGAAGTTCAGCTTAAACTAAAAATCACATTGCTGCTACCAAGTGTTGACTTACCTCCTTATAAAAAAGGAAAAAGGGAAAGAAACCTAATCTTGTTCGAGGGCAGCGGAGACCTTAAACTATAAAATGGCCAATACAGCTAACTGCAGATAGGCTACAACCTGGAGAACTTGACTGCAAGCAATAAATTCTGAATGCAGGAATAACACTAATCTTAAATTCTTCAATTTCTAAGTAAATAATAATCTCTTTTGAGAATAAAACTATCAGAAAAAAGTCTAGAAGTGTAAATCTATACTTGATAGAAAGGACACAATCTTGTATGTGGCATCAGTATAAGGAATTAGTCAACCACATTATGGAGGGAAACATCCAAGTTTTAGCCCAAGTGTGTTTTGCATAACATTTTTATTTAAAAAACCCCCAAAATTACTGAATTGGAAACTTAAGCTGGGGATTGCGAAGATGATTTCTACATGACAAATAATGAAATTAATTTATCAATCTTCTTTCTTTGAAACATTTCTTATATGAGATTTGAATAGTTTCCACTACTGAAACCATCAACATCTTTAAATACAAAATACAAGCAGTAACACATAAAAGTAGAAACTCCCAAGTAGCTCTGTAATTCTGGTTTGGATATGAATGACAATATGCTGTCTCTGTATTGCAGCCATTACCTTATATGCTCATTTTTGCTGCATAGAGAAACCGTGTAAACAGATGATAAAAAATTAGTAGAGATTAATTCCTAACCATTTAAAATACCATTTTAAAATAGAAAGTGTTTACCTGCTCTTCAGAAACCTCAGTAGGTGGAGGTATGCCTTGTTCAGATGGGTGATCTTGATAATTTGCGTTATGTCTATGACGTAGAGGAGGAAACAGTCTATTCCAGTTAATCATCCCGCCCTGAAAGCAGACACCACTGTCAGTCTTTGCAAAAAGAACTACAAATGTTTCAAACAAAAAATCATCTGTACCACATTATATCAAAGCAGATGTTTAAGTAAAGTACTTTATTTTAAAGTACAAAAACTGCTGTAGTCTCCTGTGAAGCAAAAACTGGACTGGTTACGTCTTTACTTGTTAATTGAAGTAATCATTGCAAAGTAAGGAAAAGAAGGAGGAAAGGATGTTTCAGATCCATTTGGATAGATCTGTTTAGTACAGTGCTAGGTTTCTGAGGCTGAAAGACAGCTGTCTTTACTAACAGGGGTTGTCCTGGCAAGAGGGGCAACAGCAGGTCCTGCAACTACTTTACAAAATTGCTGCTGAAGTTAACAAGGGAAAAAGAGTACAAGAAATAAGTAAGGGAAAAAAGCAAAAGGGGCTTCTCAGTGCATCAGTAAAATTACATCAGGAAACAGAATAAACCCAACCTTCAGGACACCTAGGACTTCCATGCAAGTGACTACTTCTGTGACACCAGTGTGACTTGCAGACCCACCACATTTACCTAACTTCTGTGTATAAAATATTGTTGCAAAATCTGGCCATGTTCCAGTGCCAAAACATCTTGTAACTACATAGTAATAATGCAAACACACAGCAGTAACATAGGTATGGTGCAAATCACAGAACTGAAACTTCCTCTTAACAACCAAACTTCAACTCTTGTAATAGCAAGATATTTGGAACATAAAGAAGAAATACTAAAATACAAGCTTTATAATTGTCCAGAAATAATTAATCCTCATTTCATTAGCGAAAATCGACATTTTGGAAGGGATTTTGTATCACACAAAGCCCATAGATCCCATAAGCAGGTAACAGCATACCCCAATCTCTCTTTTCTATAGTTGAAACATTTTTTGCAGTCTGTCAGTCTGTGTTGTCCTTTCCCTCCTCCCCTGCTCTCCCTGTTACTATGGAGAAGATCCCCCTCCCTTTCTGTATATATAGGACATGGCCTTCCTTCCTTTAGTTGCTCTATTTTAGTTCTCTAACGTTGTTTCTCAGAAGGCCTTCCTCTTATGAGAGCTTTTTCTTTTCTTCCCTCAGAGTGCTCTTCCTGCCTTTATGTATCCTTAGAGCATTAAATACCCTCTGCTCAATCAGATCAGCAACAGCTAAATGCGCTCACAAAAAAAAAATATTTAGCATTCCTGCCCTTTCCTATGTTTCCTTCCGTTCTGTCCAGAGGAGACTCAACCAGCCCAGACACCACAGGGGGCAGTACAATGGCACACTTAAAAAAAACATTTGAAGAGTCATGAGACTTGAAACATCAGCTTGAGAAATATTCTAGTCCCTTCTATACTAGAGTACATTTTTCCTTGTGAAGATGTGAAATAGCCAGAAGCCATCACCCATTTTCAAGACATAGATCCCACTGTTAGTGAATTTGAATTTTAAAAGTATGTGCCTACATTTCCCATACTGTATAAAATATTTGTTTAACATTCATGAGGTTTTGATCAAAGAATTCTGTGTAAGTCTCATGTTAGTCAAACAGCACAGTGTAGTAAAAAGGAGAACTGGTTTGGTGCATCAGCCTAAGGAGAAAGAGGGATCAGATCTTCTACTGACACCACTGCACTCCATTGTGGTCTTGGGGAATTGCCTCCTGTACTTCCCCACATATAATTTCCCATAACTAAGAATTACTTTGAGTTTGAACTTTGAATTTCTCAGAGTCTACTAAGCTCTACAGTTCAGTGAGAGCACTGCACTAATGCTGCTTTACCTGTTTTTACTATTTAGAGATGACTTGAGAAGAAAGTAATACTGCCACAAATCATTCACACTGAATTGGTAAAAATAGTAACAGGACTATGACACATCCCTTTGAGGCACCATAAGTCATACACAATAATGTATATCAAATATAAAATCTACAATATATCTTAATTTGCCTTTATCTCAGTGTACCTGAAGACCAAAATAAATGTACCTTTCCAGCAGTGCCTGAGCTTCAATACCGAGCTGCCTATTCCAGTTTGGTTTTGCATCTTCTCTGTCCTGGGCTCTCTCACCTAATGCTACAGACTTGTCTACTTCCTTACCTTAAGCTTACAATACAGTTTGCATTAACATACACAGAATTCATTCTTTTCAATAAGAACTGCCATTTCCTTACAAATATTTTCTTACAACTATTTAGTTTTGAAGGTTTACAGCAGATACCTTAATAAATTACAGATGTTGACTGAAGCATTCAAAAGAGTTTCATGTGAAGACCTCTTCCCAGAGAAAACAGACTAGACAAATTAGATCAAAATCAAGTATTTCAATTACCTTTGGAAACCGTGGTAAACATAATGTATCAGCTCTCAGCTATATTAATGAGAGGGAAATATCCAACATTAATGGTATGTGAAGACTGATGGTTAGGATTAACCCCGACATTGTGATGCACAACTCATCTGTGTAGTCTTTTAAACTTCACCAAAACTGGGTGCATTAGGATCATTTATCTTAACAGAAAGAAAATTGTTTCCCTTCACAGTCTTGCTTCTAATTAGATGACACACATCCACAAGGTCAGGCTCAAAAGAACAGGGATTCAAGGAACTGCAGCAGGAACTACGGGACTGGTAATGTGGTCAGTCTCATAAAGGTAAGGGAAAACTGGGAAGTGCAGCAAATGTCTTAAATCCACAGGAGACTGAGATCAAGGCTATGGATTCACAGTATGGATGTGCAAAGACCTTCAGACAACCTTAACTGTCACAGCAAAAACATGAAGATCTGTTTTAAATTGAGCCATACCAAGCACCAAATAATGTCTTTACATAAATAATGTCTTAACATCAAGTAAGTATCACAAATTCCAGTTCAAAAATGCACAGAAGGAGATTTCCAAACCAATATTCATTCTTGCCTTACAGAAATTATTTTGCAGACCTCCCCTTCATAATTTCATTATCATTTCTGTAGCACAGTGGTTTTACACTGTGCCACCAGACTTACTTGTGAGAAGTCAAGAAGATTTCAAATGAAGATATCCAGTCTGATTAATTTATGTAAGTGATGCTTCTAAACCATCTGAGACTCCCTCCTGGGAAATCAGCAAACCATATTTAAGCATTTCACACCACACTTGACCCTCAGCACCAACACCCAACAGCACAGGGGAGCTCACACCAATCTTCCCACTCTCCACAGAAGCTTTGTCTCAGATAACAAAGATCTCTGGAGTGGTCCAAAACACTAAGTAGTGGGGATGCTCCAGGGTCAACTATGGAAGCTACTTTCCTGAGCAGCACTTTCAGTGATAACACTTTCAGTGTGTCAGTCTAATCCATTTAGTGAAATGTAGGCAGTTCTTCTGTGATTCCTGTTGGCAGTTTGTTATAAAAAGAATTAAGTTCAACTCTACATGGTTTGGGGGCTGAGACTTAACATGACCCAGGACTAGGTCAGGAGGATGCCTTAAGCCTTTTACATCCAGAGCTAGATTCTACAACTGATAGACTTAGGATACCTTGCACTGAGATTCTCTTAGGCAATATTTTTCTTGGTCCTGATCTTTGGTGTTGGGGAGCAGCCAGTGCAGGTGTTCCACTAGAGAATGTGGAGCATTGAAAAATTCTAGACCATGATTCATAAAAATGCTGTGCACAATTTGGTGCCTGGGCCCTTATCTTTGTTCCCAGCTTAGTCTTTGACATGTCATCAGGAGAAAGATTTGACAAAAGCACTGCTTCATTAATTATTTGACTAGAAGGGTGACAAGACAAACCTCAGAAAGGTCTGTAAGACTTTCTTCCCCCTTTAATCCAATGCTGTAATAAGTCCGAAGTCTCCTTTTGTTTAGCAGCACAGACTGGGTGAATCAGTTGATTTTAAGTTCTTTGTTACTGCCTGATAGGAGACAAACATACCAAGGAAGTAATTTTACTGGTCTCTAATAAATCACTATTGGAAATGGATTAGGAGAACACTGGTGATGTTGGAACTTCTGTTACAGGACGACAACAAACTCATCACAAGTTTAGATGACCCAAGAATGAGATTTACAAATGGAGTGAACTAAAGAAATGGGGAAAACAGCAGCTCTTCATTACAGAGAAGGTTTTAAGGAAATGCCATATTGATGATTTACTCCTGGACAGCTGCCAAGCCTTTACATACAGAAACTGTGCCTTCTGAAGTCACATCCTTGATTTTGTTTTTCTTTTTTAAAATTTGGGTTGTTGCTTTTTCCTTTTAATGGTGCCTGGGACAATTTTGTTTACAGGAAAGAAGTATCCTCCTTTCCTGCAGAATAAGGAAGAAATATCTAGAACTAGCAAATGTCTCTGATTGTACAGCCTGCTAAAACCTGGCTATGTCACTTCTTTTCAGATAATCTCCTTCTTCTCTGTTTTGAAAAACAGGTCAACCTGTTTCCCATATACACACCTGCCATGGCATATTTTGTAAAAACACTTCTTATCCAAAGCTTCACAAATTAAAGTGTTGAATTATGGACAATTAACAAATATCCAGTTATGTAGCCTTCAGATACGCACATATTTTAATTACATTAATTTCAAAAGAAATTAAAGGCCTTTTAAAAATCCTTTTGAAAGTGATGCACGTGGTTAAGATATTTTGATAATGTTATCTCCTCTAGATGGTTAATGCCAACTTGCCATCTCCTTGCACAAACAGGAAGAACCTCCTGATAGGTCACGTTCACCTTTTTTTAACATAATAACCACAGTGAGAAAAAAGAAAAAGGAAATTGCTTTGCATTTCACCTTTTAAAGTTACATTTGTAAAATATTCCACTCTGTATAGAAGTCTTTACTTGATAAAGACATAAATACCGTCTTATTTTTTTTTCATATAAAGCTTCATAACAAAATTTACTGAAAATAAGAAACACTGACTTGCTTTTCTGGCATAAATTGTTCAACAATGTGCTGACTCCAAAGTCCATATACTGATGATATAAATAAACAAACAAAAAAAAGCCTAGCCTTGGATGACATGATATCTGCTGCCCTAAACATTGCATAAGAAAGAAAAATGGTGAAATTTCCAGCACACTTACTCAAAGTCTAGCCTGTCTCTTTTTGTGACAATAAAACTCTTCTGTTTTTTGGTTGTTTGGGGAGAATTTTTTTGGTGTTTTGTTTTCCTCTTACTTTAATAACTTCCCTCTTTTAAAAGCGGGTAGAAACTATTATTAATTATTAATAATGTTGTAAGCGTTGTTTTTAACAACAGAAAAAATTTTTGACCAAGTAAAGCACCCCAGCAATTTCTAATGATATTCTAATTTCCTGAAAATTTATCCTACAGGCAAGACTATTCAGCCAAAAGGCTCTGTCTCCAGCTCTTAGTTTCTGCATCCTGAACTTTGATGCCTGCATTGTCCCTGAGGAGCTCGTATGTCACACAAGTTCAGAAATCCACATGTGGTCTTTTCTGAAGCCTGATCAGCTATTTCCTTTGAAATCTAAAAGGAACACCTTAATCTGGCTTCTGAAGCTGCCTGAGAGACAATGGAAGGGATTTCATGCACTGGCATGACACTGGGATTGTCCAGTGTTCCAGCTGCTGAAGGCAGGTCCACCAGCATGAGCATGGAGTCTGTACTTGAGGAAGTAACTTTAGCTCTATATTAGACATTTTGCACAAAACAGAGTCAGTTTTAATCCTTACCCCATGGCTCTTTAGATCTGGACTTGTGACACTGAACTGGTCTTGAAGCATAATGATTAGATAATTCTTCACTTATCTCCTGTGCAAAAACCTTTTCAAAGAGTAATAAGGAATAAGAAGAGACTGGAATCAAAGTGAGAAATCAGAGTTCTAAAATTGTTTTGATTTAACAAGCTGAGATAAACTCTTGGCACAAAGGAAAGTCAAACCTAAATCCTCAAAAATACTACATAATCATACAAATACTACATAATGTAAATATACATTCCTTAGTAAATAAAAGACTAGTCTGTAATGACATAGGAAAAAAACAGATCAGCATCCCATTCTGGGATGTGAAGGTTCAAGTTCTGTCTTAGCTGCAAATAGGATTAGCTTCCATTTATTAACATCTCAAAGTCAATATTAAAGGTGTCCACACTTTGCACCTGTGGCACCTTTTAAGGTGTCTGTCCTGATTTCAGCTGGGACAGAGTTAATTTTTTCTCAGCAGCTGGTAGTGCTGTGTTTTGGAATCAGTACAATGTTGGTAACACACTGATATTTGGGGGGTTGCTAAGCTGTATTTATCTTAAGTCAAGGACTAATTTTTGTGTGGCTCATGCTCTGCCAGTGAGGAGGTACACAAAAAAAGGCTGGAAGGTTGCATAGCTGGGACAGGTGAACTGAAAGGACAAAAGGACATTTCACACCATAGAATACCATGCCCAGGATATACAACTGTGTGAGTTAACCAAAAGGAGGGCTGATCCAGGTTAGGGAATGGGGTTTGGCCTCTGTCAGCCAGTGGTGAGCAATTGTATTGTGCATCACATATTTGTGGATTTAAAAAAAATATTATTATTTTTATTATTATTACTACTACTGTATTTTACTTTGTTTCAATTATTACACTGTTCTTATCTCAACCTAGTTTTGATTCTCCTCACCCCTCCACCAGGGTGGCAGAAGGAGGTGTGAGTGGCTGTGTGGTGCTTCGTTGCTGGCTGGGCTTAAGCCACCACAGCAGCACGTTAAGGAACAAGGGTGGAACCAGCTCACAGTTGTTATGTGCAAGTATCAGAGTTCAAACCAGAAAACCCACATATTAAGGAGGACCAGTTACTATCTGAAGCACAGGCTTCTTTTTCACTACATACCATGGAAAATGGAAGAAGAAATTAGCCATCTGGAAGAATGGCACTCTGGAAGAAGAAATTGGCCATCGAGTCTCTCTAAGTGCAGACTGGAAGGACAACAGGAGCAGACCTGGCATCCAGTAACTGACTGCCCCCAAAACAGATGCCTTATTTGCACCATGTTCATTAGAAACGAAGGGACAGGTACACCTAAAAAACCCCTGCCTTCTGTAAACAGAACTTGATTCAACAAGTTCTGTGGATTAAATACTCTGGAAATGTCTGGGGCAATTTGGTATCTCATAAGCTTTTTTTAAGAAATTGCCTCTAGTTAAACTGCCAGAGGAAAGAAATATAGACCAATCACATAGGAGAATAAAAATATTCTATTTTCCAAACAATTCATTTGCTTTGAAATAAAACAGTGTTTTGCTTTATGAAGTTGTCTAATCAGCTTCTCTAGGGAAGCTGATTACAAATCATAAACCTATTTCAAAGGCTGTAGCTCAAAAGCTAAGTCAAAATGAAAGAGAATTTCATCATTCCAGTCCAAGAGAAAAAAGGATTGTTCAATATATGAGCAGGGTGCTACCAATGAGTAGGAGATAGAGAAACTCAATCTTGTGATTGTGACAGGTGGCTGTTAATGAGACACACTCAGCTTATTCTAGTTGTACTAGTGTCTGCTGGCTCTAGTTCTGTCAGCTTGTGGAATTGCCAAATTCCATAAACAAGACAGAAATCTGAAGTTTCTGTGGTAGTCTGTAGAGGAAATAGTCATGAATTGTTCATTACCGGGAAATTCAACAGGAAATTCAACATTTTTAATTTCACACCTAGAATCCATTAAAGAAATCATGCAGCAAAATAATCCTCCAGAATGTCTAGATAGCAGTGGGTTATCAGTTGCTGCAAATACATTGCTTAAATGAAACTATTAAAAACCAGAGTTCAGGCATGCCAACATCAGCAGCATATGCAGTTTTTACACTCCATACACTCTTGATATAAATACAAGTTTATTTTCAACACAAAGAAAATAGTTTTAAACAACTACAGAGAATAACCAAGGCTTGAAAAATGCCAGAAGAGCATAAAAAAGCAAAGGATGAGTTTAAGACACACAGGTCTGAAGGAAAAGATATTGTTCTCTCTACAAAAATGGAAACTGTCTGTTATTTCAAAAGGTGTCCACATGTGTACATTGGCATGCAGAGGAAGGGAAGAATGATGGAATACTGAGTCTAAATTTAGCCACAGTGATTACTGCTGCAGCATACAAGCATCATTCATGGGCTGAAATGAATCTCTAAATCACTCAGTGCTTAACAGAATTCTTTAAAAATATGATGTCAAATCCTGCGCACACATTTCCCTGGAGTCTAGGCATAAAAGCTTTTTTATCCTATCGGTACCCTAAATATCACTGCCTTTGGAGTTTATGCAAGTGTTGCTAAAGGCAGATTCTATTCAAATATGTCACAAAATCCCAAAGAAGCCTTAGTAACACAGACTGATTGGAATGGAAACCAAATTAGAGAAAAGACTTGGTGTGACACTTGGCTGAAAGTCTCACTCATTTATTCAGGTAAAGCAGTCTGGTAGTTTCCTTCCTGACAATGATACACACATTTGTGGAACAAAATGGAAAAGCTGCTTCCATCTGAGGTCCTGGCTGTGACAACAAGGGGTTTTGTGGACTTGGCAATGTATAAAGTTGCAGAAGGTCTTCAAGGTTCAAAATATCTGTTGGAAGGACTTCTTGCTGGTACTCAGACTTGTGAAGTGATTCAAGAAAACTTCATTAAAGTGCCACCTCAGTACCAGTAGAAAAGCTAAAAAATAAGCCGGGTCTAGCTCTTCACTTTGAAAAAGCAGAATTGGACTGTCTAGGAGTATATTCACTGGGGGATTTCTTTTCTACCCTCCTGAATGAGGATAACATTCCTGAGGAAGAATTCTTGAGCCAGGAAAACCTTTGCTCCATTAATCTATTTTTTTCCAAGGTCAGGAGTTTATTCCTTAGATATAACCAGAAGGTAAATTACCAATTTAGACACACAGTCCTTAGTTGACAAAATCTGAAACTTGCAAATTGTTCAGGATATGAGGCTCCCCATAATAATGCAGACACTCAGTGTGCCTACCCACAGAACGTCTCTCCTGTGTCCCAGGAGAAAGACATCTAATGAACAAACAATTAGAGGAAGTCCCTTTGTTATAAAAGTCTGGTCTTTGCAAGCAGCAGAATCTCATATATGATGAAGATGAGATATACATATGAGATATCATGTGGTATGAATCTAGTAGATTCTGCCCTCAGTGAAAATTAATGGCAACTGGAAGAGAAGAACAAGAATACAGGAGGGAAAAGAGAGCATAAGCTTGAAGTGGCCAACAGGGTAGACAGAGAGGTAGTGAAATGAAGATTTTCATGTATGGCTGTAGGCTTGTTACAGTCTGGAGCAACCTGGTGAAGCCCTTCCCTGATATAAGATACTTAAGAGAATTAAAGAAGAAGGCAATATGATGTCCTTAACATGCTCAGCAAAAATGCTCTGCAGATCCAAAACCCATTCTTTCAAGACGAAGGGACCGAGGTTGATACACTGCCCATCCTGAATGGGCACAGCAAGGAGTGCTCCAAGGAGTTGTACTTAATGCCAACACAAGGTGATCCTCACCTTTTTGCAACCTTCCACCACCTCCTCATAACAGTCTGTAGTGACATCAGAGTAGTCAATACCACCTAGGCACAATATCTTCCCTATCTATTCACAATCTGGTTCTCTGCCAGCCTCCCTCCACGTTCTCAATGGGAAGTGAAATCAAGTTGATGCCCTGATACTCACACTGGTGCACAGATGCTGCAGTTGCTTCCCTTTTCCCACCAGGGTTTTATTTGGGTTACAATAAAGATAAACTTTAGAAAAATGCTGAGAAATAAAAGAGATCTAGAAATAGAAACATCAGGAGAGGAAGACCAACTTTTATCAATATTACAGTAGCAAAAAAATAAAATAGCAAATGATTACTGGTGGTCAGACATGACAGGAGAGAACTTCCCCAAAGTGAAGAAGTATTTTATATAGGAGCAAATACAAAGTATGGGAAACAAGAGATATGAAGGTGAAGAGGTGACAAAAACGTAGGAGGAAAATGGCACAGTGGGGAAAATGTGACAGTGATATGAAGGGAAACAGAAGATCAGATAATGGGAAAAAAAGAAAAATAGGACAAACTATTTACAAAGTAGGATAGACAAAAGAGTGTGAAAGAAAATAACTACAAAAGCAAAGTTTAAAAAGCAGCAAAAAAATTGCAAGCTGGTATTTTCAGGAAATGAATACATATGGCACACATTTTATTCTACTGCCTTTAAAGGTGAATGTAGGTGATGCTATGTAATTCATTTGGGACAAGATTGTAATTTCTCAGCAATATCCACAGAAGCAAATAAAGAACACAGTATGATCTAGAAAGTTTTCTAGATGAACACTACCATGTGTTTAAGGGCTGTATCCACAGCAACTAGAAACAAACACAAAACCAGTCACCATTTAACCACACTCCCCTGAGAAACTATCAACATGACAGCTTCTAGCAACATATTCAGACACAGTGCCCGCTGAATTTTTAAGAGCTAAAATGAGGTACATCGAGTAATGAACTTGGTGGGTTTACTTTCAAATTCTACCACACACTCAATCCACTCATTGAATTCAAGGGTGTTTGACAACCCAGCACTCACACACACAGTTCCATGCTTCAGGTTCCTCCAGACCAGAAGAGTTCAGCTAGAAAAAGACTGAGAATGGTAAAGCTCAGAGAATTGCCAGCAAAGAAATTCTGGGGTGATTGTGCCTTCCTTTTTCTTTTTTGTAGAAAGCATTCAAAGTGAATTCTGCTTTGGATAGAAGTGTTTAATGAACAGCAGGGGAAAAAAAAGATACAATTATTTACATCTCAGTATCATAGAGGTATACTATAAACAACTTTTGAGAAAGGCTTTTCCCCCAGTTTCTTCCCTTCCCCCCCCTCCGTTTTTTTATTTACATTTTTTAATGTTGGTTTGCATAACCTGTCAGGCTCATGTTCTTCAGAATTTCTTATGAAGACTCAAATAATAAACTTACTTATAAATAGATGCTTATAAAAAGCATCTATTTAAGAGAAGAGCCTCCCTTATGAGAGTCTGCCAACATTGCCCAGACAATGGAGCCCCAATAGAAGCACTGATCTTCTCCATCCACAATGCTACCAACATCCAAGGAAACTGCATTGTCTCATTTCTCAAATAGATGAACTGGAGTAAAGGAGTGGGAGGAATGAGCAGAGCACCTTCTCAAGGGGCAGCTGAACAAAATTCTTGCACTATGGCATAGAGAAGAAAGCTAAAGTTCACTTCCCTCACCAAGCAAAGGAGAAAGTGTGAGAGAAAATGTTAATTTATCTCACCTATGGCTCACTACCTACAGACAGCATATTGGGCCTTCAGAAATCCACACAACATTTACCCAGAATATAATTTAAAGCCTGTTTTGATGACTGACATGTACTTCACAGCTTTCATTATTTTAAATTTTACAAAAAAAAAAGACTATCTAAGAAATGGAGCTGCATTCTTTATAGCTTCACTCCCACAGGTAAAATTATCATCTAAATTCTTTTCATCTCTATCATAATCTCTTCCACTCCACTGTCTTCAAATTACACCTTGCCAAATTTCTAAAGGCCCAAGTACACCAATCCAGAAAATGGTTTTCAACTTTTCAAATATTATTTTGAGATGAAAATAGTCTGTTTTTCATTATTACCACTGCACAGCAACATTTGTGAGTGATGCTTTTTCCGATTTAGCTGATGACCAGTAAATTCTGTGAATGAGTCACTAAAAAACACCAGGTGGGTCAAAAGCTTTCATGACACACCTTTTCTGCAGAGCCTCTATGGAACATTCATACATTGATCCTATGGCCTTCTGATCATGGGTTTCACAGATTAGCACTACCAGTTAAATAAATGCTGCGCTCAAGTTAAAGGCTAAACATGAAGGTAACTTGAAAGTGTTTCAGCAACTTGTAAAGGGAAGCATCTTACTGATGTTCAAACAGTGTTCCTGCATTTTAGTCAAACCCCTCCATCTTTTTAAAGAATTCTATTTGAAGTCAAACATGAAAAGACATTTTTCCACTTTCATTGTTCATAGCCTAGGGAAAGGACAAGATGAGAAGAAAATGTTATCAACAGTTCTTTTATCATTTACCGTTCTGAACTTATTTACCACTTTTTGTAATTAAAGAGATATTAGAAAGACAGTCCTTCATAACTGGAAGTGGCTTCTTTCTCACATCTGAAGAAACCCGGCTGCACTCCTCACAGCTGCTTGTAGTCCAACATACAGTTTCAATTCATTTTCTATTACAAAGGCAACGCTCAAGAATTGAGTAATTTCTAGCTCAGTTCTTATGTTAAAACTGATCAGCGTTCTAATAGGAATGGAGAAAAATAGATTAGAAGTTTCTGCTTGAGGAATAATTTCATCATATTGAAATGTTAAGGAAATAAGAAAACCAGAATAATGTTATCAGGGACTAGAAACAAAGATTAATACTCCAGCTGCAGGCCAAAGCTTTATGCCATCACACCTCTAATTCTGGGAATGCATTAAGGATAACACAGCTATGTCTGTTTGCACTGCACTACCCCCAACACAAAAAGAACTTGTGTATCAGTACACAACTGTGTTTCAGGCAAAGAAAACTCAGTGAAGACAGAGAAGATATCTAAGATACAGGAATTGAGACACCACCTGCCTTGTTTTGCTGCCCTACAACACAAAGACCGAGAATATCTGTATTTGTTAGTTTGTATAAAACAGAGAAAATAAAAAGACTCTGCTATTCTGTTCAATAAGGAAATAAACCAAGAGGATTAAACATGGCAAAAAGAAAGTCACTTGTGGTTTACCTCTGTAACTTAGAGATTATAATTTCTGCCCTTAAGAAACAACCTATACACCTACAAACAAAGGAATTTCATAGAAAATTTTCAGCCTCTCTGAAAAGGCTGCTGACCAGACAGATACTCAAAAGAGTAAGGAGCATTTTGACTTTCTAACTTTACACAATGGCTTTCACTAAAGACACCAAGAAGCAATCACTTTACCTTTCAGCCTCACTTTTTGTGACAGAATGCCAGGAGTACTGATATCCCCACAAGATTGTCTGACATCCTGCTCCCATCTTGTGAAGCATTTTTAATATACAAAGCTATACAAACCACTTAAATGGCTATCAGCAGTATAACACTGTATGAAAGACTGATGGAGAAAAATTAAAAAATAATTTTAAGAAACAGGAACAATGCAAAATCTTTGAAGCAAAAAAGTATAATCCTTAAAGAATGCATAGCAATACCTGCTGCTGTCTCTGCCGCCTCATTTGGGCAACCTGAGACATCATGATTTGACGATCCAGTAACTCCATTCTCTGCTGCCTCTGGATGTCAACTGTGGCTCCCATTCCCACTCGAACTTCATTCGTTGGCTCCGCAGATGAGAAGACTGGTTCAAGAGTCCAAGAAAATATCTTTGCTACCCATCTGGGTACACAAAGAATTCGATGAACTTTTAACATACTGCTATTGTAGCACATCCCAGAAATCTAAAATCAAAAATAAAATGTTAAAAAAAAAGCCTGAAAACCAAAAAACATAAGTACACCACATTTACTTTGAATTTGGTTGCAGGTAACAGTCGGTCTTTCTGGTTTTTTAAGCACTTTTACTGTATTTACTCACAGTTCTCAGTCAAGAATCAGAGAACAAACAGGGGATTTCTTTACTTCCCTACAACTACAAATTGCTTTTTTAAATCTGTGTGGTGCATTGCCTGTGACTCATAAAGGTTCAAGGGTTTTTTTGTTTGTTTTGGAAATTGAGCCCAAGCCTTGAAAATGACCCTTTCTAAAACTGGTCAAAATGAAAACAAAATTTTAATTTCTAGTAAAAGAGCTGGTCAGGGTATGCTGCATGCTGACCTGAGAAGATTAAGACAGCTCTTGAGAATGCTGAAGCACTCTACACACCCCTTCAAAAAAAAAAACCACCAAACCCCTTTAAGGCTTCTGTCCCCACCACCTGAATCTCTCCTTCTAGTAAAAATAAAAGCAAACCAGCGGAACTGAAGTTAAATCTAAGACTATGCACACACTCATTCCAAAAGAAGCCCAGCTGCCTTACAGGAGGGAAAAAAAATTTTGAAAACCAATTCATTAAAAACTGTGATACTGAAAAAGCCAGTTTTCGTGAGGCCCTTCTCCTACCTATAAGAAAAAAACCACATTCCCTGTGTTTGTGCCTGCCTTGGGGCTTGATTTCATTTCAGATTCTGCAGGAGAAAGAGAAATTATAAGCCCCATAAATGGAATTACAGTCATCCCTCAGCCATTATTTTGAATGCCATTGTGAAGCCACAGCACTTGAGCCCAAAGCGGTCCCATCTGCATTCTGCGTTATGCCACATTTCAACATTTGTGACTCTTTACTGTCTGTTATGCCACAAGAAATATGCTGTCACAGCATAGTGAAATGAACAGGAAGAGATCTGAACCTCAACAAATCTGTAAACATATCCCAGCAATGAAATTATGTGAAAATCATGTAGAAACTCTGAATCTGGTGTATTTATTTATTTGGCATTTGTTGTGTTTCACTGACATTTGTATAAAGACATTAAATGCATTGCTGATTATACAAAGGGAGACAGTATAGGAAAAACCAACATTCTTTAGGGGTGGGGATATTTTTCAGACTATTAACAAGGTTATTGTTAAATACCCAACGAGGTAGTGAGACTTTTAGCAAAAACACATTCTGCTTTTGGAAACAATTATTTATGTTTTATATTACATTCATTTTATGACTCACAGTTGGATGTAGAGCCCAAGCTGCTGGTTGCTTGACAGCCCAAGCACAGGCTGTCATTATAAAATGAGAAAGAACAGCTCTAAACTGGTCTTAACCTCTTCAGTCTTTCAGTCATGCTATGAGAAAGGAGGTAAATGATATAAAGGCCATAATCACATCAGAGTGAAGGCTGCCTTTAATTAAATCTTCTTCTGTATTCAAAGGAAGATCCTAACTGGACAGGGCACTGTAACAGAAGCTTTTTCACGACCTCAGAGATCCTTTCCTCAGCTCTAGTGAAACTGTTCCAGATGACTGTAAACTCATGACTAAAACTGTGCACATCAGCTGGAAACTAAGGCATAGCTATAATCACCAAAAACAAAAGGAAGAAAATTCTTATCACTTCTGCAATTCACTTGGTTTTGGTATGTACTGCTTGAGGTGTCTGTCTAGCAAGAAGGTCCCCCAGAAGCAAATCCCCTGATCCTGAGGGAGTTAGGTAGATAGGCCCCTCACTCAAGAAAACCCAGATTGCACAGTAACTGAAAAAGCAGTTCTGGGGGAGCGAGAATTACTGAACCAGATTACAAATATTAAATACACATTTAATCTCATTGTTTTCGTCAATGCGAAATGCACAAGCAGCACTAGAACATATAAATTGTCTCCCTTCCTCCCACCTTGTTAGGTGTGGACATAGGTAGTATCATTAGGCTATGGAGCCAGGACCCCTTTTCATTCCAGGGATTCTGCACCCGATTGTACAGGGGTTAACTAGGCAGGGAAAGAAGTCCCACTCAAAATACTTCATCCAACATCACACCAACATTCCTTCACTTCTTTCAAACGTCCCTTCTAGAACTCATCTCTGCTCTCTCTTACCACCTTTGAAAAGGTCTAATGTTTTCAAAAATCTTGAACGGGTTCAAAAAGTCACAAGAACAAAACAAAGCAAGTGGTGATAGGAAAATCTACATCTCCCTGAATATATGACAAATCTAGACACGTGTATGAACATACTAACCACAAAGAGAATCATCATTTATCAAGTCAAGACAGAAAATAGAGCAATGAGACAACAGCAGCCTATCTTTGGTGTCAGTGCTTTGGAACTTGTTTGTCTCAGAAGGGAAGGCATACTGAAAGCTTCAATTAACAGCTGCATCAGTAAAAGCATTCTTGTATTTTTCTTAGTGGAGATGGCTGGGCGTAGAATCATTCAGGTTGGAAAAGAACTTTAAGATCATCAAGTCCAGTTGTTAACCCAGTACTGCCAAGACCACCATGTCCTTAAATGCCACATCTACATGTCCTTTAAACAGCAATAGAGATTGTGACTCAACTTCTTTCTGCCCTGGGCAGCCTGTTCCAGTGCTTGATGAACCTTTTGGAGAGTAATTTTTCCTAATGTTCAATCTAAACCTTCCCTGGCACAACTTAAAGGACTTTCCACTTATCTTACTTGGAAAAAGAGATTGACCCTCACCTCATCACAATCTCCTTTTAGGTAGTTGTAGAGAGCAAGTCATTCCAGAGCACTTAATCAGGAGAAAAGGAGATAAGGCTAAAAGTTTATGGACATGCTAAAATGAAGAGCTATTATATGGAAGTATAAGAAATTTTAAAATGTTATTGTCAGTTATATCAAATTTTCAATAATTTTCAATTAGTGAGGACAAGATAGCTATTTCCATATTTCCAATAAACCCAGAATGGAGACATTTGTAGTTAAAAAAAGTCTCGTGATTCAGTCTGGCTCAGTATCATACTCTCATCTTAATGTCAAGTGTTTCCAAAGAACTTCCTCTATAGCTGGTTCATATGCAGAACTTGATAGATATAATTTTAAAAATCATAAGCTTTGACAAAGTAAAAAGCAACTTTTTACACTGTTTTTGTTAATGACATCGAGTGAATTTTTAGTGTTTAAGAACATAAAGCAACATTGTTTATTCAATGAAGATAAAATAACCTCATTATCTTCCAACTTCAGCACTGTACATCAGATTAAAGGGCTACTTCCCCCAAACAGAGGAGCTTCCACTGTACTTTAGCCGCCAAAAGTCACCACAAAAAAACGTTGTGGTTATGTTCACACTGTTAAAATGGAGAATTTGTGGCCAGCAACATAAGGTGCATCTTAATTTCTGTTAGTCACAACATCTTCCACCATATTGTATGTGGTACAGTGCTAAGAAGAGGAAATGGAGGATGCTGGAAATTCTCTGGCACACTGCAGAATAGAAGTGTGCTTAGATATTTTCAGTTTCTTGACGCTGTGACTTACTACTGATTCTTCACATGAAGTTTCCTAACCTTGTCCTGCCCCCATATAAAGCCTGACTTCCCCTCCCCTTCCCTCAAGTCCTTCCAAAGTTGTACATTTTTGAGAAAAAGGAAGTAGCTGTAGTTTCTCTGCAATTAGGTAAATCAAACATAGAAGCTCTCCAGTATTTTAAATTGCAAAGATACATATGCTCCACAAGTACCTGGAATAGTATTTAAAATTTAAATATTTCAATTCACTGTACTTGATTAATACCAAAAAAGGAAATTAAACAGAAAAAAAAGTAAACAGACTGGTGTAGAGAATTATGTTGAAAATGATTTTAACTAACAGAACATGACATCAAATACTCGATTATTTTGTTCGGAAAAATGTAAATACATTCATCATATGTACTCAAGACTTGGCTATTTTCAGATACAACAAATGAAAAGCAAATAGTTTTCTTAAGGTGAATTGACATTTTTATATCTATTTTATCTGCTTAATCCTTAGTATGTTCTAAATTCTAAAAATTAGACTCAAAAGATGGGTTGAAATTTATGTCAGGATTCTGTATTTATCTTCATTAGAGAAAGCATTTATCAAACCAAGAGGGATTGTGTGAAAACCACCCAAGAAACAAAACTACCCAACAAAAAAACCCCACTACACATGTATTTTCAACTTCTGTTACAATTCTAACAGATTATTTTGTTTGGGTTTCCTTTTTGGAAATTGTTGCAAATACTATAAACAGCCTTTTGTAAAAGTTATCCTGAAAGAAAAATAAGATTATAGAGATACTAAAATATTTTTCTTCAATTTTGTTTCCTGTTGATTTGGCTCATAAATTTTCCAGATACCTTGAAACATTTTTTTCAGAGTTTATCAGTGCTTCATTGGCATCATCAGCTAAAAAACATTGTGTATGTGCAAGCATGACTGTACTGCCATTTCAGCACAGTACAGCTACTCTTAACTTGTGCTGGTGTCCTAAGCATAGGTTCCCTTGGTCTCAGCCAGTGTTCTATAGGTGATGATTAACACATTGTTAACCAAATCTCTTTAATTACAAGATCAGGATTTGATTAATCTGACCCAAAATAGATATCTGTAATTTAAAAGCCTACTTAATAAGCCGCTTATTTAAAGTTGGTGTCATAGTCACCAGGGAGAAATGGGCACTCTTAGGATGTAACTCATCCTTTGGCAGATGTCTCCAAAGTACACACACAGCTGAATTACTCTCATGGATTCCCTCTCTGAAAAAGGGCAACACTGCTGCCAAAAAAAGCAAATACCGACAGAACAATCTAATTCCTAAAAAACAGTTGGTATAGCTGATGAAACAGACCATAATTTGGAAACAGAAACTCTTCCTCAGATCTAAGAGAAATTTAGAAGTGAAATACAAACTGAAAACCAATATCCATTTTTCTACAGAAGCCAGAGATATTACAGATAAAGTGCCTTACGACATGTTATTACCTTTTCCTGTCCTTTCTCGCTACTTTCTCCTTCTTCCAGAGCTGGAAATATCTGCATTTCCCTCCTCCCCAGACAATTACAACCTCATTTCCAAACCAACATCCCCTGTATTCCAGATGAATCAACTCCTTTTTTACATAGATGCATTAAGTGATGCAGGAGTAAGTGCTGGTAGCTTAGTCAGCTGTCACATGTTCACACCTTGGCGTGGGCAGGGTGTCACAGCTCCCACCACAGGGAGCATTAGGTCAATAAAGTCAGTGGAATGTAGTGGCACTCAGATCAAGTCACTTACAGTCACTCAGCTGAACACTGAGCACTGTCCACACACAAACACTGCACGATAGTTTTGGGCAGGATTCAGCACATGTGTTAATGTACATGGACTTGCTGGAGCAAGTCCAGTGAAGGGCCACAGGGATGATCAAAGGACTGGGAGCATTTTTCCCATGAGGAGAGGCTGAGAGAAGTGGGGCTGTTTGGCCTGGAGAAGAGAACGCCCAGGGGATTTTACCAAAGTAAAGAAATGCCTGAAGGGAAATGAAGAGGACAAAACCAGGCTTTTCTCAGTGGTTCCCAGCAACAGGAAACGAGGAAATGGGCACAAACTGAAATATGGGAGGCTCCCTCTGAGGATCAGGAAACACTTTTTCACTGTGAGGTTGACTGAACACCAGCAGAGCTTGCCCAGGGAGGTGGTAGAGTCTGCATCCTTGGAGATACTCAAAAGCCATCAGAACACGGTCCTGGGGCAAGCTGCTCTGGGTGGCCCTGCCTGAGCAGGGAGGCTGGACCAGGTGCTACCCTCAGTGATTCTGAGAACTGAGTACCTGCTCTTTGGGAGATAGTTCTATCAGGAAAGGGGAATCACATCCATTACACACAAAACACATGGTTTTACTTGGGTAAGTACTTAAGCATGGGCAGAATTTTTAGTATGTGAGTAGTATCACTGATATTAGCAACACTACTGATATTTATACTGTAATACCAATGTCAGATATTCAGAAATTAACTAGATCCAACATTTAGCAAATATTTACCTGAATCCACTTACAAGCACAGTTACAAAGTGTTCAAAAATCATACTTTGACTAAAGTCCTACATGAGACTGAATGTGGATGACTGAAGGATACCCAGACTAACTGGAGGATGAAGGACAATGAACAGCAGGACACAAATGTGGAGGTAACTGCATACATTAACAGACTCTGACCAAAGATTCTCTTTGAGAAAGCACATATTTAACATGAATTTTAAGTATGTAGAAGGGATGATATTTTAAACATGAACACTATACTGTGAGGTAATACAAATGCAAATACAAAATGTTTTAAAACAACAAAGAATTCAGGATGCATTCTTCAAAATCACTCAAGAAAGGTGTGAGAGAGGAAGAAAAACAACAAGAAAATCAATTATTCCTGATCAGCTGATCAGATCAGATCTGATCAGATATTAGCTACATAATAGTATTTTTAAGACAGGAACTAAAACAATTAAAGACTGGTTTAATTATTTTGCTCTCCCAGCTGAATCACTTTTTATCCTATATATGCCAATTATAAAGGACCTGAATTCACCATACAAACACTCCTCAGCTGGATGAACAACTAACAGCAATGATGGATAAAATTCTTAACAAACAGAACTCAAAAGTACTACTGAATTACACTTGAGAGCATTTAACAGTCTCTATAGTCTATGTAAAACTAAGTTAGCCACTTCAAAATTATGAATAATAAGTAATGTACTCAAAAAACCATAACTGAAATTAAAATCATGCACTCAACACTGTCTGAGCTTTCTATCTTAACCTTAAGCCGTTACAGTACAAGCTCTAAATTACAGATTCTCTATATTTTCCAATATCTAAATAGAAAAAACACAACTTTTCATACATTCTGAGAAAAGTAAATTCCAGCATAGCACGGTAACAATGAAGAAAACTTGCATTCTGCTTAGTGAAATCTCCAAGTCAAGCAGGGTTTTAGAAACTTCTCAATTTCAGTTTTCTAAGGTTTGAACTAAACTCTACAAAAATTCAAGGCAGCTCACAGGAGACTTGGTGGGTTCCAAATTTTAAACTTTATGCAGTGCAGGTCATCTTGCAAACAAATAAAAAACTAACATGAGGTAAGAAGAAAGACTAAAACACTAAAATCACAGAAAGGGCCTGAAAGATATCTTCCCCCTATCAAATATAGCCCTAAGCTACTCAGAAAAACCCATGGCCTGTGATCTGTCTGATGACATTATCCTAGAAAGTGGAGGGAACTGCATGCCTTCATGGGACATGTCTTCTGCTGGTCACCAACCTGAGATGACTTCTTTAAGCAGATGAGCTCAAGCTATGAATGAGCCTTGACACACTTCTCAAATTTCAATCCTACAAAAGTATGGCAAGGAAAAATGTAAAGTGGGAATCCAAAAGATTTTAAAGGGGTGGAAAAAAAAAAAAGGGAGAGAAGACGTCTACATCCAATGAACCATGAATACCACTTCCTAAGGTGTTTTGACTATTTTAAAGAAAAAAAATAGTGAAGAAACTGTTTCAAGCCTTCACTTAACTTAGCAATATGCACTACATGGAGGCACTTCTGTAAACAACTACTGAAAGAATTTTGGGCATCTCTAGTATTTTTCCTAATTTTATGGCACAAACCCCAAAAAACTCTTATCACAAGAAACAAATTTTGTCTGTATGCACCAGGCATCATATATTCCTGGCAAAATAAATCACAAGAAACTAAATTAGTCCTATCAATCATAAGATGATTACAGGTTACTGATGACATCAGATTTGTGAATGTCTTTACAGTCTACTTCATAAATTCTATCTTCCTTATACATAAGCATAATGTATTTAAACAGCATGTTTTATACAACATACCAGCAACTGACATACCAAAAGTACAATAATTGATTGTCCAGTTTCATGTGAACAGTAAAGAAACTGCCTTTAAGACTGTAATCCTGTGCTGGTTTAAAAATGGATCTAGCAAAATATACCTTATCACAAAGACAGACACAGCAGACCTTTGTATTCCAATAACAAATCATGAGCTGTAATTTCTGCACCTGAGAAAAATTCATCATCAAAACCACAAATTGTGAAAAATTCCCTATCACCAGGCATATTACATCAATGCCCACCTGCCCACACAGACTCATACATGCATATCTGTAATGATGGCATCACTCAAAACCACTGAAAACAAGAACTCAAGGCAGTAGAGTTCCCAGTACCTCTATACCCTGCCTAGAATTCACAAGGAGGTCTCATGACACTTGCAAGGATGTAACTAGAAAGTCAGATCCCATTTAGTCATGTTCAAATATAGACTATGAGAATTTAAATAAACTTAAACCAGGAACACTCTGAAGACAAAGTGGAAACTGATAAAAACTCAAATATTTTGCTGGCACCATCCATTTTAATATTCCACATAAGTGTAACAAAAGCTAAATGACAGAACAGCATCACAATGCACTCAATATGAGTGCCTAAGTGATCTTCAGTGCTTAAAATACAGTGAAGTGTCTACCAGGCAATGAACCAGTGACTAAATATTACACCTATCTGACCTGGTGTTCATGCCTTTACTCATCCTTTCTGTACAAATACCTGAAAATTTGAGTCCACAAAGACTAAGGCAGTAAGCTAGAAAAATATTAAGACTTATAAGAATAACATAACATAGGTTGTCAGAATGACTTAACATTAATTTGACAATCTATTTCTGCAATTGTACATATACATGTGTTATCAACTAACTACACCTGTAGTACTAAAAGGCACCTTTATAGTGTTGCATATCCTTCCTCAGATTATCTAATATACCATGAAACTTTATTGCTTTATCAAGTTTTTGCAAAAGACACCAAATTATAATTTCTAACAGAGGAGAAAAAGAGACTTCTTAATCACAGAAGTGTAGCAGATATACTATGCAAAAGAAATGGCTGAAAATCCTAACGTGAATTTCTTTTCAAAATGCAGCACGTCTTACAAAGTCATGGAGTGCAGAAAAAAATTGACACTGAAAACACATCATAATTGGTGATGACTTAATTCATGCTGACTGAAGCAATATGAAACCTTGAAACGATTTTTTAGTCATCTTGTGACACAGAAGTAACTCAATTTAATCCTATGGATTTACATCTAAGTAAAACATATTGTCAATCTTAAATTAAAAGAAAGATCATTTATAAAAAAGATTACTAAGAAAGTTCAGCAAGTTTTGTTATATAGAAAAATAAAACTTTATATTAAGAGGGAATGAAAATAAGAACTGTATAATGTATTATGAAAAAAAAAATGAGCTACTCTTTATATGTCTGTATAATCAAGTATACACAGAGCTTCTGTCATCAGGAAAGAGGGAGTTAAAATGCCTTTCCATTTCTTTCCTTTCCTTCCCTCTCTAATGAACACCTGTTAGAAAGGAAGGGCTATTAAAAGAGCCAGCAGAGTAACAGGAAGGGTAGTGTGTGTGGAGGAAGTCACAGATCCTTCAGTGGGCACAGAGGCTTGGGCTGATTTCCAGGGGAGATGGATTCTGATTTGTTAGTTGCACTGCTTTCATCGATATTTATAGCAAGATCAAATCATGAACAGACATCACTGCTGCTCTGTCACTCCTGTTATTAGTTATCCTAGAAACTCACAGTCAATGCAAATGGTAAGAGATCAAATCACTAAGTTGTAGCAGCATTTCCTTCTGAGCTCAACTCAAATTCAAATTAGTAGGCTCTATATAGCAAGGGCATGATTTGAGTTTTCCATCAACTTAATAATGAGTTCCCTTGGAAGTGGCTGCACTCCCACTGTTGAAAAAGGTTACAGTCCTTTGGGCCAAGAAATCAGCCTGAGCTCTTAATTTCTAAGTCTGTAAAATTTAAAAAGAAGCTTATCAGTATCTAACAATCTGAAAAATTTAGCACAATCTGTTCCAGCACTAAGCACTTTACCAACAACAGAGTCAGAAAGGAAAAAGATCACAGCTCCTTTATCTGACTGATGTGATGAACATGATTTTGTGCCCTTACTGCCACTGTCATTGTGAGAAACAGCTATATTATAGATTTCCTTGGAGAACAGCAAAGCATGAAAAACCTTCACAGCAAAGTTATTAAAACCTGAGTTTTGGAATCAAAGCTTGAGGCTTGCTGAAATCTGAAAAAACAAACCTCAGCCTGGGGTACACATTTCTACCATTTCCTCAATGATCTCATTTGTAGTTGTGGGTGTACAACTATATCCATGGCAACAAAATTAATTTTATGCGGGGAGCAGCGGCACCCTGAAAATATTAATCACCAATTTTGTTGTCTATCAGTTTGTCACCAGCTAGTCAGTGCTTCACATATTTAGAAATTGAAGAGGAAAACTTTCTGGTTAGCAACACAGAGTGTTACTTAGTAATTTCTGTTCTTTTTGAGCCCAAATATACTGTGCTGCTCACATACATAACAGAGTGTTTTAAGTAACATATGATTTTTTTAACAGTAAGACTTACCAATCCACTTAAGGCTAAAATCCAGATGTAGGAACCAGAGGTTAAGAGCTAGAAGACAAGAGCAGGGATTTAAATTTTTATTTTACAAAGTTCTTGCTATATGAACCGCTAAGTTGCAATATGATATAGGTTATGCACTCATCATGACAATGAGAGATGTCAGACTTTTACCTTTGTTAAAATTCAGTTTACCATTAAAAAAAAGAAGTATTCCATAAGGAGCAAGTGGAAAAAACACAGGGATCCAACAATTGTTCTCCTTCTAGAGAACAATACATTTTATTTTCATATAGCTTACTAAGTATAACAGGATGTCAGTTATAGGCTGCACAGAAAAACAGGTCTGAAAGACAGACTGAAGCAAAGGAAATGACTCAGCAGCAACAGGAGAAGAGTTCCAAGCAGGCAGGCACTCCAAGTGAAGCTCTCAGACATGCAGTCACAGACAAACTAAGCACCAGCATCAAAATTAAGGAAATAAAGTTCTTACCCAGTGACATATTTGCTGACATGAAATCACAGAAATAAGTTGGAGCAATTTTTTTTTTTTTTTAAATCTTGATAAGTCAACATGGCAGCCCATTGTTTCTAGCAAAGTATGTGATTAATCACCTGGAGAAGGTTATTTTCCAACTGGAAAAATGGGACTGAAAATGGTCAGTAAAATGTTTCTGCGTGATGCTAACTGCACCATGAGAACACCTTCCCTCCAGAGTTCAGACTACGGAAACAGTGACTTGAGATAAGGGCAGAGTTTCCAAATGAGAAGAAGGCAAATGAGTCTCCCCTCAGGCTCTGGGTGATGGCAGCAAGTGTTCAGAGCTCAGCAGGGAGAGATCCCACAGAGATAAAGGGCTCAGTGACAGCACTGATCCGAGCTGGACGTGCTGTGTGCATGGAAGAAAAAGGCAAAAGACCCGATGGAAAACAGCCCACACAGCAGCATGGCTTTCCCAAAGACTGCAATAATAGTGCAAGTGATGGGCTCAGAAGAGAGGAAACAAGATTTCTGAGACCAAGAAAGTAAAGTGCTGGAGCAGAAAGTGAAGAAAAGCAAAGGCTGAACAGGAAAGAGGATGAACTGACTAATTCTAAAATACTCTCTCCCACATTTCACATAGCTATGGTGTATTCCCCATTGCACACGCCAGAGCTATTTTTGAATCCCTAGAATATATAGAAGTGAGCCTAATTTCTCATAAATTTGCACACATCATCATTCAGGTTGTGACACAAATGTCCATTCATTTCTAGGCTGCTGGGTCTTGGGGTTTTTTAATTGTTTCTTGAATAATTACTGGCTTTCTATACCAAGTAGCTATATTTTCCTAGTCATATTTCACAGAACACTACATGATGTTGCTGTGCTCTGTGTTACACTATTCTAAATTACCTGTCACATCGTAAGGCATGATATACAAGTAAGATTAATTTATATAAAAGTGAAATTCAGCCAAAACCTTGATTATTTACTAACAGTCTTAACACAAAAAATACCACATTCTACAGCTTTATTTGAGCTCTAATCGACAAGGAAAAAATAAGCAAATTCAAGAATATAAACAAACTAGAAAGGTAAAAGATAAAAATGCTTTAGGATCAGGTTCCATTTTAATCTCTTTTCATCTAATTCATTATACTGACCAAAAAAAAAAAAAAAAAACCTGTGGAATTGTCTATTTATTTTCCCATGTAAGACAAGGTAAGGACAGACCACTTGCTCACCACCTCAGCATACTGGAATCACATGTTTCTATATGTTTTAGCTGATGGGATAGTTACTAGCTAAATGTATGCTCAATCATGCACATGGAAGTATCAAAATTCACAGACAAACAGAAATACTAACTACTAACGACATTATTAGTTTATTGAAAGATGAACAAGTAAGTACATACCATACCTGTAAACCCAGTATGTAGACCAGAGACTTGTTTGTGATAGAAAAGTGGCCCAATACTTGTGTCACCTGCACTCTTGGAATGGAGGAATAAAATGGAACAAACAGTGCAAACACAGGACCCAAGCTGCAAAAAGAAAGGTCCAGATGGTTATAAGAATGATACCAGCCACAGTAGTGCCAAACAATCAAAAGGAGTTAATTTTAAGTACATAACAATCAAAATGTTACACCACTTTGCAAACAAAGGTCTCCCTTCAGAACACACACTAGGTAACTTCTGGCATTCTAGGTAACAGATTCATTAGCAAATAAGAACGAGTAACAAAAAGTATTTTATTTCCCAATGTTTAGGACTGGAGGCAGAAGAGAAGGCAACATATTTCATCTAATAGCAGATTCTTTCCATAAAGCACAGCACACAACAGTGTGAAGAGCAGTAATGTCCTACATCAGAACAAAATATGATTCAAATGGACAAATGGCAAGGATTTTACCTTTCCCAAAAGGTTAAGGAAACCACTTCACTTATGAAGCTAAGCTCCCGGTATTTACCCAGACTTAATGTGTTAGAGGATTGCCAAAAGACTACAGTACCTAAGATGGGAATAATGACAGTTTGATTTAATTTCATGGCCCTACAAATAAACTCCCTTTAGGGTCCTCATCTTAATCACAACACAAGATGTTTTTTAAGTTTTTAAACCATCACTGCAAGGATGACATAGAATCTAAGACTTCAAGCACTTTTTACAATGACCAGATGCCTAGACTGAGCTTGTGAACACGAGCTAGAGCATTTCATTCAGACACTCAATTTTGCATATAATCCTTTTTACACAAACAAAATACACTTGTATAAATAGACACAACACGTTACTGAGATAAACTGAAATTACTGAAGTTCTAAGAGTCAAAACGCTATAAGAAAGCAACATACAAAAAATTATTCTTCATCTGAAGTTATTCCATTGTAGGCAATATTCACTGAAAAAATCAGGTTTTACAAGTGAAGATAGAAGAAAAACAAAGAAAAAATTTATTTTCTCTTCTAAGAAAAGTACTTTTAAATTATTTCTTTCTACTCTGACCAAATTAAGAGAATATCACAACTGTGGCATGCTTTTCAGGTTTTATTGATCCTGTGATAAACAGTGACTCAGAGACAGAGATTCACATGCAACAGTGCATTCAATCATAAGATAGGAAAGTACAAAAAGGAATTTCCCAAGACTGCAAGTGCATTTTAAAAAGAGATCAGAGAATGCTAAAAGGTTCCCTAAATGTTAGTACTCACCAATTATGTCAACAGAGACCACAGGAAGCACCACCCCAGTCCAGAGTGGCTATCAGCTAAATTCAAAGTCTAGTGTCTGACACTGCTCAGTACCCAACAACCTAGAGGAGCTGGAGGAAACTTAGTGATGGGCCTTTTCTGCTAAAACAGTAAGTTCATGGGCACTACAGATGTATGCTCCTCAAGGAATCAGTGTTTGTTTTTTAGACAGAGCTCACATCTAATACAAATAGGTATTACCCAAATATCCATTCAGGTATTTTTTTTTTAAATGTCAAAACTGGTGCCCTTCAAAATGCTGTGTGAAACTCAATTGTACAGGCAATTCCACTGTGTGAAAATTCATTCCAGTTAATTTTAAACTTCACCCTCAACCTTCTTTATATGATTTTGTACTTTGAAAATTTCCCTTTATTTTCAGTTGTCTTTCAATAGTTAACTAATGCCTTTTTTAGAATATCTATATGGGTACGCTGCTCTGTCAGCAGCTCTGTCAGACAGGTCATCGACAGAATAATACTAGAACGCGGCTGACACAGTAAAGTACAACAAAAGGATGGTCAAGGAAAATGCGGACCCAGTGGTGAAAAAAGGGACCTAGTGACAAAGGACAAGAAAAAAGCCAGGACATTCAATGTCTTTTTGGGTCAGTTTTCAATGGTTAGTTTTGCCCTCAGGCCTTGCAGGTCCCTGAGTGTCCTGTGGGACTGGAGCAAGACCTGCTGTGAAGGAAGACATTCTGGAGGTTCTTGAGCCCAGCTGATCATACAGGAGGCAAAAGGACCACATAGGCTGCACCCCAGGGCTCTCAGGGAGGTGGTCAATGCTACCTCACTGGAATATCATGGTGATTAGGACAGGTTCCTGACTGGGTAAGTGCAAATGTCACACCCATCTTCAAGGAGGGCAAGAAGAGGATCCTCATAGCTTTCTATCCCTGGGAAAGTTACAGAGCAAAGCTCCTAGGAGCCATTGCCAGCTACACGATGGACAAGGCAGCTGCTAACATCCAATTGGATTTACCAAGAGTGACTCTGGTGCTGTGGATAAGGAAGGGGAAGATGGCAAATGTTGTACACTCTGACTTCAGGATGGCCTTTGACTTGGTTTCTTCTTCAGCCCTTAAAGAAAAACAGGGAAGATATGCACTGCATAAGCAGATTAGAGGGAATCTGGCTGCACTGCTGGACTCAAAGGGTTCTGATCAGCAGCACCAACTTTAGGGGCAACCACTTACTAGCAGCTTCCCTCAGGGATCCATACTGGGATAAACACTATTTATTGTCTTTATTAAACAACCTGGATGATGGGACAGAGTGCACTCCCAACAAGCTGGTGAGTGAAATCAAACTGGAGGGAGCCATCAATACTTTGGAGAGCAGGACCACATTCAGCTATTCCTTGATGAAAATGGGCTGACATTAGAAATGTTAGGGAGTTCAACAGAAGTAACTGTGGAGTCTCCATATGGGTTAGAACAACCTTGTGCAGTGGCATAGACTGGTTAGAAAACAGATTTGCAGATAAGGAGCTGGAGAATCCTTTGAGTGTTAGCCAGCCTTTGAGTGTCATTTTATCCTTGCAGGAAAGGTCAATCATATACAGGGCAGCATTATCAATGTGTTGTCATCAGGCCAAGACAAGTAATTGCTCAGCACTTCTGAGCTTAAACCTAAATCACTGTGTCCACTTTTGGGCTTCATGCTTCAAGAAAGGTTTTAATATACTGGAGCAATTCCAGACAGGATAATGATGGTCCAGTATTTTACCAGGCTGCCCAGAGCTACAATCTCCATCCTCAGAAATACAGCCTGGACACACAGCCCAAAATAACCCATTCTTGTTGGACATGTTTTGAACCTAGAGTTGAAGTAAACGACTGCCAGAGATCCTGTCAAATCTAAGCCACCTTATTGCTCAGTGAAAAATCAAAGCCTTATTCCTGAAGCTCAAGATCACTGGAGGAACTTCTGTTCCTGTATTTCACTGGACAGGTACAAACACCCATCCACATACTGTAAATAAAAGGACTGGCTCTTAACTCTTTTAGTTATGTTAATTAGCTGTTTGGTACCATATATCAGATTCAACATCTTCAAGTGGAAAACATATTCTTATTGAAAGACTACTTCAGCGTTTTCTTTCCCT
This sequence comes from Melospiza melodia melodia, assembly GCF_035770615.1. NCBI lineage: Eukaryota > Metazoa > Chordata > Aves > Passeriformes > Passerellidae > Melospiza > Melospiza melodia. Next base: position 112,603,870 of record NC_086195.1, on the reverse strand, counting down.
TCACTTCTTTCTTATCCTCTTGTATTTGCTTTTCCTCTCATCTCTTTTAGTCTCCTTTTCTGTGCTTTCTCTCTTTTTGCAGAGACCTTTGCCCCAGCCATTTGTTCATTATACTATAAGAATATCAGGAATATCACGTCCTTTCATGTGCCATGATTAACTTCTACTAGAAATTTGTGATGTCTATAGACACAACCACATTCTGACTCTGAACTGAGTTTTTGCCCACTTCATATTTAGGAAGTTAATTTTAGTCACATGGGTTAGAAAATGAAATTTTCAAACAACCCAGAAAACTCTAAAACCTGAAAACTGAATTCTAGAGTTTGAACATTCTACATATCCATCCCAAAGATGTACTGCAATAGCTGTCTCTACAATAATTACATCCCCATTTTGAAGAGCACGCTAAATTTCAACATTTTAAGCGAAACAGAAACACAGTGACAAGATAGGAACATTCTACATCATATGAATCTATGAGACTGGCTTTGTAAAAAGAAATAAAAAAAAAGTCATATACAAACAATATCCTTGAAAAAACTAAGTCAGAGATGTAAAAATTGTCTGAGAAGGAAAAATCAGGGGCAGATACTTATTACAAGAGAAATATACTATTTAAAGTTTAAAAGAGTGACTATTAAATGCAGATTAAAATAAACTATTAGCACAAGCAAATATATGCAAAATAAAGAGGAAAATATATACAAAACAGAGGAAAAATGCTTCTAAAATGCATGAACAAAGGGTTAGAAAGCTAAATAAATGTAGCTTCTGCAAAAAATGCTTGCTGCTGTCAATAGAAGTTCTGTGGCATTAAGTTTGCAGAAATAACCTATTTTATTCATAATGACTCACTACACTTACTAACTGCTGGGCTGTGTTTTTCTTCATTCAAGTTCTCCAAAAAACCATTAAACTGACAAATTCACAACCACATATTTTTGGGGGGGCTAAAAATATCACCTATAAAAACAGCTGCAGATTATACAGGCACACAAGCAGGGCACTTGCAATTCAAGTTACTAAGTCACTTCAGCGACCTGCATTCCCACAGTCAGTCCAAACACTGCCATATTACACTTAAGGTTCCAGCCTTTACTCTGAAGATGCTAAATATTCACAAAAACATTCCTTAAAATTAATGAACTCTGTGGAATGTGACTATCCTTGATGGTTGTGTTTCTCTACCTGCTGGAGTCCTGGACTCAAAGGACTCACCTACTGCACCCAATTCTTTCACTACACATGAGCAGGACTGCCCATTGCCTGAGGTCTCTCAATAGCAGCAAAAACCTTAGCCTTTGTTACCCACTACTCACTAGCTAATGCCAATATTTTACAGGAAAGCAGTAAGAATGCTAAGAGAAAAATTTAAAAATGCATCTGGAGGTGAAAAGAAAGGTTCTTCCTGTCCATGGATATCCCCGCAGAATCCATGCAACTTGCAGTTCATGAAAACTTGAGACTAACCATCTAACCAACAGCTTACAAACCCCTCATGAAGGCACAAGTCAGATACCTATCCTAAAGTAAGCTTTAATTTTTAATGCCAAGACTATCCAACAATATATTTTGTAACCTGGGTTCCACGTTCCTCACCTTGTCTGCCAAAATCTGAACAGTGTTTGCACATACATGGTAAACACAAATGTATGTCTGCACATATATGGTAAACAGAAACACTTTCTGAAACACAGCAATTTCTTAATTTACATGTTCAAATCCTGGAGCAGTCAAACAGATATTGGACCAACAGCAGCTGTATCAGAACAGAAAACAAACAGCTAGAAGGATAAACAGTTAGTGAAAGAATGCAACCTGCACCATTTAATTTATCATCATGCTAGGCTGGATTGGTAGCCAATATGCAGTGTGACTCAAAGGGTACAATCTAGTACTGTATCTTAATCAAAGGAAGGCAATATTTTATCCGATCAAAGCAGGAAACACATACTGCCGTTGTTTTATAAAGATAAAACAATTCTGAAGCAAACATTTCCTTTAATAAGAAGCTGGGGTACTAATGTCAGCCCTTGAGCAAAGACATGACTGCGTATCTCAAAATTTCCCATTTCCACAGCAGACCTTGGGCGCTGGGCACGGAACCACACTGTGGTATTACTTTGCGTACATATGAAGCAAGTTCCCTGTGCGATTTCCCTTTAAGCAGTCCTGAATTCTCATTACTTCATTGAAAGCAATTTTAGTCTCTGATAAAGCTGAAAAATTAAAAAATTATTCAAAAGCAAGTAAGGAAAAAAAATCCAGAATAAGACTGGTAAGTTTTCCCAAAGACTGTCTGAATGCAATGTTAGAAGATGAATGCTCCATTAAGACTGAGGAGCTGAAAGCCCTAGATAGAGCCTTTCAGCTCTTTGGCATCTAAGGGGAATCAAGTAATGTGTACAGGGGGAGTTCAACACCAGAAAAATCAGTGTGCAGTCTCAACCAAGTGCTCCAAGCAGGTACAAAAGTAGCTCACAAGGCTCTATGTTCTGCTATAGCAAAAACATTTCCTATAATACAAAGTAACTTTGCCATTAGATCTGTGTTTACTTTAGGTTTTCTGATGAGATGGACGTGTTAGCAGAGATCCTATCTCTCTACACACCTTAACCACTACAATGTCAGCCAACACCTGGGCTGTGAACACAGCCCTAACATTTCCAAGGAGGCATCCTGCACTCTGCATGGGTTGGACCTGCCAAAAATAACCTTATCATGCCTTGTTGGTTGTTTAAAATTAGGTCACCAAATGAGGTCATGAAACAGTCCTTTGCAGTCATGAATGATCAGTATCAGTTTTTGGGGAAAAGCCCAGGTAGCTCTCAACCACAACCTCTAACAGCAAACAAAAGGATTTTCCATCTGCCTCTGAACTCCAAAATCCTCTTAACACAAAATTTACCTCTTAAGACTTTAAGACATTAAGACTTCTTCACCCAGAAACAAAGTCATTTCAGGTACAAATGGGTTAACTCAAAATTTGACATTCCATTCCTTTCCTACTCCTTAGCCACTCATTCTTGTCAATATTATTTTAGGGGAATCAGATTTGTGTCTTAGAAGCTTTTTATCTTTCATGTATTTACCTTACTATATTATTATTATTATTATTATTATTATTATTATTATTATTATTATTATTATTATTATTATTATTATTATTGCTTAAAATGTAATAAACAGCTTACAAAGGCAGACATTCTTACTAATCTCTCAAAGTCTCAGAGTTCTTTAACTCCCTCATACGTTTTTGAAAGACATTTCTGTAAATCCTCATCATTATGATACTAAAACCGTGCTGGGAATGTCCACAGGCGTTTGAGGCGTCTTCTTTAACACCACATCTCGGTATGTCTCAGTTTTGAGGTTTCCTCATGCTGCATCAGATCTCCTCGGTAAGAAGTTGTTCTAAGTATGTACTGATTACACAGCTCTTTGCTGTAAATTAAGGTATTTTAAATGCAGATGGCATATAAACAAAGTTTTTCTCATAGGAGAGGGATTTTAGTCGGTCAGCAATTACTCAACTAAACCTCTGGTAAAGTCCCTTCTGTGAAAGTCAGTAGTGTGTAACTTCAGGGGGGAGGTGGAAGTGTTTTTTCTAATTACTCTCTTCAAGCAGACTAATTGCAAAAGGATCTAAAATAGATGCTTTCACATCCCATAAAACAGTAGGCAGCAAATCAGCGCTGGGTTTTTTTGAAGCACTTGAAAAAACCTTACCCCTCCCACAAAAGATTCACGTAATCACTCTTGAGAACAATGAGCAAGGGTAAACCTTCTCAGTCAGGCCATCCTGTCAATGCCCTTAACTGCTCAGAAGATCCAAGAAGCTACAGAGATGTAAGTACAGAAAAGAACTAACTTTTTACTTTTTTCCTTTGCCACTGAGCAACAGCAAACAATTCCAGAAATATTTCCTTTTTTGCATTATACTGGATATTTTCATGTGGTAGTAAGGATAAATGAGCTTTGTATGGGAAAGACCCATGGAAGAAATTCGCTGATATTTTATATTCCATATTAATATGCTGCTAGTTAGTTTCCACTTGAAGGATCTGTTGATCTACAGCATCAACAAGCTATTCCAACTCCTTTCTCATAGTACAGCCTTCTGACAATCACAGGGAAAACATTTCATACTGCCTTAACTTAGGCAAATTTTTAGCAACACTAATTTAAATTATACCAGTGCAGAAGTAACTACTGTAGAAGTAGTAAAGGAAGCACTGAAGCTCTAAAGTCACTGAACCTCACAGAATAATAGTAAGAGAAAGCTTGAAAACAAATCCATACCGGGTTGAATGCATAGCTTGCTTTTATCACATGCATTTCTTGTCTATGAAAACAGCCTTTATTATCAGCTTGAAAACTTCTCACTTTTCTCATGTCTGAACATTGCAACAGAGCATTTTAAGAGCTCAAAGTTTTATGAGCTAATTCCTCTTTTAACTTCTAGTGCACATTTCTTTCAAGGTTTTTAGAAGGCATTCTTCTTCTGAATTGCAATGACCAAATATATTTCTCCTTATTACTGCTCTTTAGATATATTACAAGTGGTATGATTTTTGTGCACCTTCCCAATTTAAAAGGATACATTTTTCCTATTATACTGGCAAAACAAGACAGACTGTTCAACAGACAGAAACTAAACTAAACTATCTTTTATCTTAAAAAGTAAGAGAGTACATGCCTTTGAGCATAAAATACAAGAGATCTGTCTAACATTTTCATGAAGGCTACTGAAGACACAAGGCAATTGAAAATTTACCTGGCAATTAGTTTCTAAGAGCCCAAATATTGGTTTTTTTCTGGTCAAAAGACTGAGGAGCATGTACAGAGAATAATAAACTTAATACAGAAGCTATAATCTGAAGCTGTAAATCTTAAAATTAAATATTATACCTGTATGGGTTTCATGTAACTCAGAAAAAAACCCCAAACTCAAATCGGTGTGCATGTTTTCTAGTAGTAAAATACAAATCTTCATTTGAATACTTTTTTCTTCTGCTAGAAAGAATGTAATTTTCAGTGGCTCACACTTTTATTCTGCTTATTTGCTCCAGTTTTAGGCTCTCTCCTTTTTACATTTGGTATACCTAACAAGTGTAAACTGAAGGGAAGTTAATCATCTTAGCATCAGTACAGCTCTCCAAATCAGTATATATTTTAGGCAGAGGTGATTTATGTTAGATAGGTCTCACACTTTTTGTAGAACACATCATCCTTGTAAAGAGATCCAACAGATAAGACCAGGTTGCACCCTTCAAATGAATTCTTCTTTAGTTATGCACTTCAACTCAACTCCTTTTATTTCCATCTCACTTACTATAGTTTGTATTATTTTTTAGCACCAAATATAACTGTCACACAAAATCTATAGTAATGGACTACAGACTATATAAAGATCCCACAGTGTTGTGCACTTGCATATTCTGTTAAGCAGCTAAAGAATATTCTCATTCATTATAGCCACTGTTAAGACAATTTAAGACACTGTTAAGACAATATGTGGGATTCTCTGACATGTGTGTTACAAATTTGAGTTTACTATGCCAATAAATTTGGATCTATATCAAAGAGGGATAAAAGCACTAGCCTGGAAACTGTCATCAAAATTAGCTGTGCATTTTGACCTGAGGACTCAATCTTCAGGTCATCAGGCTGACTCACCGGCCTTTAGAACACAAACCTCAACAGCTTTTGAACAGAAATTAACAAACAGCACTAGCAGCATATGAGTGTTAAAGTGTTAGAAAGAAAGAGGAAGCTTTAGGACATGTCTGTCTCTCGCCTGAGCTTTTATTATTGTATATGTTCTTTCTATTTTAACAAGGTGTTCTGCTATGCAATGCAGCACACACACTTTTTAATACACATAGCTTAACTGAATCAAGCCCTTTTCTCAAACAGAGAACACTCTTCAACAGAGATCACCTGTACAGTAAAACTGAAATACAAACAGTAAATATGACTGCTCAACAGGAAAAAAAATAGTTTTGAGATTAAGAAAAAATCAAACCTACAAAAACACAGCACTACATATTTCCCATCTTCTACCATTTTAAAACAATGTAAGACCTACACAGATTATATCTATAGAGGACTGTAAGATCAGAGAATCTTGCATAGAAGAGAAGTCTCTTTCCTGACCATTCCTTTAAAATAATTTATACTCTCCTTTAAAATAATTTATACTCTTTATGCAGAGAAAAACAACATTAACCCTCAATATGATTTGTTAAGGAAATATTGTCCATCTCATAGTGATTAAACCATACTATGTATCAAGAGCCAGTAGAAATCTTTCTAATGAACTGCTGTGCCTTTTCAAGAATATAATTAGTAATCTTAAATTAGCAACTGGACCTGGGACATATGGACCAGGGATTCATCTTCAAAGAATGAAAATTATGAAGAGACACAGAGAAATCACACATTAGATTACAATAGAGTAAAAGGCTTCTACATGTCCCCTGTTCTGCCGAAAAGACAGATGGTGCTCCTCAGCAGAAGCAGGAGATGAGAACAAGAATAAATTTCATTTAGCATACAGAGAGAGCTTTGTACCACTGCTTGCACACAGTCCCAACCCATATAATCTAAGGTGCAACACTGCAACTGCTGGCTCACAGCTTAAATCTATTCTTCTTAACAGTTAAATGTATGTAATATTATGATACTATATACAAAGCTCTTCACACACAAACATGTCTGTGAAGCAGAGGTGTGGATTACACAGTACTTCCAGACTGGGGTCACCATCCTGTTCATCAAACACCTTCTGCTGTGGGGATTAAACACAAAACAAATGTATAAGCATAAAACAAATGACTGATGCCAGTCAAATGTTTTGACACAACATGAATCTCCCACACAAGCTATTTTGCCTTCTTTGATGAGATTACAATATCAGTTTAGAAAGACACCTGCGCAGATTTCAGACATGCTAGATTTTGTAAGCAGCTTGCCATTATGCTGTGAATTTTTTCCCCAGATGGATGCTATGGCTGTGAAACATCAAGAACCACAGAGAACAAACCAGTAGCTGCCTATCTAACAAACCTCATAAGTAATTGACTAAAGAAATTTGCTGGTCAAAAATGCAACCACAGTCCTAAGATTTGAAAATGGCAAGGGAAAGAACATTATAGAACAACAACCTGCACTGGTTGCAAGCTTGGGCATAGTATTTAACGGTAAAATTAATTTTAAAATCTCCCACACATAAGGTCCTCCCAGGTCAAAGCAGAGAGCAATGGCCATGCCCTTACACTGGAGATATCCTATGACAGTGAATCAGAGAAATACTCCTGGAGCAGAGTGACCTAACTTCACAAACTCCCAGTGCACTGCTACACAGCTCTGTGTTGCATACATAATGCACTGAGCAGAAAAGGCAGGGATGGAGTGGTGAGTTTGCCTCCAGGCACAGCAATACCAAGAGGCATCTGGAACCCCAAGTCCTGTGTGGGACACAGCTGCAGTTAGAACACACATCACAGGATCATTTCACCTTGTAGTGAAATATTTGAGAAGCTTACCTCGAATTGCCTAAACCATGAGATTCTGTAAAGAGACTCAATGAAAACAGCAGTTCCAAATTAATTTTAGAGACATATAAGACAGAGACACACATTTTTTTAACAGAGAGGTACTGACCAAAGACTAGAGTACAAAAGGGTAATTTGCTTTCTCTTCAGTTCTCCAAGACAAACAGCATCATAGAAAGTATGCTTAAAAGAAAAGTTACCAGAATCCATACACAATAACTAAAATAATATAATCTAAACTACACAGAAGATTACATTAACTAAGTGGTCTATGTCACTGAGTGTTTATAGACACAGAAAATGTGAACACCTGAAGAGCCTTCTTTACAATACAGATATACAGACAGGAATTCTCAATACTTTATACCTTAACATTTTGGCATGCAACTCTAAGCCAAAAACCAAACTGGTAAGGGATATTAATATTATCTTTCTTCCAAGTATATATTTCAAAGTAGTATAATTAATAAACCTAGAAAGCCACTGGAAGGGTCTTTAATCCAACAGTCTAGAAGAGCAAAAGTTTTAATAGTGATTCTAGAGTTTTAGAGTGATTCTAAATTCATTGGTGCATCTGGATTTGGGACAGTACATGGCCATGTTCTCATGAGTTATTCAGGCACACAGCTCATTAAAACAGAGTCATGTCCAGCTAATCTGAGGTTTGCAGCCGTAAGGATGTAACATTCTCCATTTATTCTCCAATAATACAAAACTCACAAAAAGTATTCAAAATGTTCTTTTTTAAGATACATTCTGTAGAGGATGTCATATGGTGTATGTGTAAGTGGATCACTCAGGATTGCTGCCAAGAAATAAACAGGAACCTGACACAAGGAGTAGGTTTTTTAAAAAAAGATCTTATCTTACTTAATAGTCCAGACACCTTTCAGGAAGAAAAGAAAATGTGAAATACCTGCTGAGATGAATGGAGTTCATCCAACAACAATTAGAGTTCAGAAGTACAAAGAAGTTATCACAGCTTGGGTGATGCATATTATGATGGATGGTATCAACTTTATCATCTGTTTGGGCCACAAAATAGATAAAATCTCTCCTTTTTTTTTTTTTTTTTTTTTTTTTTTTTAATGAATATATTCAGGTACTGTAGCACCTAAACACCTTGGTGGCTCTCAAAAATGCCCACACATACCTACAGGTAGATAAGGTAGATAAAACACTAATAGTAATCTACAGCATTGTAAAATGTGCTCCCTACATTAACAGTCAAAATATTTTGGGGATAACAGAGAATGAAAAAGAATACTTTTTGCCCCCAGGCTTGACTCCCACAGCAGGCAGAAGAGCCTGCCAAAGAGCACAGCTTGGCTGACTGCACACTGCCCCGGAAGATCCACGAGCTGTGCTTCTCCAGCTTTCTCCTCATGCATTTGTGGCCAGTTTGTCCTGCCATGGAACTGCTCCCAACAAATATCCATGCTAGCACCATGGATAGACACAAACACTTGTCTCAGCTAGGACTCCTTCTCAATATAGCCACAGTAATATGTGAGGAGGAACAGGCTGTTTTGAACAACAAGTTCTGGATTAATTTATTACATTAAAGATCCAACTTCATAGCACAAAATTAGGTAACATGCAATTTATGAAATTCTACTCTTGATGTAAAAAAATTACACATTTTACTGAATATACAGGTTTCTTCCTAAACCTGTTCATACAAATACATGGTTCAATGTATTTGTAAAATAGATATTCTACATTTTACTAATGCTTCTAGAAAGACATATGAATGGATGTGACAATTATGTGCACTATTTTTGAACCTAAATTATTACAACTTCAAAGCAAAAAAACCCCCATGCACTTTAAATGCTGTAGCTAGTTACTGCAATTGAATTGTTTATCACAAATCTTAGATTATCCTTTCCAAAATATGTTGAAAAAATTATTTTAACTAAACTTCAAGAAAGAGATTCATAGAAGATAGATGTGATGCTGGGAGTGTGAACAAGAATTAGAAGCATTTAAATATGAGAAACAAAACAAAATACCTCACCGACTCATATACAGGTACCTACATAAACCCACACCATTTTATGCAAAGCCTGTTACACTTAGGTAAAACAAAATCCATCCTAAACACTTCTACAAGGGAAAAGATGGGAGGAAATCATACCAGAACTACACTCAGGGTAATAACTACTGCATTAATCAATCACCAAACACACTAACACCAAGATAGCATGAACAATCCAGAATTAACTAATATAAAATTACTGACATTCCTAAACCTGCACTACAGTTGGAACTGTTATTTACCAGATTGGTTCCTTTATTCAAGGCACAGAACTCCCAATTCAGATTTGACATACAACCCTGAATGCAGTATCCCCATGTCTTGAAAGACAGCACTTACTTTACAAATACCTAAGAATCAGAACATTGCACATCTGTCAGTCAGAAATTACTCACCTGTCTTCCCTCCTATCTATGGAATGCAGCAAACACACACTTAATGTACTACCTGGAAGTCAAATCTCTTCCTTAAACATATAAGGTAACTAATTTACATATTTTAATACGCATCATCCACTATCTGCAGGTTTACCATTTACAGAGAACCATTAATTGTGAACATCCTGAAATAAGCAGTACAATCTCCTCAAATCATGAAAGAAAATACTAGCCTTTAAATGCTTTCACAAGTTAGTACAAGGATAATGAATGCTTTCTAAAATGTGTGTTTTAATTCCCTTAAAATTGAGAGGTATTTCCTAGAAAGAGTTTTTGCAAGTGCAACAGGCTACAGTTGCTTGCAAATATTGTGTGTTGAATGACAGATGCTCAGAAATAACATAGACATGTTTATTAAAGGTACAAGACAGACTCAAAATTCTAATTACAACAGCTTTTATCTTCAGGTAGTATTCTTTGTTAAAACAGAAGCAATCTTGTTTTGATTGCTGTTTAAATTCATAAATGGGGCCTCTAAGAGGCACCCTTTTGTAGAACAGCTGCCTGTTCTACAAAACATGGAGGAGTAACATGAGATGCCCCATCCTTTCTGAGCTTCATGCTTACACTACACAACTGTCAGGTAACAGCAGACCTAGGAAATGTTTGCACCTTGAACAGTATCAACAAAATGGGGTTCTTCCCATTTCTGAAATTCTGCTGGATTATTTTAAAACATTTTTCAGCCCCCCCTAATCACTGCCACTTTGCAACTCTTCTATGCTACTTATTACTGTACAGATTAAACAATTTCTAAAATCTACTAAATTGACAAAGTGTAAAATAGTTCACCTGCACTACCTCTCTTTAGCAGGGTCACTAAAGAGTGATTAAAGTAGTAGTCTTAAGAATTTATGTATGCAACAATATTTGAATTAGATTCCAAAAGCCAATTCTTAAACTTAGAATTAAACAAGTTGCTGTGGTAGGAGTCTATGATCTTAAAGGTAATTTCCAACCTAAATTAATCTGTGATTCTATTACAATGTCAATATAGTAAGAGTGCTGAGAAAAAAAAATGTTTCTCTAAACAAGTTAAAGCATCACAGTGTGAATTTTTAGCAACAAAAATTCTCTTAAAACTAACTAAAACACATTTAAAACATTTTGTCTGCTTGTCTGATCCTTTGAGACTGCATTTGATGCTTTATCATGTAGTTTCTTCAGACTCTTTTTTCCCCTCAAGGTGCTTTAAACAGTCTCCCAACTCCTGAGCACCTATAGACTTTACTTCCAAATATATTACATCCCTGGTTTATTACACTGTCCCCTGTCTGATTTTCTTTATAAGAGAGGCAATTTGGAACAAGAAAAAAAACCCAAAAGGAGGCATCTGTTTGTTTGTTTTCAGATAGAGTCTTGAAAAGTATTCCACAGCAATTAAGTTTCATTTCATTTTTTTAGTCTTATTTTGCAACAGAGGCTCTCCATTGTTACATAGAAGTAGTTTATCTGCATTTCTTACAAAATGTTCCCTTTTGTTGTTTTTTTTTTTTCTCATGATAGGTCTACTGAACTTCCTGCAACAACAGTGGTGGCAGAAATGGACCTTTTCACAGCCTCTGAGACCAACATTTCCACCTGTGACTTGTACGAGCACAAAGACACAGCACGGATATTACTGTCTGTCTTCTACGGCTCCATCTTGATCCTTGGGTTGCTTGGAAACACCATTGCCCTCACCGTCATCTTTAAAAACAGGAAGAAGATCAACTCCACTACCCTGTATTCAACAAACCTCGTCTTCTCCGACCTGCTCTTCTGCATTGCCTTGCCAACCAGGATCGCCTACTATGGCATGGGCTTCCACTGGCCCTTCGGAGAGGCGCTGTGCCGAATCACCGCGCTCCTGTTCTACATCAACACCTACGCAGGCGTCAACTTCATGACGTGCCTGAGCATCGACAGGTTCTTCGCTGTCGTCCACCCCTTCCGATACAAGATCAGAAGGATTAAATATGCCAAGGGCATCTGTGTCTTTGTCTGGTTTCTTGTATTCAGTCAAACTTTCCCATTACTTATACAATCCATGTCACAGAAAGAAAATGAAAGGACTACATGTATGGAATATCCAAACTTTGAGAAAATAGAACATCTACCACTTATACTTCTTGCTGCCTGTTTAATAGGGTACCTTATTCCTCTGGGGATTATTCTATTTTGCTACACTCAAATCAGCTGCAAACTTTTTCAAACAGCCAAGGAAAATCCACTGACTGAAAAATCAGGGATAAACAAAAAAGCCATCAATACAATCATATTCGTAATTATAGTGTTTATAATCTGCTTTACTCCTTATCATGTTGCAATCATACAACACATGATTAAGAAACTTCAGCGAGAACCCTCGTGCAGTGAAACGAAAATTTTCCAGAAGTCACTCCACTATACTGTATTTCTGATGAATTTTAACTGCTGCCTAGATCCTTTCATCTATTTCTTTGCATGCAAAGGATACAAGAGAACTGTACTGAAAATACTGCGACGACAAGTGAGTGTATCAATTTCAAGTGCTGCCAGGTCACATCATGAAGAAAGCTCCCGTGACGCAGGAGAAACGCAAATGACGGTACTTGCTAAATCCCCCAATGGAAAGCTACCTGAAAAATAAACTCTGTAGTACTTCACAGTGAACCAAGACTAAAAAGCCAGGGTCCACAGCAAAAACTCTTAGTCCTCCCCTACAGCAGCTTAAGTAAAATTCTGTTTCTCAGGATGTCAGAGAATCAAGGAGTGATGGATTGAAAAATATTTGTCACAGGACAGCAGGAAAACTCAGCATTATAATCTTCTTGCTGTATCCTTTTGACTGATCTCTTATTTTTTCCAGGAAATATGCATCATTGAGGATGTTCAGATTCCATGCTGCACATACATATGCCTGGATGTTACTAACTCAAGCAGAGCCAAATCACAGTTAGGACTGAGCACAAATATAGCTTACAATTCAACCAACTACAACCAGAACACCTGAAAATTTCAAGACCTCTAGCTGAGCTCCAATTACAGAAATGGTTTTGTTGGACCACTCACACAGACATAGGAAATAAAATTTTGAGATAAAATGAACAACTTCTTTGCTCATTTGACTATGACAAGTTTATAGCTCTTTGGAGGTGAAACAACATTTTACAATATTTGGAGCACAAATGCCTTACTGGACAATTCACATAGAAAGCATTGTCAAATGTAACACATGAAAAGCTAATGAACTGTTTGGTTCTTCCCAACACTGAACATCTCCTGCATGTAAAATCACTCATCTTCACAAGGTGTATTATCTCTTTACTCCTTTTCCTAAAGGAAAACTTTCCTTTTTAGTGTATATTGTAAAAAGTCACTCTCTACTCCTGTTGTATATAGATTATTTATAAACACAAATCGAAGCAAGAGACTGTAATATGAAAACTGCACCATTTCAGTTAAAAGAACAGTGATACAGTGTTCTTCAGAACTTCTGCTGAAGTCAGCCATGGATATAAGACAAATGCTTTAGAAACCTGAATAAATGTTCATAGTTCAGACCATTCAAAAAGTATATTAATGGATTAATTCTGATGGTGTGAGATGGCTACCTCTCTTTAAGCATTGTTTACCTGAAAAATCAATAAATGAGAAGAGCAGAACTAGCAGGGAAAGAACAAGTTTTCCCATCATGCCTTCATACAGCATATCTGGGATCCCCTTAGGCATGCTGAAATTGGCTCAGGAAATAGACCAAATGACTTAAACACATCCTGCTGGAATCAGCTCAATACCAGCTGAGAATCCAGGATGTAAGCCCTGGGTTCCTGCTGATGTGCCCTTCCGTCACGTTTCAGCTTCCTTCCCTACTTTATTCCTGGCACCTATATCTCTTCTTTAGTGTTCTATCTTATTAGTATGCCTTCACTGGCCAACACAACGTGGTAACTCAACCAGAAGGCTGTGATGGAAAATTAAAGAGTGCCTGATAATCATCAGTAAAGGCTATGCCACATGTTAGAACAAATTTTATTTATTTCAGCTGTATCTTTCTGACATTGAGGTTGTATTGGAAGTCAAACAAACATATTACATTTGTTGTCTTTGCAATTCCTTCCTTCCTTGCATGCTGACCCCTGCCTACCTGCAAACACGGAAGGGCTGTACCTGACGAGCAGTACAGAAACATTAAATTAATCATTAATATTTTATGGCAAAGAAACCACAAACCCCCTATATTTCATACCACTTAGACTGCCAAAATTGAGTTTCTAATTCTAAACTACTAATTCTCTCTTTCCTAAATATAAAAGACACTATGCAGCTTCAGAAAAGCAGTGCAAGAAGAATAACTTATCAGAAGTTCTACTTAATTCTGTATATTCTAGTGGTTCTGTTCTTGTCAGCTTTTTTAATAAACTATTTTAAAACATTATTTAAGAATGTGTTCCTATTGAATTAAGCAAATGGTAACCAGATAAAATCACAGACCACTCATGAATACCTAGAAGTGGTAGAAATAAAATATATGTATTGTTAACATCTCACTAGTACAAGCTTACTTTATTCTGCTAATGTCTAGGCTTTTTGAATTTTTAGCATGCATTTAATCTAACTATGATTATAAAATCTTAACGACAAGAAGCCTTTTTCATATTTGTCTGTAAAATGTAACTTAAGTATGTATTAAAACACCACATACAGCAGGTAACTACACTTTTCTAGGTGAAGATGTCTACTGAACATCTTTCTCTACCCCATTTTCTCATATTAGCAATTTTGTTATTTTCAATATTGGATTTTGTTTCTAAATCACACCAGCATTCTCAAACAGCTAACACTACATCAAAATACTGCTCTAGCATGAGTCCAGTTAGATATAGGTCTGAGAAAAGCTACTTTTCTCTCATTATTTAAATGTTTCTCAAATGAAGAAGAAACCAATAAAATAAAAACTTTTAAAAGCTAAGATAAGCTCAGTTTCCTGACAAAAGTCCTGCAAGCACTGACATACAGATGGACAATGACAACTGACATCTCTGGCAGCTGATGTCACTGTTCCTCCTCACTCCTTGTCAGGATGCACTCACAGCTCAAGCACACTTGTGTCAATGAGGAGACTCTTTTCTGTCATCTGCCAAAAGCAGCAGTGAGGGATTCACTTTGCTTGGGACACTGCACTGAGGCAAAACATTTAGAAAGCATCTGTCCTGCTCCTTGTACCAGCTGTGGCATGGGGCTGGCAGCCATCCTCAGAGAGATGGTAACAATTTGCTGCATGGGAGCAAAGGAGAACAGTGAGTAAAAGTTACAGATGTTCTCAACTGGTTTCCTCCATGATGCCCTTATCTAACTTGTGGCTTGAAGTAGTGTGAGTTTGGCAAGAAAAAAGAAGCTGTTTCTTTAGGGGAAGCTTTTCACACATTGTAAGCATTGTTCCTTTCTGTGTGAAAGGCTGGTAAATGGTCACATAGACCTGGGGCTCTTTCATGCTTTTCACATACAAATAAAGCAACTGACAAGTAGCAACAGGTTAAACGGCATGCTCACTGTGAGGATCTGACTGGAGCATTTCAGAAAAACTGGGTCTCTATTTGGAGGGTGAAGTCTAGCCAGGATCTTGAAACACATGTTCATGAAAAAACAAAGAATCTCTTTTATCTCTAAACTTTGGAGTGTCAGTTGCTAAGAGGACTCCAACTCTGTGGAGTCCCAGTTCTAGTACTAATACTGCATGTCCACTGCTGACATCTCTCTCAAAACCTGCCTGGTAGGGAATGTGACAGAGCATATAGGAAACAAAAATTATGATGGTGGCCAACTGGTACATTTTAGCTGTCTCTAAGTCCAGAAAAGAAAACTGCATAGGCATCTACTGTCAAACACATGATCAAGTAAAGGTGCACCATGTGAAAACTCCCAAAACACGCACGCTTCCAGCAGAAGAGCATCTAGTACCTTCATCTTTTCTTTCACTGAGAACACAAAACTAAACAGGAATAGTGCAAGTACCCTCAGCTGCCTTGGACTCTAAGGTATTGAAGACTAACTGAAACTGTGGAGATAAAAAAGGCAGTCTTCTGTGGCTTACAGTCCCAGCAGAAGAGGACAGGTATCTCCCAGAGGACTGCTGTGTGCCTGTGTGGTCTGTGGTTCTGAAAGCTATATAGATGAGGAAACTGTAAGCAGCATGGTCATCCAGCAAAAGACAGTGACAGCAACTGTCTGAAGTTGTAAACGTGCCACCACAAATAACACAATTCTTGAAAGTGGTGACTCCTCTTAAATCAGCAAACTCATTAGTGTAAAAAAAAAAAAAAAAAAAAAAAAAAAAAAAAAAAAAAGTAAAAAAAGGAAGGTTTTGAGCTTTTTTAAATAGACATTCCATTTAAGGAAATTTTGTTCTGAAATTTAAAAGCTTTTACATAAGTAAGGAATGAAAAGACTCCAATAAACCACTGAGACAGCCTGCAACATAGGAAAAATAAATAGCATGCAGCTGAAGAGAAAGAGAAGAAAAGCTTTGCCTAATATGACCACTTCTGGAGGAACTGAAAAGCAGTGACATACTCTGTTCTCTTCTATCACCACGTCTGTGGTACAGAGCAGGGGAACAACTGGAGATAAACTAAGGTTTGTATTCAGCAGTCTCCCACTGTGCTGGCTCAATACAGAGCCAGCGTGTCAACAGACACACGAATTACTCGAAAAACAACAAATTCATCTGAGTGCAATATTTCCTAATACACTCTTGGCTAATCTGCAGCCTGCAGACTAAGACTGTAGTACAAAATAAATACAAAAAACTCTGCCAAGCTGCAACCGTTCTCTGAAGAAAAATGGGAATTACTGTTTGTGTAGTAAATGCTAAGATATATTTCCTCAATTTTTTTCCCCTTAGAATACTCCCTTGGCTTCCTGCAATGTCTAACTTTGGACTTCCTGAGGCAGATGTCTCATCTTTGCACATGACAGCCCTCAATCAATGTTTTCTTCTATCAGCCTGTCTGATCCCTTTTTGAACTCAAATAAAATATCTGCAACTGCAGCGTTTTGCAGCAAGAAGCTGCACAGAATAACTACCCATGGTGTCTGGAGCCATTTTTGTTCACTTGTGACACCTGCTAGTTTCATCTGAAGTCCCTTGCTTCTTGTACCAGAAACGAATGAACACAGTGACTCCCTATTTACCCTGTCCACAGTACTTGTGACTTTACAGACCTCCACCAAATCCCCTTACTTCAAGTTATCTTGTCTCTTCTCCTGTAAACAGTCAGATAAAAGCTGTTCACCACTTCATTCAAGCTCTAAAAGAAGGAAAGAAGGCAAGTATAAATAAAGAATGGGAAGCCAGCTGTGTTTGTGCTGTGTGGCAGAAGAGAACAGGGTATCTCTATACACATGAAATCAACAGCATACTGATCTACTTTTCTTACCATATTTGCATAAAGGTTCTCTAAACTAGGATCTTGCCACATGACTGACAAATTTGGATAACCTTGCTCCAGGGCACTAAATAAGGAAGAACTGGACTTCAATGGATTGGAAAAATGGACTCACATGAGCCAGCCAAATGCAGAACAAAGCTAGAATAACTCCACACAACATTGGAGGCTAGGCATGACCTGGCTAGAAAGCAGATTGGCAAAAAATTCTGGGCTCCTGGTAGACAGGTTAAAGAGGAGCTAACAGTGTGACCTCACAAACAAACATGGCTGTGTTTAAAACGAATTCTTTCCCCTCCATTTGGTACTTGCGAGATCATGCCTGGAATTCTGTACTAAGTCTTGGGTTTCCCAGTAGATGAAAGATATTTGGCATATTGGAACAAGCCCAGCAGACTGCCACAAAAATGTGGAAGGAGCTTGCAGCACATGTTACTGGAGGAGAGGCAGAGGGAACTGAGATGGTTCACACTGAGATGTTACTGCCATCTGCAACTGCCTAATGGGGAGGTGCCACAGACATGTTTTATGAAAAATCCTTTCCTTAGGATTTTTTCTCCTGAGAAGCTGAGAGTCCTCAGAAACAAAATGTAAACAATGGTTATCTGCTGCTGTGGAATGCAACAGGTGGATCTTTGATTGGTCCACATTGGTTGTTTCTAATTAATGGCCAATCACAGTCAGCTGGCTCGGACTCTCTGCGAGTCAGGAGCTTCTGTTACCATTCCATTCTTCTTCCTTTACTTGCAAGCCTTCTGATGAAATCCTTTCTTCTATTTTTTTAGTATAGTTTTAATAATATATATATCATAAAATAATAAATCAGCCTTCTGAAACATGGAGTCAACATTCCCATCTCTTCCCTCTTCATGGGACCCCTGCGAAAACCACCGCAGGGAGGGATACAGAAAAATGGCAACACCCACCAACAGGCAAAAGTTGCATCAAGGACCAATTAAACATTAAGAAGCATTTTTTCATCATGAGGTTAGTCAGACATTAGGAAAGGTTCCACAGAAAACCTTTGAAATATCTGTCCTTAGAGATACTCCAAACCTGATTTGACACAGCCATGCTGAAATTTGTACTTCCAGGGCTGGGCAACATAATCCCCAGTGGCTCCTTTCAACTTGCCTCTGTTATGACCAGCAAATTAGTCCAAGTTAGACAGGAAAGCAACATGAAACTCAACTGCCTTGCAGTAAAACTAGCAAATTACATAACTTTAAAATCTTCCGGTCTTGTCCTCTACTTACGCCCTTATCAAAATGCTGTCATTAGCATCCTCCTAAAATAAAAGAAAGGTCAAGACATGGCACAGATTTATTTTCACAAAACTGCATTCATTTTTCCTCACTGCAAAAGTATGAATTTCTCCTCTTCCTCTTTTGTTTTCCTCAGTTGTGACAGATGTTGTGCAAAGGGCTAAACTAAAAAAAGAAAGTTTTGCACCTGTTGGAAGGCAGCAAAGTTGTGGTTATCCTATCCCCTCCAGAAAAGTATGCATTATCTTATACCATGCAAAAGGAGAGCTGTGTTCCTCCCTCTAATCAGCTACGCTTAGCAGTTTCATCCTTCCTGTATCATGTAACTTTCAAGGGAAGTTGTGGTTAGTTTAACTCCAAGGCAGCCTACTTTAAATATAGAGATGCTGAAGACTCATTATTCTCAACTCACCAGTCAAGAGTAGCCAGACAGTGTTTTATTGGCAGCTACTGATACCAAGGGACTTAAGTACTAGGTATCTTATCACAGCTCTCAAGTATGGACAGTTACAGCAACTCTGTCTAGAAGTAACAATGGCAAATCATTGCTCCCAGTGGGACAGGGAGAGATGAACCTCCCCAGCCAGCTGCATGTGTGAGGCATTTTTGAAAAAACAGGGACAACTGAAGATTCCTCACAAGTTATCAGACTATAAAGACAATTCTGGGTCAATTCTTTGTTTTTGTCTTTCAAATAACATCAATGCAGCTATTCAAAACAACTTGAATACCCACCAGAACCTTACTGCATTCACTCAGATGGGGGAAACCCAACTATTTTAAATGTGCAAGGAGCAGCTACCAGGATAATCAAGTCATCTGAAATTACTAACATAATAGATTACATTGTATTAATATCGTTAAGCAAAGGTGTTTTAGAATTTAACTCCTTTTAAGCCAAAGCTAGAACAGAAGCTCTCCAACTAACACACTCAGATGCCAGCACCAAAACTAATGACCACGAGCACCAGGGGTGAGTGCAAGACAAGCAGCTCACAACTCCAGGTACAGCCAGGACACCTCTGCCCCTCCTTGCTGCTCTCCTGCACCATTCCAGCTGTTCAGCCAGCACCTGCATCCCAGGCCCTTGGCATCCCTATACCCAAGAGCACAGGGAGAGCTGCCCACAGCTGGCAAACCCAGAGGCCAAGCTCATGGCTGAGAGCAACCAGCTGAGGGCTGCTGCAGATGGAGAGGCCAGGGTCAGGGAAATGCCTCCTGATGTCTGAATTGCTTTTACTGCCTCCACAAAAGGTCTCTCTACATGTCCTCCACTGCATAAGGCAGCTGAACTTGGAAAAACTAATTCCTCTGGCTACAGCCCTGCCTTCCTAATAGTGTGGCTGCTGGTAGTGTGGGACCACTTAACTGTGCAGCTCAGCATCTCCATTCAAGCAGTCAAGCACAACTGCCACCACAATCCCTTTGCAGTGCTTCTTGTGCTGCAGCTTGTAAATTCCTGCTGAAATTAAGTGATTACTGATTGGATTTGCAGTTTTTAAATACCCATAAAAATAACTTTTGGAACAGACATCAATAAAGAGTTAGTACCATAATGTATTTTAACTACAGACAAAGTCTCATTTTCATATGGTCCAGACAAGGTCTTCACAACATAAAAAAAAGGGGGAAAATTCTCAGAAATCTGATTCAAATGCTCTTTCAAGAAGTGCCACTTTCCAGTCCCAAACAAAAACAGGAAACAAGTGTGCCTCACTGGCCACAGACCCACAAGTAGAAAAAAGTTTTGCTACTCTCTTTTGACAGTGTTACTCAACTTTGTGAACATGTCAAAAAAAGGTCCAGGCAACTAAAAACCATGACTTATACTCCATTTCATCTGATGATACAACACAACTGCTCACAGCAGGATTCCTCCATACACAGGATGCTGACAGCACTGGCCTGGGAAAAATGTCAGGGTGTACAGGCAAGACACACCAACAACTGCAGAGCACCTCAGAACTATACAGAAAATTTTATTTTAGTTAAGTGACCTTTGCTTAGAACAGCAATATTTCTTCAATTGATGAGAAAACATAAAATCAGCTGTATTTTGAACCAAAATGTTGGCAGTTGCAGAAATAACCTTATCAATAATGATTTACCCACTGTAGCAGACAGCAGTGGACAGCTATTTTGTGAAGAAGCAGTGACCCACATAACTACTAGAGGTGCAGGCCACTGGATCACACATACTGCATGATCACTACTTACTCAAGGCACACCTAATCAATATTATAATTAATCACTATATGCACAGTCAATACATAATTACCCAGTGTGTAGTCAATGCATACTGAAGTAGATGTGTATAATGTAATGTCTCATTCATATGAATTATTATCTGAAACAGTTTTGTGACTGCAGCTTTATTAATGATATAAGAGTGTATATTGCTCCAGGGCGTCTTGAAAGCCATGTCCTTACTCCCTGCTGGTTTCTGCCAGTGACTGATCAACCTGTACTGTGAGATGACCCTGAAGGAATACAGGTGATGTCAGAGCTGGTGAACCTCACCACACATGGGATCTGCACCGTGTGCTGCCCCTGACCTGAGCTCCAGCCAGTGCTGCAACACCTCATTGTTCCCAGCATTGGAAAAGATAAAAGATTTCATAACTTGCTATTGGCTTTTCTAGGCTATTAATGAACAGTTATCTGCCTTGCAAGTGTTTGTGCCTTTCTCACAGGGATCCAGCCCTCTCCTTAGTGCAAAAGACCTCCTTGGTCTTTTATTTATCACCTTTCCAACTGCAAATAACCGCGAGGATAAGGGATTAGTTGTAATTATTTTTCTCCAAGAAGTATTCTATCAAATCAAAAAGACCAAAGCCACTGAGCTAAAAAAATTTAGTAAGTTAAATTTTGTTATGAGCAAAATGAAAAAACAAACTAATGATAAGGCTTTGTGGGAATAAAGAAGGAATAAAACCATAAGCAAATTACTAGTCATGGAAAACCAAACAGTGAGTGATCTTAAAATCTGTGAGAGACTCAAGCTGTGCTCTCTCTGAGAAAAACTGTAATCGAGCAGTGGTTGTAAGAAAACAAGGAATTATAATATGAAATTGAAAAAAACCCCACATTTATGGTCTACGGATGGTAAAAAACACACAAAAATGAAAACAACAATTAAGACTACATGAACTTGGGAAAAAATGGCTAAATTTTTTAGTGATTCCTCTCCTTCATATGTAAGAGCTTAAATGTTGGTGTAAAAAAATTCACAAACACATCATAAGCTGAATAAACTTGTGTTTTATTTGTTGAAAACAAACTAGTGAAACAAAAAGCTCCCTAAATATAAAAATTTAGATTTTACTAGTTGAGAACTCTTATCTATGCTTCCCAAAAAACCCCACTTGCTGGTCTTTGGTAACAACACCAAACAAATCAAATACTGTGGGCAACATCACAGTTGTTGGGCTTAAGTTTTACGCTTTTAATAATTTTCAATAAGCATAAGATTGATATAATTCATATAATTCAATAAGATTGCCAGCAGAGTGGTTAAAATTCTCTTCAAATTAATGCTTTCCACTCTTAATATCTACCTCCCTCTTATAAAAACTGTTTGTATGGAGAAACAATTTCCGACTAAAATGTCAGGTTTTTCTCTTAAGTATATTATTACAGAAAAAAAGTCTGCTTTTATTTTTTTCAAGTTTTGTTAAAAAACAAAAGATAGCAATTTATCTTTTCCCTTCTTTTATTTTTTTTTTTTAGTAAGTTCACAC
Organism: Melospiza melodia melodia; assembly: GCF_035770615.1. NCBI lineage: Eukaryota > Metazoa > Chordata > Aves > Passeriformes > Passerellidae > Melospiza > Melospiza melodia. The sequence continues at coordinate 112,581,416 of NC_086195.1, read as the reverse complement.
TGTTGGGACATTGTGCAACTCTCAGTAGCAGCCAACTCAACCCAAACTTCCTTACCATTTCTGTTTGTTCACACATAACAAGAAAAAATTGAAACTGCCTCACCAAAGTACATTTCTTTCTAATCTGCTACCCTGATTTTAACAGACAAATACTAAATCACTCAGACATGCAGTATCTCATCATAATGTGCTTACTGTGGAGTTTCTTCATAACAACTACTGCTTCTATTAGCCCTTGTTTAAAATTATCCAGTGCAGAAATCCAATTACAGCTCATTTATCTTCAAAAAGAGTTTAGACAGCTGGCATTATTTAGCCAGGTTGGCAGAGACACATGTAATGTTTACCTCCATAAGCTGCTTACAGAGTGCTGACCACAGAGATTAATCCTGCTGCAGGGCAGACCAGTTTCCAATTGGAATAAGTAGTTCTCAGGTCTCTAACCATGCTTGGTACTTTCCACCTAACAAAAGCAACTAAACAGCAAGTGTGAAAGTGATGAGTGCCTGCAATTACAAATGCCACTCAATACGCTGAATTTTAAAAGCACAGCTCATTTCAGGAAAGCCTTTTGAAGATGCTCTATCTTGTTTCCAGACATATTCAATCATTGGTAATTTTTTTTTTACTTTTTGCCAAATTACCTCCCACTGCTTTCATTCTCTAAATACTTGTTACTGAACATGAGTGTGCCTATCCGAGAGGTGCAATATCAGACTGACTTCACGTCCCAGCTGCAAGGCAGAGGCAAGTATCCTAATTAATGTGAAAATGGAGCATTGCCACATTTCAAGATCATCCTCAAAATCCTCAGCAAATCTTGACGCCACTTAAAAAACACCTGATTATGCATTTGTTCTTACATGTGATATCTTGAATGGCATAACTTTGTACAGGGCAGAGCTTCTGGGTGATAATAACTCCTCTTACAATTACTAAAATCAGAGTTTGTGATACACCACAGAGAACCCCAGGTCAGAGGTTATGATCTTCTGCCTTATCTACCCTCATCCTCTGTCAGGGGTTACCAACTCTGCAG